>NC_141156.1:88177948-88496019 GCF_053477565.2 Lygodium microphyllum | reverse complement strand
GCAGGCACCAACTTTAAGGATCAAAAAATTGTACAAATTTGGTGACCCAAATTGATACAAAATATCTAATTACTTTCTTTTGTGTTATTGAAAATTTTCATAACCTTGTATTATCATGAGCTTTGGTTAACTCTATGTATATATAGCTAAACAAGTTACTAAAGATGACACAAGAGACAATGCAAGAAAGGAAGACATTGAGATTGCTTGCCTTAACACTTCTTCAAGCCAAGAATCAAATATTACCATCTTTCTTATGTTGATAATGAGTCATTTTTTGAAATGGTTATACTAACTAATGATATTTGATCACTTGATTATCAATAGGAGTGATACACATACCATCATATGATGATATCTATCGGCCACCCATGTTGAAATTTAGAGAAGAGGGTAGACTTTATGGAAAAAAGCTCTTGGCTGAATACTTTAAAAGTCAACACACTGTCATGCTCGAAAATTATCATCGAGTACATTGGTGGTTTGAATCCTTAAACCCAAATGATCTACGTTATAAAAATGCGGATAAAGAGTATATCATGAAAATCATATCAGAGAATCACCATGAGATTTTACCATTGAAGTTTATTGGATGTGAGTACATATGGAGAGATAATGGCATATATGACTGGTGGGTACAAAGCAAGATGAAAGAAAGTATTTGAAGAAAAAAAAACTTTTAAAGAAGGTAAGTTGATTGTTACTTTTTTTAATTGGCTTTCCTAATATTTGAGGTGTAGATTCTTAGTTATTAAACTATTAATCTTATGACATATAGAGAGAATTATCCGCATCTCTTGGAGTGGATGATATAGATAAGCTTCAAAATGTATCAAATGACATAACATCATCAATGGTAAGATGATATGATTTATAAGTTTGATATCATAAGTGTAGGATTGGTTCTTTTTCTCCCATACTCATTTAGGGGTGTCTATTGATGGCAGAGTGAACCATATGTTGCTACTATTGATTCTAATCAACTTGATGTATACATTCCTAGCATGGATGATATTGCAAATGAACAAGGTTTGGAAAAGGTATCTTGTAATCTTATATGTTTATCATTTTTATACTTGATTCCATATATTTTGGAGACATTTGATGTATACACATGATCTTATTTTGTTGATGTAGCCTCTTGAAGAAAGTAGCTCCTTTGAAGGACAACAATACAAGCAAATAGATTTATCATTGGAGGTAATGCTTTTAAGCTCATATCTAATAACTTTCTTTGAGAATGTCTCTTATACAGATACTTATACATTAACTTTCATTTCCCATAGATGAATATGTTCGTGGAGGAAGAAAAGAGCTTTGAAGAATTTCAATGTTGTACATCAGATGAGGTTCTTTGCTTTATATTAAATTTAAGATTGACCATGTGATTCATGTTCTTAACGGTATAATATTATCCTTTACATGCTTAAAATGTAGGATATTGAAAATGAAGATAAGACACTTGATATGGAAAATTGTGCCAGCTTTTTAAAGTTATTGTCACATGGTTTAGACAAAATAATGTACTCAACTAAATGTCAAGAAACTGTGGAACAAAGTATCCATAGTTCAAGCAATGATAAGGTATGTAATTTTTTTTCTATATAAATGTTTTTAATGTGATTACTAATTTTAGTGTTGAATGTAGGCTAATCCAGATGATGACATTAATGAAACATCTCGAAAAAGTTAAAGAAAGAGGAAGGTATTTGATATATGTTTGTGAGAGAACAATAGCGTCATAGTTTAGTGAATAACTAAAGATATGATTTATTACATAACTATTTATTTTACGTATTGACTAGCCAAGTGAGAAGATGAAGGATATTTTGCAACAAAGGAGCATGAAATGAGGTACCAATATCAACGAAAAAGAACCAAATGTGCTAGATGTAAATGTTTATATTTTTGTTTATGTCATACATGAAAAGCATAATCTAATTTTTTTATTTTATTTAAATTAGGAATTTAAAGATCTCCCAAACCAAGGCATTGAGATTAACATTTCAAATGATGCTTAAAGGGTAGCTTTATAGTTTATATATATATATGTATATATATATATATATGTATATATATATATATATATGTATATATATATATATATGTATATATATATATATATAAAGTCATGTAGTTAAATTTATGGCTTTTCATATTATAATTTGTGTCATTTAATTATCTATACATAGTATAATAAGTTACTTATTCTCTTTTTGTTATTCAATGCAGGTAATATGACAAAAGAGAACATGGAAACCATACTTTTGAAGTATCTTGGTGTGCCTACAATTCATGATATGTACTTTTCTTTAAAGAGTACATACATGAATCTCAAAAAGATTGAAGCTAGCTTTCGAGTCTTGATTAAGGATACAAAGAAGCCAACAAGTGATGATATGATTAAGGAGATTATTTATTGGCTACTAGGAAATTGCAAAGTTGTATTAAACAAAAATAGCAATGTGCTTAGTCTAGATTATGTGGAAGTTTTAGCATAATTTCTACTTTGAGTTAAGAATTTATTGCTTTTCAACATATTGGAGATTTGAGGGATTACTCAAACATTTATTACTTTGCAACATATTGGAGATTTAAGGAATAAAACAATCAAGACACACATGTTGCTTAATTAGTTTTTAGTTCTATGCTCCTTTAAAAGTATTTTTATTTTTCTTTTGGTTGCTAGAAGTAGATGTTGATGTCTTAATTTGTTTAATCTATTTTGATCATTATATGTATATTATTGATCCTTACTTAGAAATGATGACATTCTCTATATAATTTTCGAGTTAAAAATTTATTGTGTAATTTCTTGTTTGATATTAGCATGTCTAAGAGTAAGGGTAGAGTAGATAAAGTGATAAGGAAAAAAGAGAATTCCCATGGAATTCCCTAGTTGAAAGTACATATAAGTGGGGAATGTAAAAAATAGGAAAAATGAGAGATTTCCTAGTGAGAGTACCTAGGGAATCACCTCTAGAATTTTTTTCCTATATATGGAATATTTCCTATATAGGAATTATTCCCTACATAGAAAATTTTGTATTTTCTTACGTAGAAAATATTTCCTACATAGGAAAGGTCTTATGTGATTCACTACTTATTCTCACTAGGAAATATCCCATTTTCCCTAGTTCTTACTTTCCCCACTTATATGTATTTTCAACTACGGAATTCCATGGGAAATTCTCTTTTTTTCCTATATGGGGATCGATTGAAAGTTCCTTGTGAATTGCTGAAGAAGAAGGACGAGAAGCACGAGTCTCCCGCACACACTCTTATGCGCGCACAACATATCCACATCTCACACACGCTTTCCATCTTTTTCTGACTAGACTTATGTTGACCTGCCAACGAATTCTGACACTTCCAGCAAGGCCATCCTTTGTTCCATCGCTTCTTTGCCGAAGGCAATCCAATCGAGCGCGGGCCTGGTACCAGGGTTCCCTCATACAAGGGATTTGTGAGAGCCTGCACAACAGTAAAAACAATGATTTTGTGAGGCCTGCACAGAACAGACAAGGAATTTGTGAAAGCTTGCACAGCAAACAGTCAAGGAATTTGTGAAAGCCTGCACATCAAACTAACAGAGCGTCTGTGAAAACTTGTACGGCAATGGGACGCCCTTATAGCTTTGCCACAAAGTTAGGGTCTCAGCTTCTATTCAATGCCTAATGTGTTGGTCGGCATTTGCATGTAAAAGCAAATTAGCAACTGTGAGAACTGTAGGGTCAACGTTGGGCTAAAGCTTGTGTCGCCATATTAATGGAAATGTGATTCTGAAGCTGTACCATTGCAGGAAATTGCCATGATAACATTGAAGGGTCGAACAGATGAGGTGTTCAAAGGGAGCCTTCTTCCTTTCCCTTCTCCTCCATTGCAAGTAAACCTTCCATCACAAGCTCTAGTGCAACATACGATTGTTATCAGTAGCATTACAGAGGATATTCCAATATCACGTAATGTCATAGATGGGAGCCCTGTTAGCAATGGATATGATCCCCAGACTCTCAAATGGGAGCCCAGTTAGCAGTGAATATGATCCCTAGACTCCAGGTAGTATCTCACCATTTTTTATACACATGCTCTTGTCATTCACACATGCAATAACTTGGCCTGTACCCCAGATTTCAATTCTTGGACCAAGAAAAAACCTTTGGTCATGTTTTGAGTTCAAGAGTAGTTTCTCAAGCTGATTGTTATTTATGGTAGTAATTCAGGGTACTCATTATGAGAGTTTCTTAATGTCTTGACTTTTACTCAGATTCATGATGATCGTCCTCGTTCGCTATACCATTGATGAGCGTCTCTATTCTAGTTGATGATACATTATTTCGTTTATATTCTTTCTACCTGATGTGGGTCTATATTCCAGCTAATGACGCATTATTTTGTTTATATTCTTTCCAGATGATGAGTGTCTATATTCCAGATGATGAGTGTCTATATTCCAGCTGATCGCTTATCCTTATTTTACATGTTGTATATTTAGGAGTGATAAAGCTCTTTTGATGCCTCTGAATAGGCTGTTGTAATTCAGGAGTGGTGTAGCTCCTTCTCCGTTGATGTTATAATTCACGAGTGATGTAGCTCCTTTGATGCCTATGAATAGACTCTTGTAAGTTCAACTTTGTAATTTTATACTTTGAATATTAATATAACGGTAGGCCTATATAGAGCTGTGGGTTTTTCCCTTGAGCCCCCAAGGATTTTTTCATCCATAGTAAGGAAGCTTTATTTGAGCGGGGGTGTTAGCTATATAAAGTCTATCTATATATAGCGCCCTCGGCTATATATAGTCTTCTGTCTATATATAGCACCCCAGATCTCCTCTATATATTCCTATCATGTATGCTCAGTTGACACACTTCTGGGGTTCCACTTCCGGTGTCTCATATCTCTCTTCCTTTCGTCTCTCGTCTTCCTCACAGTTTCCAACACATCTATAGTCATCTGATTGCTTGGATAATGTTCAATCATGATCGTGCCTTTCTTTACTTCATATTAAACATAATGAGAATGCATTGCAATATGTTTAGACTTGTTATATTGAGCATAGTCTTTAGCAAGACTAATAGCACTTTGGTCATCATATTAAAGTGGTGTGTTGTGGAGACGAGTTTAGCAAATATCTGAGAGAACTTGTCGAAGCCATACTAACTCTTGAGCCATAAAAGATGCAGGTACATATTTAGCCTCTATAGTGGAAACAATTGCAACACATAATTGTTTTTTGATAGTCCAAGAAACAAGTCAATCATTGATTAAAAAAATAATTTCCACTTGTAAAATGCATAGATAAGTGAGAGCCTACCCAATCTGCATATGTATAACCCAAAAGTTGAAGTGGATGCAAAGAATAAAAGTTTTGTTGGCACCAATAAGCCAACCCAAAATCTTTGTGGTTTTCAAATACTTCAAAACGCGTTTAGCTATAGTCGAATGTTTAAGGCATGGAGAACTAAAGAAAATTTACAGCAAAAATAATGTCAAGGTAAGAATTAAGCCAACAAATTGAAGACATCTAATAAGATTAACGTAAGGTTAACGTAATGATAATTGTCCATCATTCTATAGAAAGTGAGAGTTTTTGGTAGAGCTCACATGATAAGGAGTAGAAGCAAGATGTGCAAAATCCAAACCAAACTTTTGAATAATATCTTCAATGAACTTTATTTGATACAATAATAAAATACCCTTTCCTCGATAACGTTGAATCTCAATACCAAGACATAAGTGTATGTCTCCAAGATCCACCATGTCAAATGCAAAAGACAAAACCTTCTTTACTTATTAAAGGAAGTTGAGATTGTTATAAATAAGCATGGTATGATCCACATATAGAGTAAGAATAACAAAACTATCATAGCAGTGCTTGACATATAAGTTAGGATCTAAACAATGAGAGATAAAACCTTGTTTTGTAAGGAAGAGATTAATCTTTTAATACCAAGCTGGTGAAGATTGTTTGAGACCATAGAGTGCCCGATGAAGTATGCAAGCAAGATTTTCCTTAACTTTGACTACAAATCCCTCTAGTTGCTCCATGTACATCTCTTCCTTTAAATCGTCATTAAGAAAAGTTGTTCTCACATCCATTTGGTGAACTTCTATGTCAAACTCACTAGCAAAAACTAACAAGATTCGAATATTGATAATATAAATAATAGGCGAGAAAGTTTCTAAGAAAAGTTGCTCTTACATCTATTTGGTGAACTTCCAAGTCAAACTCACCAACAAAAACTAACAAGATTCGAATATTGGTAATACAAATAATAAGCGAGAAAGTTTCTTGATAATCAACTCTTGTAATTTATGAGAAACCTTCAACACAACTAGCCTTGCTTTGAATTTCTCAAATATTCCATCTACTTTTGTTTTAGTCTTATAATCCCACTTGCATTGAATAGTTGTACATCTAGACGGCAACTTAGTTAGAGCCCATGTACTTTTGGAGAGAAGAGATTTATACTCAGCTTCCATATTCTCCTGCCATTCTTCCTTTTGTGGGGATCACATGGCATCAGTGTAAGAGATAGAGTCTTTACAAATATTAAGAGCATTCTCAAGAATATCGACATCATAAACATGACAAGTACCATGCTCCTTATCAATTGGAAGATCAACAAAAAGATTCATGCTAAGATCATCATAAGAAATAATAGGTGTAGGTTGTGAATTCTAATTTGACGAGTCAATATTGTCCCATGAAGGAGGTTCATCATCATATAGAAAAGAAAAAGCAGTGAATAATGACTTTGTATCATCAACATCCTCTAGTGACCACGTGCTCCCAACATCCTTTTAAGACCGTGTGCTACCCATAAGTTGCTACTTGAAAATAGCATTGCGACTTATGATTATCTTCTTGGAGGATGGATCACACAATCTATCAGGAGAGAAGACAAGTAATATAAATTTAAAATTCCGTACTTTTAATGGGTTACGTGATAGAAAGACTATTCTCGCTTTTATCAGCGAGTTTGATGATTATCTCCATGAAGAAAAATATGCTAAAAAAGACAAACTCAAGTATGTCACTAACCATTTAGTGGATAGAGCATCACTATGGTGGACTGTTGTCCGCAAAAGTATTGATTATCCTACTACTTGGGAGGCTTTTCAAAAGATTTTTTTGTAGAATTTTCTTCCACCTCAATTCCATGAAAAAGCAATCAAATAGTGGGATCTTCTGCAACAAAGAGATTGTTAGCCTATTTTACAATATACTGAGCATTTCTGGAATTCCTTATTGCAACTTCGAATGCTCGAAGACGTACTTGAGGCAATCACAAGCGCATGTTTATGTTTGGTTTGCTTGGTCACTTTTATGCGAAGGTAGACATGTTTAAACTAACGACTCTTGAGGATGCAATTTCTTTGGCCCATGATGTTGAAGACAAAATTCGAGGACCAGAGAAGTGACCACAACAATTTCCAACTAACAATAACTTTGGTACAAAGCAATTCAATTCTAACTTCCAAAGATTTGATCAAAATTTCTTTGTTCCATCTTCTCTCTGTAAATCTTGGACACGACCCCCTGTTTTACCACCAAACACAAATCCAAATCCTAAGCCATCTTTCTAGCCAAATCCCAACATCCTTAAACTCCCCGCTATTACCAATAATGTTTCCAAAGCCAAACCCATAGTCTACTACAAGTGTCACCAACCTAGACATCTAGCGGTGAATTGTCAATCCAAAAAGCCAAACTGTTCACATCAACTACTTGGAAGCAACTGAAGATGAAGACCATGAGAAAATGCCAAATTTCACAAAAGACGATGACGATATTTGTACTACTTCAGATACTTCACTAGATATGCCAAATTCTCATTCTTCATTAACGATGAAATGTCTTGTGCATGGTAAAGAAAAGAATATTTTACATGATGACGGGAGTACACACGATTTTATTTCTGCAAAATTGGTCAACGAATTGAATCTACATACCGTTCCAACTCATTATCGCATCAAGGATGCATTCTTAAGTACTAGATACAATGGTACACAAGAAGTTCATGACTTAGAAATTAAAATTGGCCATTATGTTGAGCGCATAAATTTCTTAGTTGTGCCTTTACAATCTAGTAACATTATTTTAGGAATGACTTGGTGTCATAAATATAATTCCGATATAGATTATTCCATGTATTCAATGAAAATTCATTCTAATGGGAAACAAGTCACATTACATGGTATGCACACTTTAGATAATTTTTCATTGCTTAGTCACACACAGACTAAACGTGCATTAAGAAAAGGTAGCAAATCCTATTTAATATGGGTGAATGAAATTGAAGCTAAGGAAAATTAGATGCATCCTAGGCACTCACAATTTCTTTCATAATTTAAAGATTGTTTTGATATTGACTTACCACCTGGCTTACCACCTACATGTCCTGAAGATCATAAAATAGTCTTAATTTCAGGTTTTCAACCACCACGTAAAGCACCTTATCGACATAATCAAATTGAATAAAAATAATTTAAACCCAAGTTGAAGAACAATTGTGAACCCAAGGACTCATTAGGCCTAGTAGTTATCCTTTTGGTACATCTATCCTATTAGTTAAAAACAAAAAAATACCTATAAGATGTGCATTGATTATCGTGCCCTAAACAAGATCACTGTTAAGAATAGATATCTTATTCCTAGGGTAGACGACCTCATGGATAAACTACAAGGGGCCACAATATTTAGCAAGATAGATCTTAAATTTGGATATCATAAAGTATAACTGGATACACCCAATATTTTCAAAACTGCATTTAGAACTCAATTTGGTCATTATGAATTCCTTGTTATGCATTTTTAGTTTAACTAATGTTCCAGCCACTCTAGCTGAATGTCCCATAGCCTACTCTAGCTGCAAACTTAAACCATGTGAACTCAAGTATTCTACCTATGATAAGGAATTGCTAGCTGTAGTAAAAGCTTTACGTCAATGGAAACACTATTTAATGGGATCCTAATTCATGATCAAATCTGACCAACAAAGTATCAACATCTCCTTAGTCAGCCACAAATTTAAGTTACCTATGACCAATATCTTAGTTTTCACGCTGATTGGAGTAAATTAGTTGCAAATAACTGGATTCCAATAGATTCATTTTCTTATACTGATGGATTTATGTTTTATGAGAAAAGGTTATATGTATCTGTTCCATTTCAATCATTTGTGTTGCACAAAATTCATTGTCCCCCATATCAAGGTCATTATTAGAGGTATTATTTCTACTTCGCATATATTGGTTGAAGATTTTTATTGGCCATTATTGTGTGCAAATTAAAGTAAATGCAAGTGTCCATCCCATGTTTGTGGTTTTGAAATTGTGTATGCACGCAAAAGATCTAGAATTGTATTGTTAGTCGCTTCTGTTTGCCCATTTGTTTCAGGATGAAATACAGATGAGAAATCAATCTTTATACCTAAATTAGCAAAAAAAGCAGTCCAAAAATTATTGTAGAATCTAAAATCACGATTAGAAATAAGAACTTTTGGCAAACCATGGTTAGTAAAGACAGTTTTAAAAAACAATTGAGTAGCTTGAGATGCAGTTAATGTTTTCTTGCATGGAATGAAATATGCTTGTTTGCTAAATTGATCTACAATGGTCCAAATCATATCATGATTAGCTTGGGTATTAGGCAAACTAGTTGTAAAATCTATTGAAATATGTTCCCATGGAGGCCAATTACCTATTCACCATGTCTATGAAAACTCTCCTTTGTTAGAAGAAGAACCAGAAATCCTTGAATCCAAAACTATTCTAGACACTGACTTTATAACCACTAGAACTGGTCGTAGATACTCTAGATATTTAGTTAAGTTTAAAAATTATCCTATTTAAGAGGCCCAATGAATGTATGTCCGTGATCTAAGTGCTTACCCCTCACTGCTCGCTCCACATTCAGAGACAATTGCTATCCCACCCCGAGGATATGATGCCAGGAGGTATATTCCACGGTGGATTCCATGAGTTTTTATTCCATGGTGGATTCCATGAAGTTTTGCGGTGGATTCTACCAAACTATATTTATTTATGGTGACTCATACACAAGGTGGATTCCTTGTGTGAGAAGTTGATAGGGACGCCTGTCCTTTTCGGGCATCATGTTAATTTAATGTGCATGTGGGTGGTTCCACAACGGGTGATTTCACAAAATACATATTTAAATTAATAGACGCTTATGAGTTTAGAGTGCACTCATATTAAATTAATGTTAAGATAGAGTTCCAACTTATTTATTTATTTTGTAGCTAAAGACTGCTAGGTATTCACTTTTTGCTTGTTTAATTTTATTATTTTCTAACAATTGTGAATGCTTTAGTTGATGTATAGAGTAGGCAGCAATGGCGTTGGGAAGCACCGGGCGATAGTATGTATTCAAATTACCTAGAATGAATTATTATTTTTGATGGGCATGCGTCTTATTATTAAAGGTATGGCGTTAATATCTATTTAGGTGTGCTTATTTATTGAAGTGCTTGATAAATATTTATTATTTTGAATGCGCATGCATGCACGATTTAAATATTTCATTATTGGACATCGTATTTGGGCACAACTTGACTTTTGGACCCCCCAACTGCTTTATTATTTATTTAGACAAAAGAAAACACAAAAGCTAAAGCATGATTTTTAGCTTTGAGATGAATAAATTTATAAATACATGCCTTGTGATGCACTCAGACAAGGTATAGGGGGAGATTATACCCAATTGGTCTTTTTACCTCATGTCGTGCAAGTCTATCTTTTTGTTTATTGAGCTTAAAGTAGAGTTATTTGTTCTTGGGGACCTTACGGTGCTCGCTATGTGCATATGCATCCAACATCCAATTTGCGCACCACCTTGCATGGAAGCATATAATGATTATAGAATATTCAAGGGATAGAAACATCGTTCTAGTCAGCGGCCCACTTTTTTTTGCAGCAATGATGTAATCAGTGACGATAATCAGAATAAAAAATAAGAAATGCTTTTAAAGATTTCCATTGCCATCTCAAACTGAAAAAGCAGAATGATATTATTGACGTCGCCATTGATGATGCAAACAATGTTTTTTTTACAGATTTTCTAAAGCTTTAGTAGGTAGCGGACGATTATTAAGGGAGAAGATCAGTGAGCTCTAAGGATGGAAAAGTTGACTACTATTGGGAGGACATTTTGGTGATTGATCACCTTCTCCGATAGTGCCTGTAGTGACAATAGAAGGTGACGATGAGGAGAAGATCGACAAGCTCTACAGAAAGGCCAGAAGGGATGACTACGAAGAAGATAGTGGATTGTGAGGAGGACTAAAAGGTGACGATAGAGGAGGACTAAAAGGTGACGATGGAGGAGGACCAGAAGGTGGTAAAAAAGGAGAGGACGACAAGATGATTCAACAAAGGTGGGCTGCTAATTGTCACCACAAGCATTAGAGCTAACTTGCCATGGACCAAGAATTTTCACCACCTTTGTCTTATACCGTGGAGTCTCCTAAATTTTACAATAATAAGAAGTTTGCAGTCAACATAAGATTGTTGAAGGCTCTTGCCACGTTTGCAGGGGACATTTTTCTAATGTGAAATTATGGGGACCTCATGACAACATAACTTGCGAGGCTGACAGGTTGTGATCTGTTAGCAAGTTGAAACTATATCTAGCCTGATCCTCCGGTGTTTGAGCAGTATTTCAATTTTAGAAGCCTTCCCCTTTGGTGTTACAGTGTGATCTGGACATGATAAATATATTGGCAAGGAGAAGGCCTTCCTCAACCTTTAGGTCCTTAATTCTTGGAGGTACCATATCTACATTGTCAAAAATATTTTTCCTTCATGCATATTCATGCATAACTATAGCAATTACCCTCTCTTGTCAGCAAGGTGCCTTGAATATCTTTGAGAAAGATTCATGAAATTTATTCTTGAATGGATCAAATGAAGAATTTGGTGAATTGGATCTTGTGAAGATGGAAATCCTCACCTGTATTTGATCAAAAATGAATTCTAGCCATTCTTTTACTTCAAATATTCATCATCTTTTGCTCCCATCTTGCTAAGTGTCCTTGTGATGAGTGAATTTTGCAAAACCTTGCTTGTGTGTATCCTTTCCCATGACATGTGGTGAACCCAATGTGAAAGCGTCACTTTTGATCATCGAGATGGGAGACTCTTCGAACAATCCACCCACTTCATTGACTGCTTCTTCATTTTCAACCAATGAGATGAAGACTTTATTGCAAACTCTTTCTTCAGCCATTATGATGTAGAATCAATAGATGCAGTAGCAATAGTTACATCAGCAATAATTGGATCAACAACAAATGTTGCATCAAGAACAAGAGCATACGCATGGTGCAACCAAGGCGATTGAGGCTCTGGTTAGTGAACACAAATTATTTGGTGGCCGAAATTTTTCAGCTTATCTTAGAGCCTTTGAAAGCTAGATGTGTTTCTTTGGAGTTCCTACCAATTGGAGCAACTATTTCCTACGGCTTGTTACTCCTACTTTGCGAGTTAGAGTGACAGATTTATTTCTGCAAGACTTAAACTGGAATGTTTTTAAGAAAGCGCTCAAAGATGAATATTTCTTAGAGGATTATGGTATTGCTACATGAAAGACATTCAGATAATGGGTCTATCAGTCCAACAAAGGTCTTATTGCTTCTGAATTGTTGTGGGAGTTTGAAGAGTGATATACCCAGTTCAATGCATTAGAGAAAAGAGCTCTAAACTCAGAGAAAGTGGTTATTCCTGCACAGGTGATTGATCTTGCACTTTAGGATGAGTTGAGAGAGCTTCTTGAAGACTTTACATAGCCTATGGGATTGAAGACTAGTTGGTAGGATGCTATCGATGTGGTTTCTACACTGACAAAGAGTCGGAGATGGAAGGCTCGCTTGAAGAACGGCATGCAACCACCACCAGCAATGTCTTCCCCTACCTTGACTTCTCCTATTGCTCCTTCCACTTCATCTTCTATTTCTCATCTTGTGTCTATGCCTACTTCTATGCCTATGCCTATTCTTGATGCGGTTATCGAACCATCTACAAAACCAACTGTCAAAGACATGGTGGAGGAAAGTTCAAAGAACTTGAAAGATCTTGAAATTAAGAGATGGTGGAGGAAAGTTCAAAGAACTTGAAAGATCTTCAAATTAAGACATGGTGGAGGAAAGTTCAAAGAACTTGAAAGATCTTCAAATTAAGATGACTAGAAGGGAGCAGCAACCACTTAACCCAACTCCAATTTTTTTCCCAACCTCTTCTACTCCTACAAATTCTTCAAAAAATGGTTGTGTTTTTCATTGCATGTGGTGTGATAGTCCACACCATGAGTGAAAGGATTGTCAAGATTTTGAAGAGGCAAAAAGGCTAAAGTTGGTAGTCTGGAAGGATAAGATTATATGTTTGGGAGATAAAGAGCAACTGATTAAATCAAATTTTGGTAAAGGAGGTATGAAGAAATTATTGGAGAAGTTTCTTTTGCACTCTTTTTTATATGATGAAAGAGGTGGCAAGAGAAGTTGCTACCTATAGTCTTCAGTTGGAGCAATTGCCAAAAGACAAATCTCCTTTATGGTCCTATGCACTACATGCAAAGAAGAAAGGAAAAACTTCATCATCAGAACTTTTAGCCATAGGAAATGCAATAAAAAAAGGGACTGGATGGAATGATTGATTTTATGTCTTTTCTATCTATGCTTACATCACAAAATCTCAAGGATTTGAAGCACTTGTTAAAGAGAAGCGAAAAAGAGATAATGATCAGTTTGAAGGATTGAAGAGGGTGACTAAGAGGAATGGCCCAGCTTCTCAGCCTTCTTCTTCGAGACCAAAGAGTAGAGTATGGATAATGTTCACAAGCCAAAGGTTCAAGAAGATTAAAAAGCCCGAAAGACAAAGGATCCAAAGCCCAAAAAGCAACCTAAAGTCCAGCTGCTTTCTAACATTGAGATGACTATGCACTTGAAAAAGGTACTTGAGGATCATATTCTTAATTGCAATTTTTAATTTAATCTTGGATAAATCTTGGGGATTACCAAAAGAGAATTTCATGATGTTATCATCGACATCATTTTAAAAAAACAATAGATTATTGAAGAGCTGACACAAGATATGATCCATCGAGTGGCTTTAGCGAGGCTATTCTCTATGGGTTGCATATTGAGGAGATTGATTCTGATGAGGAGACTATTGAGGAGTCTATAGATGGAGCTTTATGTATGTAGTCCAAGAAGTCTCTTTATCCTTTATTTCAGCTCGTACAATATGATGAGAGTGAAGATGTGCCTAGATTGGTGCCTCATAGCCATTTTTCTCGTAGTCACTGGGCTTGTGCGACTACAGAGACTATAGTGAAGCTTGGTGATATAGAGACTCTTTGTGTTTCTCTTTTGGATCATGGCTTCAAGATTAATGTCATAGTGTGAGGTTTATATGATACTAGTAGATGGCCAGTTGATGTGGATCATGGTTCGCGCGTGCATGCGGCCAATAACACTGCAGGAGATTTTAATTATGCTGCTTGTTTGAACACGGAGATTTCAATTGGAGATGTGGGTGAGTCTTATCATTTCTTTGTACATAATTCTTGTTCTTATCCTATTATTTGGAGCAGCCATTTATTGCTGAGTCTCAAGTGGAGACTAAGGTTTTGGATGATGGGTCTTCCTATGCACAGATCTGAAGCAAGAATGGAAAGAGGGTTGTCCAATTCATGACTGTTTGTGTCAACCATCAATGGAATAAAGATTCTTTGAGGGATTTCCCTCTTCTAGCAAGAGAGACAAATTTTTGTTAGGTACCACTATCTTGCGAGACAATAGTGGTACGAGTCAGGAAAAGCTCTTACTTCGTGGCAGCGGTAGTTTTTCCTCATGTTGATCCGGGTTTTTTACAAACCGGATTTCTACCACAAAATTTGGCCAAAACCCCTATCAAGAGCCTTACCATATCACTTTGGGTTTACTCTTCAAGCACTAGGTATGATACAGTGCTTCTTGATTATGATAACTCTAGCAAATAGGGGAAATGTCATGGAAGATTGGCACAATGATGAGGATGACCTACACATCAACCATGTTGACTTACTGAGGATGTAGATCACGAGCAGTTCTATGACTCGAAGGATGTGTTTCCCTTTGACTCGATCAACTGTCTATCACAGATACTTGATCTGACATCCCACCCGCCTACCACTTCCCTTTGCTCCATCTCCTTGGATGCTTGGACGAGCTCTCAAAGCCCTAGCACCCTATGCATTATTCAAGGAAGTATCCATGGAAAGCATGTCTTTATCCTTCTGGACAGTGGTAGCACTCACAATTTTGTCAATAAATTAGCCATTGAAGAGTTGAAATATATCCCTATGGAATTACACCATCCCTTGAAGGTCCAAGTAGAAAATGGAGAAGAAGAAATCAGCATACATGTATGTCCCACAATCCCCTTATGCTTGGCTGAAAATTACATAGCATTGGTTGGTCTAATTGACCTAGATATGGGCCCAATTGATGTTGTCTTTGGTTATGATTGACTGAAAAAATTTGGGAAAATTGCTATGGACTTCTCTTTGCTCTACATGGAGTTTATAATGCATGGACAACCCATTTGCCTAGAGAGAGTTCAAGGTCATGTGGATTTTCAGCTCATTATAGCAAAGAAACTCAAAAGGGAGTTTAAGAAATGCTCACAAATCTTTGTCTTGCAATTGAATAAGGACAGGTCAGTCCTTTGTAGTATCTAATGGTTTGGTCTTGCAGACCCTCCTTGAGGAATATAGTGATCTATTTCATATTCCTACAACCCTTCCTCGTAAGACACAAGTGGACCACCCACTTGATTTATAGCCCCATTCCAAGCTAGTAAACAAGCCATCTTACAGACTCTCCAAATGTGAACGTGAAGAGGTTGCAAAGCAAGTCAAGGAGATGTTGGAGATGGATTTCATTTGTTGAGAATAGCAAATGATACTTGATATAGAGGCTTGCCCATAAGTGTCTTTGTATGAGAGATATGACATAGATGTAAACTCTAGGAAGAGATGTCCAAAATCCCATAAGCATAGAGAAGAAAAGTGGTCCTATCCAAAAGCTATAAAGGCATGTACATGAGACTCATTTCAATGCAAGGGTACTATCAGGTTGAGTCACTGAAGATTGTGTTTATGAGTCCAAGCTAATCTATCTTGGAACCTAATTTACTTGAGTTACAATTCGCCATTCTAATAATGTATTGTGTGTTTGACTTGCATCCACCATAGCTAATCTAGCTCTAGATCCGTGTTTATTAACATGGTATCAAAGCCATCGTTGAGCTAGATAGCTAGTGGACACATCTTACTTCTTCCCTGCATACTTTAAAACCTTCCTATTTCAATTTTTCTCCTTGTACATGCCATCAAAATCCTATTTTCATCTCAATTTCTTCAAGCCATCCACACATCCATTGTCTTGTATGACGTGAAGGAGCTCAAGGAAGGAGGTGCTGCTCAAGAGACTTGGTTCGAGGTTTGCATTGGAGGTGTTGTACCAACATCCCTCTCCCTCTAACTAGGACCAGGAAATCGTCATCCTTTGAAAAAATCCAAAGAGCATCTTTCCACAGCCCTGTTGTTGGGGAGACTAGCAGCCACATGTGGCTCTTCCTGCAATGCCACCACCTACACCACTGCTGCTACAGCGCAATCATTTGTAACACCACTAGGCGAAGTAAGAATGTTTTTGAACAGGGAGGTTGGAAGGTCACAAGGGTTTGACTTTGTCACTATATCATCAAGGAAGACCTGAAAGATCTAATTTCTGATCTGAAAGTGCATTCTACTGCATTGAACAAATCCTCAAGGCTAGTGGGCTAGTTTCTCATCATAGTGGCTATGGTTATGGTTTGGGAGAATGGATTTGTTGGTAATAGCACAAGCAACAACATTGTCACAATGCCAAACCCCAATGCCATTGAAGGAAGCTTGTCAAACAAGCGAAGCTTGTTGGGGGTAAAGGCACCTCCACCTAACCGTCTGTGTATTACTACACTGAGAGTCACCGCCACTGCACACTGCAGGTGGCGGGCACCCATCACCGTCACTTTATTCTTTATTCTTTAAGTGAGAGTTTGAATAAAGAAAGGCCCCGTCACACATTGTGATTGTTGGAGTTTCCATTTCTTGTCTCTCTCTTTCTTGCTCTTGCTCTCCCGCCATACGCCATTGTACACTACAGGTGGCAGGCACCCATCACCGTCACTTTATTCTTTATTCTTTAAGTGAGAGTTTGAATAAAGGAAGGCTCGATCACACATTGTGACTGTTGGAGTTTCCATTTCTTGTCTCTCTCTTTCTTGTTCTTGCTCTCTCACCATAGCTCTCGAGTGCAAGCTTCGATCCTTCTCACCTTTCAACTGGTATTAGACCATGGCTTCCAACTCTTGAACTTGTCTTGTGGCATTCTCAGCTTCCCATTGACTCCCCACTCGCATTGGGTCTCCTTCTCGGCAGTCATAGCTCACTCTCTTGAGCTCCCGTCACTCCGCAGCATCCCGAGCCTCTTCTTGGCCTATTAAGGCACCATCAAGGCATTGACATTGAGGTATTACTTCATTATTTCAGAGTTTTACTTCAGTCCACAGGTCTAGGTAAACAGGGTTTTCACAGGTTGTGGGCAGCCATATCTCACACCTCTTGGAGCTTTCTTCACTTGGATCTTGCTTCCAGCCTATCAAGACTTATTGAGGCTTGGTGTAGGCCTTCGTTGGCGCCCATTTGCGTCCCCTTTAGGCCCCATTGTTGACATGTGGGACAGCAGACCCCCCCAGCTAGCTCACGTTTTTTTTTGCGCATGTTTCAAAATCTGGCCCCAAAATCACTCTTTTTGTCATATCTCGGGCATTCGAAACCCGATTCAGGCAATGTAAGATTCTAAGTTGGGGTTTTGGCATGCTCCAGACGCAATGATGATATCAGATTTGCCAAATTCTGATGATAGAATATTCTGCAACAGATTTCAGGTCTGAGACAACATGTAGTTGTATGCCTATGGCTTATGTGATGCTTCTACTAATGTCTATTGATGCCGAATCACTTGTGGATGTGATGCCTACTATATGAGACACATTTGGAGCTGATTTAGCTTAGCCATTGATTATTTTGAATAATCCTAGATCTTTTCAAAACAGGGCAACCACCTGTTACTTCAATTTTATGCTTACATGTCTTGGCATTTGATGCCCGATTATGCCCGGTTGGTGCCTATACATACAGGAATGTATGCCTATGGTTTGCCTATGGATTTGAGCTTTGATTGAGCACTACTTTTCTCAGATTAAAGAGGGTATATGCTACTAGAAACTTTAGGACTAAAGCTATTTATGCTACAGTTGGGTTATGCCTATTGGTCACAGGGTGCTCTTGGCTACTCGGTATGATGTCATGATGTATTTGGAATATGCCACATGTCTTGTTTATGCTCTTGTGTCATACTACTGCATATCCGAGGTGTGAAATCCACCAAAAAGTTGTGTGTGTGACATTTGTTACTTTGTGCATACTTAAACGTTGTGTTTTGCTCTACCTGAACGTTTTGCCTTTAGTTGGTTCATGTTCAATTTCACAGAAGAGACAAGTGATGTTTGGGAGTGAATCTGATATTTGTTACAAACAATTTAGAAGGAGAATAGGCTATAAAAATATATGCTGTTGGACAAAGTCACAACTAAGAGGGCGAGGAGGATTCTACAAACATTCATTTTATGGTATTGAAAGCCACAGGTGTATGGAGACAACACCAAGTTTGGCTTGTGCAAATAAATGTATCTTTTGTTGGAGACATCATACCAACCCTACAGGAAAGATCATATATATACAGCTTCCTTAGATGGAATGTATGACAGGACCGTGAGCATGAACCCTTGAGAGAAGACATTCTCCTTGACTGGCTAGAAGATTGGATGGGCTGTTATACCACCTAACTTAACTTGGGGACTCAAACAAGCATATGCATATCTTACATTTGCAACTGCTAACTTGGCCTATGCTAGTGCCTCCTGTTTCTAATCCTCCTGTTCCAAGACCGATGCCGGCTCCTTCTGCTCCAAAATCATCCATTCCTTTGGTTCCTTTATCTCTTGATGACATAATCAAAGGCATAACGGATTTGACACTGGAATCAGTTAAGCAGAATTGGTAAGAAATTTGAAAGAGCAGTTTGCTTCGACCGTGCCTACTATTCTTCTAGTGCTCCTAGTACACCTAGGAGAGATCGAAGATATATTTGGTGTGATAGTACAGACCATCAGCATTGCAAGGATTGCGAATCTTTTCAAGATGCGAGGAAGAATTTGGTATTTTGGGAACAAGATGGGAAGATATGGTTGACTGAAACAGGAGCTCCGCTTTGCTACCAATTTTGGGAAAGGCGGAATGAAGAAATTAGTAGATGACATGGCTGCGTGTACTTATGTGGCAGCTAGAGAAGATGCTTCTGCATATGGAGTCTAGATTGAGAAAGGTTCAGAGAGTCAGTCAACATTATGGACCTATGCTATAGAGATAGAAGACAGGGGAAAAATTCAGTAAATTGTATTGACTAGTGCAAGTTCTAGCATCAGATCTAAGATAGGTTGGGATTCACCTATTGACAGGTACACTATTTATACTTACTTCGCTAAGTCTCAGGGAGCAGATGTACTTGTTGAGGAGAAGCGTAAGAGAGATGAAGAGAATATAAATACAGCTAAAAAGACTAGAGGGGGTGAGTTTGTTACTCCACCTAGTGCAGGGCCGTCTTCAAGACCAGGGCCAGAACGACAAATGGAGGATGCTCAAAAGAAAGAAAAGATGCAGGAACCTAGACAGAGAAAGCAGCCAAGATTTAGATTAATGTCCGATATTGAGACATCTACGGACATGAAGAAAATCTTTAATGACAAGATACTTGAAAGTGAGGTGACTTTTACTATTTCTGAGGTTTTAGGCATCTCGGAAAGAGAGTTTCAAGATCAGTTCCAAGAAGTTCTGAAGCGAAAAAGACATACATTTTCTACTACTGATACACAGGGAGTTTTGATTGGGAAGTTGGATGAGGATGAGGATGAGGTTATGGTCGAGAATACTTCTGTTTTTCTGCAGACAAAGAAGAGGGTTCAGCCTATGCATTATGTTGAAATTGATGAGCCTATCTTGGTACCGCGCAGTCACTTTTCGCGGAGTCATTCGGCTAGGGCAACTACAAAAACAATGGTAAAAATTGGAGAGAAACAGGTGCCTTATGTTGCTTTGGTGGATCATGGTTCAGAGATTAATCTCATAGTTCATGGAGTTTATGAAAGTAATAGATGGCCTACAGATGCAAAGCATGGGTGGCGTATGAGAGCCGTCAACAATACTACAGGTGATTTGTATGCTGCCTGTCCCAGCATCACGATTTCTATTGGAGATGTAGAGGAGGATTTCCATTTCTTTGTACAGGATTCATACTCTTACCCCATAATCCTAGGACAACCATTCATCACAGAGATGCGTGTGGAGACGAAAGTAATGGATGATGGATCTACTTATACACGGATTCGCAGTAAAGATGATATGGGAGCAGTCCAGTTTATGACTGTGTGTGTAAATCATGCTAGAAACATGGATACTCTTCGAGATGCGCCTTTGCCCACTGTGAGGGATTTGGGTTTTCATTAGGTACCATTGTTCCGCGAGATGACGGTGGTACAGAGTAGAGGAGATTGGAGTTCTCACCTCCTGGCAGCAATGTTTTCTACTCGAATTTTTTTGAAATTTCAGTAAACAGTTCGATGAGTTATCAGAAGATTTCTAAGTTGCCTAGAGCTGCCAGGCAGTACATATGCAGGCAGGAGAGAGATTTGAAAAATACAAGTATTTTAGAGGATGATGAGCATATAGATGGGATGTATGATAGTATGGTTTGTGCAGATATGATGACAGAGAGGGAAAATATGCTGAAAGATGATATGTAGAGTTGTCTCAGTAATGTATCAGTGCAGTCCCTGGACATGTTTCATGAAATTTCAGATTTTGTGTCACAGATAGAGTCAGAGGCTGAGGTGACTCAGTAAAAAGTGTTGAGAGCTGAAGAAATTCGGCAAACAGAGTTTTCGACTTATTATGATCAGCCTACAAAGACACAGAGGGTTGAAAACTTTCAACTAACAGAGTTTACTGCTGAAATATTTCAGCATCTAGAGTTTAGGGCTATTCCTATGTAGTCCATAGAGCAGAGGGTTGAGGATATTCAGCTAGAGGGCAGAATTGCTGATTTACAGCATGATTTAAGTAGTGTAGAGGATCATAATGAAGCCAGGGTTGACATGAAATACAAGACTGTGGATAAGAAGGTGAAGTCGATAACTGGACCGCTTCCACATGATAGTGATTAGTAAATAGAGAGGGCTGCCAAGCAACCAATTTTGAGGAATCTAGAGCATATAGACCATAAATTTTCAACAGAGACTCTTGGTGAATTAAAAATTGAAAATGGTGATTTTTTGCTACCCTCTAAGAAGCAATGCTTTCAGGATATGCTTGAGCGACATGGAAGGGGGTTTGCTTTCTTCTTGCATGAGATTGGATCGTTAGGGCCAAAAACGTTTCAAAAATGGCACTTGTAAGAAAATGATTAAGTTACTAATTAGTTGAGGTTTTAAAATAATGAACCCTCCAAATTTGGCCATTCAGACGTGATTAATGAGAGAATTTATTATTCATTTAAGAGATTAGCCATTAAATACCTAAGGACGTTAACTCATGTCAGAGGTTACTTTTCGGCCATTATTTTTTCTTTTTGAATATTCTACTATCACGTTTCCCACCAAAATCACGCTTCTTTTTCCGTCTGCATTCATTTGAATCATCGTTCTCTCCTCTTCACTTTGTTTCTTAGTTCTTAAAGCAGATTTTACTCTGTCATAAAATTTCTCACCAAAATTACATCCGGTTCTTACCAACAGCGTGCATTGGTCTCCCTTCGTCTCCTTTCACAAAATCTTGAGAAGGTGATCAACAATCAAAAGAGTCTCTACACAGAGGATCAATACCACTTACTTGCCGATTGAGCTATAGAGATATGGTCCTCCATGGACCTGAGACGAGATCATCTCATTAGTTTTCAGCAGACCCAACTAGGTTGGGACATCCAAGCCGTATCTTTACTTCTACCCCTAAGACATCCATTCTATAAGATTTTGTTTCAACTAAATCCAAGCTTTTTCTTCAATCTCTTCAATTTGATTCATAAGAAAATGGGTAAAAGAGTCCCATGGTGTTGATGCAAATGTTTATTATTCAATTTTGTTTATTAAAATATAAAAAACATTAAACAAGTAATAGATAGAAGTATTAGTGATATTGTGTATCATGTCAACTTTAGGACTAAGATGATTTTATGTGTGCAGGATGCTTCGAAGAATATGAAGGATACAACTTCTTACTTGATATTAGCTCTTGGGAGTATTTTTCTCATCATACCCTCAACTATGATTAGCACTATGGGGTTTCAAGTTTCAATATCTTCAATTGTGATTCTTATTAGCACTATTAGATTTCAATACCTAAATGGTGGCTTGATGTCATGGGATGATACTACTCATGCTATCATATCCTAGCAAATCTCTTAAGATCTCTTCCCTTGATTTGTAAGAAGAAATAGAAAGGACTTGAGTCTATTTCTTTCTCTCAGAACTCTGATTCTAATGCAGACTGATTTTATAATTGAAAGCATCACTACATTATTGATGCTTTATCCTTGTATATCTTTTTTCAAATGTAATATATCTTAATTTCACAAAAAAAGACCATCAAAATAATCTTTGTGATTATAGATCTCCTTTACTCTATAGCATTCATGATCTTATTTATTTTTTAAAAATAGTTTAAAGAGTATTATATGATGTTAAACAAAGTTCTCTACATGAAATAACATGAACTTTTGACAAGTCAATGAAGTTAGATAAATAAATAACATCAACTTCCTTGAGTAGAAGAGCAAAAAAGAGCCTAAAAAAGACCCCAAAAATCACAAAAAAATCACCAAAAAATAGCATGTCCAATACGGTGCGAAAATGGGGTGTCCGAGCTGCTCGGACATCCCATTTTCGCACTTATCGCACCTCGGACACCCCATTTTCGCACTTGGATACGGTGCAAAAATGGGGTGTCCGAGCAGCTCGGACACCCCATTTTCGCACCGTATTGGACATGCTATTTTTCGCGCCATATCGGACATGCTCGGACACCCCCCTTGTAATTACTTATTTTTTGTGAGACCTTTAACCCATCAAAAAAATCCAAAAAAAATTCCATAAGTTTATTAGGCTCTTAAAAAATTTTAGAAATTTTTAAAGATTTTTTTGAGCTTGTTTACTATTTTAAAATAAATTTTTAGTAAAAAAGAGCCTAAAAAAGACCCCAAAAATCACCAAAAAATCACCCAAAAATAGCATGTCCGATACGGCACGAAAAATGGGGTGTCCGAGCTTGTATGTCTGATATGGCACAAAAATGGGGTTCGCGCCGTATCGGACATGCTATTTTTGGGTGATTTTATTTTCGCGTCGTATCAGACATGCTATTTTTGGGGTCTTTTTTAGGCTCTTTTTTACTAAAAATTTGTTTTAAAATAGTAAACAAGCTCAAAAAAATCTTTAAAATTTTCCAAAATTTTTTAAGAGCCTAATAAACTTATGATTTTTTTTTTGAATTTTTAATGGGTTTAAGGTCTCACAAAAAATAAGTCATTACAAGGGGGTATCCGAGCAGCTTTAAAGGATCCCTATGGAGATTTTGTTGTGCCACTTTTGCACCATATCAACTCATCCACAATACAGAGCCAGAATTATAGTACCAAACATTATGCTTTTTGACACGCTCGCGCCGTATGAGCTGCTCCACGATACAGTGCGAATATGATCTTGCAAAAATTTGGCTTTGCTGCTCTCGCGTCATATCAACTTATTCTCACATGGTTGACTTTATGACTTTATGAATTATTCTTATATTGTTGCTGCTCATGCTCATAAGATCCCCCTAATGAGCAAAGATTTTAATATGATTAGTAGAATAAGGTACCGAGGATGATGTTTATAAGAGAAAAATGGATGTACTTGGACCTGTTAATTATAAGAGAATGGGTGAGGTGTATGGGCAAATGGTTATCAATGTTTCTTGCACTTTTGAGGAAGAGGACTATCTTAGCATATCTCATGAGGACAAGTCCATGCTAGTTGTAAAAATGATATTTAATTGTTAGATTCTGTAGTTTATTATTGCATAAGGTAAGGCATTTTGACTCTAAAATTTTTTAGTATATAGATTAATTGTGCTATTGATTGCAAATAACACCCCTTTATTTTTGCTATTAGCTTTAGGACATTGATTGCATCTCTTAGCCAATAAATCTCTAAAATTATGTGTATTGTTGATCCACTGTTATCAATGGAATTTTTTTCAAGATTTGGTTCAAATATAGCAATGTCTTTCAAAGCTTTTGATTCCATCACAACTACCATCTTTTTTTTAATTACATCGGATACACTCACAAGAGAAATTATCCTCATGAACTCTCTAAGTGGTATCCATGGCCAAGGAAGAATGTGGGTTGAATGGAATATTGCTTGCTTTTTGGTTAATTATTTATTTTATTTGATTGTCTATTTTAGTTACATGTTTCCATTTGTAGTGCTGGCAGGCTCATGACTACCTTCTTGGACACCACATATGAGGATATTGTTGATCCTAGAAAATCATATAACTCTCTCTAACAAGAAGTACCATCGCAAAGTCACAAAGTCATACATATACTTGTGGAAAGAGAGTGCTTTTCAAATGTCTACAGGACAATAGATTCAAAGATACTCAAGATAGATGGAGTGAATGCAAGTCTCTTTCATATTGTTGGTTTTTTTGGGACCCTTTTTTACCAGCTTTTCACATTTTTTCTCGTAGTGCTAAGATTACCCTAACTCATATATGCGATGGATAAGGGAGCAATGTATTGAGTTGATTTTGGATAGGGTAATCACACTAGTTGATTCTGATTCCCCTCCACAAAGCCACGAAACATGCATAATAAAAGAACCCACAATCTGATCAGCATAGATAATGTCTGTGAACACCTTATGAATTGCATGGAAGGTTTCACTTAAGCTTTCCATAGGTTGCCATTCCGTACTTGTTGATAGAAATATATCTACAACCAAGAATTCATTATTAGTACTTGCTTAAATGAAAAAAAAAAAACGTTATCAACTCAAGTCTTACAATGTGTTTGCTGCGAAACATACTCGTTTGGAGGCAAGTGGATATCCTTCACCATATAAACATGTTGCAATTTCATAAACCACCCTTCATGCATAATTTTGAAAGAAATGATACGCCCCTTCTAGTGATGTTTAATATCCTCTCGTTTTTTTCTTTTCACCTTGTGAGAGTCCTTGCAAGAGGGCAGCATGGCAACCTAATCGTTTATACTAAAGATCTTTGGCTCCCAATTTTCATCAACTCTGCTATAGACAGTGCAAGAGTTTACTAAACGAGAAGAGCACCTTCTAGATGCCATACTTAAATTAAATTCGCAGAGAAAGAAGCCCATCGAGAAAGATGAATGAACTAAAAAGCAGAGAAAGAAGCTCACTGAGAAAGGTGAATGAACTAAAAAGGAACATTAAGAAGACTAATGAAAATATATTGGGCGCTAAAAAGTTTTTGACTTTCAAAAAAATCATCATTAACTTCACAGCAACTTTATTATGTCATTTGTCAGATTTTATAAGTAAATAAGGACTTCGGGACTACCAAAACATGTTAGACATTGGAGATTTTGGCTAAAAAGGAGGAGAGAATCACGAAGTGGACTCTACTATCTCCAAAAAAGAGAAGACAAGAATACCATATTCTTGCACACGTGGCAAACTCTCTTTGGCCCTTTTCTTAATCCCGTGATTAACAAAAGTGCATTTTTTGAAGTGTTTTCGGCCCTAATGGTGTGAATCTGGATATTGTTGCCCATATGGTGATCTTTACTATTCCTCATATTCCATGGAACCTCCTACCTATTCCAGTGCCTAGGGCATACCTACCAAAGCTAGTTGAATTGTTGAATGAGAAAATCAGGATGGGAATCCTAGAGCCGTCATCTGCACCATTCTCAAATAGTGGTTTACGGTTCCAAAGAAGAATGGTACTCTCCGATTTATACATGACATGCAGCCAATAAACAGAGTTACTATCAGGAATGTTGGTATAGGTCTAGTTGTGGACGAGTTTGCTAGACGTGCCATCTATTCTTTAGGTGACTTCTATTCGGGATATGATCAGTTTCAACTGGCCTTGGAAAGTAGGGACATAACCACTATGAGAACTCCTATTGGGCTTGTCAAGATGTGTACCTTGTCTCAAGGTGCCACTAATTCTGTTGCGCATATGATGAATGCCATGCATAAGGTCCTTCATGAGTACATACCTCAACTTACCATGCATTTCTTGGATGATGTGCCCATTAAGGGGTATGTAGAAGAAGAGAAGAATGAGAGTCTAAATGAGTAGAGATGCAAATACTTTGTGGCTGATCCTATTGCAGCTTGTGAAAAGATTTTGGCCAGGTTAGAAGAAGTGAACTTGACACTAGTAGGGCAGAAATCTATTTTTGGAGTAAATGAGGTCATTATTGTTGGACATACATGTGGGTATTATGGCAGGAAACCTTCACCTGCGAAGGTGGATGCTATAGGAAAGATTACAGAGTATTGTTCTACCACTTCAGAGATACGGAGATTCATTGGAGCCTGTGTGTAGATTATTTATATTAGCTGCTTCGAAAGGGGCAGAAAATTTATTGGGATGAGAGCCACACTAGAGCCATGTGGAAATTGAAGAAGTTATTGCAGATTACTCCTACTCTCAAGAAAGTAGATTATAATTGCAGAAGGCCTATTGTATTGACAGTTGACACTAGTCCAATTGGCATAGGTTGGGCTAGGGGTCGAGATGATGCAGATGGAAACAGATACGCTCTTTGGTTTAGGGCGAAAGTCCTAAAAGAGAGACAGAGGAGGTATTTGCAAATCAAGAGGGAATTACTAGGAATTGTTACGACTCTCAAATGTGACAAGGAGTACTTTATTGGAGCCCCAGTTGTGGTAGAGACAGATTGCTTGCCATTGATAGGTATGATTACGAGTTGCTCTACTTCGGATATAGCTATGCTGAGATGGATCGCATACATCAAGTCATTAAATCTGAAATTTAAACACATGGCAGGGAAGAATAATCCAGTGGGGGCGGATATGCTGTCTAGAGCCATATATGATGATGAGGAGACACTACTTGCAGAAGAGGATGATACAGAAATTTTAGCCACTATGGTTGATCATGTTTACCATGTCTATGATATTATGGCTTTCATAGAAGAACTCTATGTTGGAGATTGGTTGCAGATTGGCAAGTACCTTAGTACACTAAGAAAAAGAGATGAATGGAGAGATGAAGAGTTCAAGAAGATCAAAAGAAAAGCCTATGGTTATTTTCTCAAGGATGGATTTCTTTGGAAGCACCCAAAGAAAAGAGGTGGATTACCCTTGCGGGTTGTCTACAATAAAGAGACCCAGTTACATGTGATGAGAGAGTTTCATGAGAGCCCTTGGGCTGGTCATAGAGGAGCGTGGGCTACTTGTGAGAAAATCAAGGAAAAATATTGGTGGAAAGACATGTACAAAGATGTTTCTCGCTTTGTAGAGACTTGCAGAGACTGTCAGATGTATTCTGTAGTGCATCATCGAGATGAGCTTCATCCAATCTATCCACTATGCATTCATTATAAGTGGGTAGTTGACTTGGTTACTATGCGATGGGTCTATGGCGGATGAGATATATTGTTTTGGCTAGAGAGGATCTTACCAATCGTGTTGAGGGCAGACCTTTGAGAACGAAGACCACTAGAGCAGTGTGTAAGTTCTTATTGGAAGAAATTTTCTGCAGATATGGTTGTGTGGGTAAGATCACTGCAGATCGCGGTGAATTAGATGCAAATGAAGCTAGGGAGTTTTTCTCTCAACTAGGAATCAAGTTGGCTCTAACCAGAGCATACAATCCAGAGGGAAATGGAAAGAGTGAAAGAGGGCATCCGCCAATAGTGAAAGCATTAGCCAAAGCATGCAGAGAACGAATTGGAGAATGGCCGAGACTTCTACCATTTGCTTTGTGGGCTGATCGTATGACTCACAGTGTCACCAGAGGATATATGCCTGCAGAGTTGATGTATGGTCAGAAACCAGTTATGTCGATTGAGACTTGTGATTTGACTTGGTCAGTTTTACCTTGGCAGGAGGATTTGACGAGAGAGGAGCTCTTAGCTCTTCGGATCCAGCAGTTGGAGAGAAGACCAGAGGATATTCATCTAGCTATTGACAGGTTGAAGGTTGCTAGACTTAGAAATAAGGACAAGTTTGACAGCAGGCATCGCTTACAGCCTAAAGCAATAGAAGAGGGAGACTGGGTATTAGTCTTTGATAGCAGCCTTGAAAATCAGCATACTGCATTTTGGAAGATGGTGAAAAGATGGTTTGGGCCGTACATAGTCAGGACATGCCTTTGATAATGCAATATATGAGCTGACAAAATTGGATGGGACAGTGCTTAGAGTGCCTATTGCAAGAAAAAGAATCAAGATTTTCAAGAAAAGAGATGATGAGGATTAGGCATTGGAAGAGTTTGCAAGAGAAGAGCAACGAGAAGAAACTCTAGTAGAAGAGACAAATGATATGACAGGTAACCTTGCTGATATACCAGAAATAGTCAATGAAGAGATTGATCTATTCATGGATCTTGACGGCAATGATCATGGGTAGTTGGCCCATCCGGAGGATACGCAGGATCAGACAGGGTGGATGTCGTACTGCTGCATATCCGAGGTGTGGAATCCACCAAAAAGTTGTGTGTGTGACATTTGTTACTTTGTGCATACTTAGACGTTGTGTTTTGCTCTGCCTGAACATTTTTCCTTTAGTTGGTTCATGTTCAATTTCACAGAAGAGACAAGTGCTATTTGGGAGTGAATCTAATATTTGTTACAAACAATTTAGAAGGAGAATGGGCTATAAAATATGTGCTATTGGACAAAGTCACAACTAAGAGGGCGAGGAGGATGCTACAAACATTCATTTTATGGTATTGAAAGCCACAGGTGCATGGAGACAACACCAAGTTTGGCTTGTGCAAATAAATGTATCTTTTGTTGGAGACATCATACCAACCCTACAAGAAAGATCATATATATATATAGCTTCCTTAGATGGAATGTATGACAGCACCGTAAGCATGAACTCTTTAGGGAAGACATTCTCCTTGACTGGCTAGAAGATTGGGTGGGCTATTGCACCACCTAACTTAACTTGGGGACTTAGACAAGCATATGCATATCTTACATTTGCAACTACTACACCCTTTCAATGGGCAGCAGTTGCTGCCCTCAATGCGCCTGACAGCTTCTACAAGGACCTCATTTGAGATTACACGGTCAAGAAAGACATCTTAGTCAAGGGTCTAACTGAGGTTGGGTTCAAAGTGTTTGAGCCACAAGGCACCTACTTTGTCATGGCAGACCACACTTCCTTTGCCTTTGAGACAGATGTGGACTTCTGCAAGTATCTGATTGAGGAAGTGGGTGTGGTTGCGATTCCGCCCGGTGTGTTTTATTTGAATCCCAAGGAGGGTCAGAAGCCTCATCAAATTATATTTTACAAGGATGGTGTTAGTGAGGGTCAGTTTTATCAAGTACTATTGTATGAGCTGGATGCCATTCACAAGGCATGTGCTTCTCTCGAATCGAACTACCAACCTCCTGTCACATTTGTAGTGGTTCAGAAGCGTCACCATACACGCCTTTTTGCAAGCAATCATAATGATAGGCGAAGCATAGACAACAGTGGGAAACATTATTCCAGACATTGTGCTGGTAAATATAGGGGGAGAAAAAGCAACTGAAAGAAAAAAAAGTTGGGGAGGAAAGACAAGAAAAATTGCGCGGGGGAGAAGAAAAGCTCCAACACCATATTACATGGAAAAGATGAACAACTCATAGAGGGGATTTGTACTCTCTGATGTAGGAGTTTAACATTGAGAAATTTCAAATTGTTGAGGCTAAGAAGTAGAAGATTAGGCAGGAGTATGAATGAAAGGAGAAGCAACTTGAAATTCGTAAAAGAATTGAGTATTCCACATGGCTAAATGCCTCCCTTCTGAAGGTGTTGCAAGCACAGGATGATCTTGTACAGTGTATGGGGACCTTGTAGAGCTTTAGAAAATGTGTAGTCGAGAGGTGGTGGATAGATGTAGAGCACAGCGGAAAGCATACGAACCGCAATAGATTTTCTTAGATACACTGATCATGTTATTTTCAACATCACTAAGCTTGATTGTACAAATTACTCTTATTGAAAGAGCCAGATTTGGCATGTGTTGGTGCAAAAATCACAAATCAAACCTTTGAGGTTGAGCGGGCATCCACCTGCAACTATGCCAGATGAGGAATGGCTTGAGCTTGATGAGCTATGCAAGTCCACTATTGTATTATCTCTCACAAAATAGATTCATTACAATGTATTTGAGGTGGAACAGAGTGCATGGCAGTTGTGGGATAAAATCAAGAATCTCTATGATAAGAAAAGTTCAGTGAGTCAGATGTATTGGCTGAAGCAGCTTATGGATCTAGCACGAAGGAGAATGTGACTATGTCTACTCACTTGAGCTAGCTCCATGCTATACTCAAAAACTTGACTTCACAGGACATCACTTTTGCAGAGGATGTCACTCCTCTTTTCTTTCTTGGTACTCTTAATGAGTCATGGCATGTATTCCGCACTGCATTATGTGCCTCTACTGCTACCTTGAAATTATCTAATGTTGAGAGTGCTCTTCTACAAGAAGAGGTTAACCATAAGAATTTAGATGTCTCTCATGTATCGCATGCTATGACACTTAGAGGCAAGAATGATGGATATGGAAAGCATGGCAGTGGTAGTGGTCGTGGACAGGATTCTCAAAAATCTCGATCCAAGTCTTGTGGGAAGTCACGTAGCAAATCCCGTGGCAGGAATGCAGATGTTACTTGTCACCATTGTGGGAAAAAGGGCCATATTAGGCCACAATCCCATGAGCTACGCAATGAAAGGTGCAAAGATAAGGGGAAAGAAAAAGTGCAGGATAAGTCTTCTGATCACAGCATAGTGCCTACAAAGTCTAGTGTTAAAATTGAAGAGATCAATGTTATGTAATCTGAGGATGTTGATGATGATTATATCCTTGTAGCTTCTTCTAGTGCTTTGCAGATGACAAAGATACACTCTATGTATGCACAATGTTGGCTCTTGGACTCAGGTGCATCTTTTTATGTGACACCTTGTCGAGAGTGGTTTCATTCATACCGTACTGTTTTGGGTTCTGTGTGCTTGGGTGATGACAACTCTCTTGATATTATAGGAATTGGTGATGTTAGGCTGCAGTTTCCTTCTAGCAGTAGTTTTGTTATGTAGGATGTACGTCATGTACCTACTTTGACACGCAGTCTCCTATCAGCTGGACAACTTGATGATGCAGGTTATCATATATCTTTTGAAGACTTTGCATGGAAGATCACTCGTGGTAGACTTGTGATTGCAAGAGGTGCTAAGGTTGGCAGCCTCTATCCCTTGATTATATCCTCTTATTCCCTTGATTATGTTTTGTATGTGGGTTTTATCGCACATGTATCTCTTTGGCATGCCCCTTTGGGCCATATGTCTTTAAAGGGAATGAAAATGCTTTCTGGTTTGTAGTACTTACTGCCCCTTGATTATGCATGTTTTGATTCATGTGAGCATTGTCTTTATGGTAGGTAGACTAGGTCTACACATAAGAAGTATGGTAGACTACGCATGAGTGAGCCCTTGGCATTGGTACATTCGGATGTCTGTGGGTCCATGCCTTGTTAATCTATGGGTGGTGCAAAGTATTTTGTTACTTTCATAGATGGTTTTTCAAGGAAGTTTGGGCTAATCCCATTAAGTTGAAATCCAATGTCTTGGCTGTGTTTCAGCGATGGCTTGCATTGGTTGAGAACCAGTCCGGGTATAGGCTAAAATGCCTAAGGACAGATAATGGGGGTGAGTATGTCTCACGTGCTTTTGAGCAGGTATGTGATGAGAGGGGTATAAAGTATGACTTGACCACCCGCTACACCCCCCCAGAATGGTTTGACTGAGCAGATGAATAGAACCATCCAGGAATGTGTATGTAGTATGCCTAGCCACGCAGGTCTACAACAGAGCTTTTGGGCTGAGGCAGTTAGTACAACTCTGCATATCATAAATAGATCACCTTCTAGTGGTTTGGATTTCCAGGTTGCACAGGAGGTATGGATTGGAAAACCTCCCTCTTATGCGCATCTCCATGTCTTTGGATGTGAGGCATTTTGTCACATGCCCAGGGACAAGAGAAGTAAGCTGGATCCTAAGAGTGTCAAATGCATTTTCCTTGGTTATGGGGATGTAGGTGAGATGGGTTACCGTCTCTAGGATCCACAGGCGCGGAAAGTCATCCGCAGTTATGATGTAGTCTTCCATGAAGACAAGATGCATAGGCAACCTGAGAGAGTTGTTGAGATCCGCAGGGTCATATTTCAGGAGGAGCTGAGAGCTCTTGCATAGCCAGTTGGACAGCCTACAACTGCAGCATGTTCATGGTCAAGGTGTTGGACAGGCAGCTATGCAGGTAGCAGAGCCTGCCGTGAGACGGTCTACTAGAGACAGATATCCACCTAATAGATTTCAGCTCTCTATACATTATGTCTTGGTACAGATGTAGGAGATCCTTTCACCTATGATGAGGCTATGTGCAGGGGTGACAGTCACTCCTGGGAGAGGGCTATGCAGTCTGAGATAGACTCCTTGCATAAGAATGAGACTTGGGATTTAGTTTCCTTGCCTGAGGGCAAGAACACTTTGCATTGCAAGTGGCTTTACAAGCTGAAAAGTACCCCTGGATACCCCAAGCCGGCATACAAGGCTAGACTGGTAGTAAAGCATTTTAAGCAGGAGCATGGTGTGGACTTTGATGAGATATTTTCTCCTATAGTTAAGATGACCACCATGCGCTTAGTCTTGGCTTTGGTTGCTCAACTTGACTTGGATTTATGCCAGATGGATGTCAAGACAGCTTTCTTACATGGGGACTTGCATGATGAGATTTATATGGAGCAGCCTAAGGGATTTGCATAACCTGGTAGGGAGCACCTAGTGTGCAAATGGAAGAAATGTCTTTATGGCTTGAAGTAGGCACCTAGGGAGTGGTATCATAAGTTTAATGCCTTTATGTAGTCAAAGGGCTACAGCAGGAGTGCTATGGATCCTTGTCTTTACATGAAGAAAGCCCATGATGGTTCTTTATTGAATTTGGTACTCTATGTGGATGATATGCTGATCACAGGGAAAGCTTATGATGAGCTAGATGCTCTTAAGGCTCAGCTCAAGAAGAGCTTTGAGGATGAAAGATCTAGGACAGGCCGCTCACATACTTGGTATGCGCATTAGACATGATAGGCATCAGGGACTCCTCTACTTGTCATAGAGGGAGTACATTCATAAAGCCCTTGAGCTCTTCCGCATGTAGGACGTAAAGCCTATTGGCTATCCATTGCCTTCTTATGTGAAGGTATCACAGGCTGATTGTCCGCAGACAGATGAGCAGAGGGCTGAGATGGCCAAGATTCCCTATGCATCCGTAGTGGGCAGTCTTATGTATGCCATGATAGCCACTTATCCAGATATTTCCTTTGCAAGGTGTTGTGACATGCTATATTGCTACACCTGGCAAGAAGCATTGGGATGCCCTGAAGGGTATCATGAGGTACTTGAAGGGCACTGTAGATATGTGCATATGCTATGGTAGCCAGGATAGAGGAGTCGTGAGATACACTGACTCTAATTATGCAGGACATGCAGATAGTAGGAAGTCCACTTCTGGCTATGTATTCACATATGTTGGAGGTGCTAATTCTTGGATGTCCAGGGTGCAGAAATGCATGGTCCTTTCTACTACAGAGGCCGAGTATGTTGCAGCCACTGAGGCTTGCAAGGAGGGCATTTGGTTGGGCCATTTGGTTGTTGACCTTGGTATTGATGCTACCCCTACACTGCATTGGGATTCTATGAGTGCTATTCAGTTAGCCAAGAATTCCGATCTTCCATGCAAAGACGAAACACATTGAGGTGAGGTATCACTTCATACGTGGGGTCGTTGAGGACAAGTCTGTTGATCTTGTCAAGATCTCGACTGACCAGAATCTTCCAGATCTACTCACCAAAAGCCTCTCTACAGAGTGCTTTCCCTTCCTCAGGAGGTTGATGGGCGTGGGATGAGATGACATCTTTCCTCATCCTGTTGTACATGTGTATATGTTACACTGTCTTTTTTCTTTTTCTTTTCACTCCTCACAAGGGCATATTCACCTTTAAGTGGGAGGTTGTTGGGGGTAAAGGCGCCTTCGCCTAGCCACCTGTGTATTACTACACTGACAGTCACCGCCACTACACACTGCAGGTGGAGGGCACCCATCATCGTCACTTTATTCTTTATTCTTTTAGTGACACTTTCAATAAAGGAAGGCTCGGTCACACATTGTGACTGTTGGAGTTTCCATTTCTTGTCTCTCTCTTTCTTGCTCTTGCTCTCCGGCCATAGCTCTTGAGTGCAAGGTTCGATCCTTCTCACCTTTCAAAGCTGCACTAAGAGTAATATGGTTATGATTTTTGGTGAAATCACCACAAAAGCCAAGGTGGACTATGAAAAATTTGTGCGGGACACATGCACAAAGATTAGTTTCGTTTCTGATGATGTTGGTCTAGATGTTGACCACTGGAAGGTTCTAGTTTACATCAAACAATAGAGTCCTGACATTGCTGAGGGTGTCCATGGGCATTTTACTAAGAAACGTGAGGAGATTGGAGCTAGCAACTAAGTTCACATGTTTGGGTATGCAAAGGGGCTTGCCCATAAGTGGCTTTATATGAGAGACATGACAAAGGTGTAAGCTCTAGAAAGAGATATCTAAAATCCCATAAGCATAGAGAAGAAAAGTGGTACTATCCAAAAAGCTATAAAGGCATGTCTTGACACTCATTTCAATGCAATGGTACTATCAGGTTGAGTCACTCAAGATTGTGTTTATGAGTCCAAGTTAATCTATCTTGGAACCTAATTCACCTGAGTTGCAATTCCTTATTCTGATAATGTATCGTGTGTTTGACTTGTGTCCACCATAGCTGGTCTAGCTCTAGATCCATGTTTATTAATATAATTGAATCGAGTTCTTCCCCGTATGCATCCTCTATCCTATTAGTCAAGAAGAAAGATGGCTCTTTCCGCATGTGCATCAACTATAGAGACTTGAACAAAATCACGGTGAAGAATTGGTACCCCATCCCATGGATTGATGACTTACTATATGAGTTGAAAAAGGGACATGCTTTTTCACTAATATTGACTTATGCTCTGGCTACCATGATATTCGTATGAGGGAGAGAGATGAGATCAAAATGGCCTTCAAGACTGATCATGGGCTTTATCATTTTCTAGTGATGCCTTTTGGGTTGACTTGACTAATACCCCTACCACATTTCAGAGCCTCATGAAAAAAATCCTTCAACCCTCTGTTCAAGTTTGTGCTTGTTTTCTTTGATGGCATCCTCATTTATAGCAAGTTACCAAAGGACCACTTGGCACATATCAGAAGGATGTTTGACATATTGAGAGAGCATGGACTCTTTGCACCTTCATGCAGACATCGATGGAGTAGTTGGGACACATTGTGAGCAAAAATGGCATATAGGTTGACCTAAAGAAGATGCAATGTGTTAAGGACTGGCCCACTCCATCCACCACCACTTCATTGCGTGGCTTCCTTGGTCTCTCTTCATCCTTTCTTTATGTCAATTTTGGGCTATTCAAAATATTGCTAAGAATTACCATCCTTCTTGTACTTTCAAGCATAACTTTTAGCCAGTTTAATTGCTTGGAAGAGAGTGGAGGGATTTTGTGCCATTACATCATCTAGTAAGATTGATTCTAACCCATATATGTATTTATACAACTTGACATTGTTAAACACTCTATATGCATGATCAAATTCAAGAATTCGTTAATGTACTCCCTCATTTATAGACTCCTTTGTTCAAGATGATACCATTCCTAGCCAACTTCTCTTTTTCTACATGCAAAACAAATGCTTGAACCATTTGTGATTTGAAGTCATTCCATCCATTAATTTTTTTATTTTTCATTTATATATGCCTCCACCAAGCATGAGCAAAGGCTTCTAAATGGAGGGTGGTGAAGTGGATCTTATGATCATTTGATTATAGATGTATATCAAAATAAGACTCTAGTTTTAATGTCCACTCCTCAAGATTTGATGTGGAAAGAAAATGCCCGTTGTAATTTTTGAGGACGATTTTGATCTCTTATTTATTTAGAATTAATGGTAAAAGTACTTGCAATTAGGCCTTCAATGGCTTACCCACTTCATAACTACTATTTGGTATAATTTTATTTTGATTATTACTGGCTAAGAGTTCACATTCAAGGGTTGAAAGGGATCTCTTAAAGTTATCTCTATTTTCTCTTAGCCAATTGAAGTGCTACTAATTAGAGAGATTTGGAGAGAGAGTTTGTCTAATAACTCCTTGGTTCAATAAGTGAGGTGATCAATAGCCATTTTCTCAACCATTTGATCTATCTTAGACACTTAGAGTTAATTATGCCTAACTATGATAAAATGGGGGAAGAGAGAGAGAGCTTGAGCTCTTTCAAGATACATAATATAGAGAAAATACATGCAAGATAAGAAGTTGAAAACCCTAGTATTTCTTCCTCCTTTCTTCACTATAATATCCTATTGAAAGGTGGAGCCTAAGTGAAAGCACAAGCAAGTAGAAGCAAGAGAGAGATAAGCTATGAAGGAAGGAGCAAGAGACAAGAGATAGAGACATAAGATGTGGAAATGCCAACAATGATAATGTACGATCACCATTTCCTTAATCATTAGTCACCAAAAGAATAAAGAATAAAGTGGTAGTGATGTGCACCCAGCCAGTCCCTACATTATACATGTAGGCAAGTACTGCAAGTGTAGTGAATACACAAGTGGTATGGGCACAGGCACCTTTACCTCCAAAAACCTTCCACTTAAAGGCAAATGTACCTCCAATGATGAGTGAAAGAAAAAAGAAAAATACAAATGTACATAAAGTATAATAGGGTAAGGGATAGACATCATCTCATTCAATGCCCATCATCTTCCTTATGAAAGGCAAAACACTAAACTAAGAGACTTTTAATGAGTAGATGTACAGGATTTTGGTCAGTTGACAAGCTCAATGGATTTATTCATAATGACCTCTTTGATAAAGTGATAATGCACCTCAATGTGCTTTGTGTTTTACATGGATGTTTGGATTCTTGGACAATTAAATAGTGTTCCTAGAATTCGAATGCAATGTAGGGACCATTAGTAATACCAAGGTCTACCACCACACGACCTAACCAAAGAGCCTCCTTGCAAGCCACGATGCCTATAACATGCTCTACCTCTATAGTATATAGGGCTATATATGTTTTTGCACCTTGAACATCCAAGAAATAACACATCTAGAAAAGATAAAGATATAGCCAGATGTGGAATTCCTACTATTTTCATGTTCTACATAATCAGAGTCAGTGTACTCCACGTCTCCTACATCCTAGCCACCATAACATATGTGCATATCTATAGTGCCCTTAAGGTACCTCATGATACAAGTTGTTAAATGGAGTCTCGAATTGGCTCTGTTTCTTGTGAAGGGTGAAAATAAATCAAATTTGCATTTGAAACAATTGATATGTTATAATTCTATCAAACATCCAAAAACATTATAGATCAACTCCATGAAAAGGATAAAGAGTATTGAGAAACAATCTATTTCCTAATACTCTTTATGTACCCTAAGTTTCCACTAGGATTGGTTGTTTAATAGATACCATTGCATGTCATATCTTGCATTGGCATCCTAATGTCACCTACTAGGTGTAGTCACATAGTGTGCCATAACTCCCACTGCAAATGCTATGTCAAGACAAGCAGCTATCATGGCATATATCAAATTGCCCACCATTATGGATGCATAAGGAACTTTGCCATCTTGGCATTCTGCTCATTAGAATGTGAACAATGACCTAAATAACCTTTACGTAAGAAGGTAAAGGACAACCAATAGGCTTAACATTTCCCATATGAAACTACTCAAGGATCTTCTAGATGTAGTCCTTTTGTGCACAAGTAAAAGAGCCCCTTAAGAGTGATCATGCATGATACACATCCCAATAATTTATGAGGCCTATTGTTCCATGTTCTTCATCTCAAAGCTCTTCTTGAACAAACTTTTTCAAGGTATCTAGCTCATCATGAGCTCTTCCAGCAATCAACATATCATCCACAAAAAGTACCAAAATTATAAGACTGCCATCACAGCCCTTCTTTTGTATACATATAGATCTATCAATGTAGGTATATCATTGTGAATGTATGAAAGTATCAAACTTGTGATACCATTCCATAGATGCCTACTTAAGGCCATAAACACTAGGCATTGTCAGAGGGGTTTTTGTCGAAAGGTCGAATCCATCGGGGATCAGAAGTAGAAGGAAGTAGAGATAGGAGATGAAAGACAAGATAGAGAATGCCCAAGTGGTAAACACGACAAAAACGCTCATGCTTAAAATCCTAAGCAATCAATTTGGTCTTATATGCTAGATTGGGGTGTACATCGGTACTCTTCAACTTATATACTCACTTGCATGGCAAAGCCCACCTTTCACTATGCAAAGTAACCAAATCCCATATTTTATTGTTTTGTAATAAGTTATACTTTGACTACATGGCCCTCTTCCAAGAGTAACTAGATTCACCTCTACACATGGGACCATGATAAGTAAGAGACTCACTAGCATTTGTTACCATACCATAGTCCTTGGAGGGCTCAAACCACTCAAGAGGATGTCTATCTCTAGTAGAATATCTCAAAGTAGATTGTGGGGCATGTACATCCTATCAAATATCATGGTCATGGGCCATTGGAGCATCAGTTTTGTTGTGGGTTGTCTAGTAGACTGTATAAGAGTAGGAGGCTTCTCCTAAAGTATTACCTTGCCTACCTCAACTACTTGCTCAAGCTAGTTATGCATTTTCTCCTCATGGAAAACAACATCATGGCTATGTAGACAACCTCTTGAGCCAATGGATCCCATAGGTAATAGCCCATCTCATCTGCATCCCTATAACTAAGAAAAATGCATTTCAATGACTTAGAATCCAACTTATTGCGCTTATTCTTGGAAACATGGAAGAAAACCTTACACCATAGATACAAAAATGAGCATATAATGGATATTTTCTAGACTATATCTCCTATACAACTTGATAGCTAATAATAGTGCATGGAGATCTATTAATCACATGTACAACTATAGTAGCACTTGATTTAAAAAATGTTGTAGTAAGCATGTCTAGCTAAGTATACTACGGACTCTCTAGGGTGTGTATACATTGGTCAACTGACACTTGATACCCTTATTATCACAAAGCTACTCAAAGGCTTTAGATACATACTCACCTCCATTGTTAGATCATAGGAATTTTGGCCTATACCCATATTAGTTCTTAACAAGAGCAAGCTAAGATTTTGAAATGTAGCCAATACATGGGATTTTTGCTTTATGGGATATACACATACCTTATGTGAGTAATCATCAATGAAAGTAACAAAACACTTCACGCCACCTAACGATGCCTGATAGGGCATGGGTCCACAAATGTTAAAATGAATAGAGCTAGAGGTTCACCCATACACACAATACCAAACTTCTTATGTGAAGTGCATATCTGCCTGCCATAAAGATAATGATCACAACAATAAAAAAAATTATAGTTAAGGGGCAAAAAATATTGCAAATGAATAAGCACTTTCATTCCCTTTAATTATATGCACCTAAGGCGATGATGTCATAACGATACATATGATATTGCAGCATTATCAAAATATAGTCAATAGATCTAGATACAAGTAAGAGATAAAAGTGCCATTCTTGTTACCTCGTGCAAGGATAAGATTCCCATGTGTAATTTTCCATGAGGAATCACCAAAATATACAAAGTAACATGTATCTTTCAATTTACCAATAAAAAAAGTCTTTTGGTTAAAGCCAAAACATGGCATACATCATGCACACTATGCCACTACTGCAGCACCTTTGACTGATCGATTAAAAAACATGTCATTCTTTTAGGATGCCACTACTAATCATAGCTTCAAGCCACTCAAAGGATACCATGATGTACAACACAATTGGAATATGTGGTTCCACTTGGCTGAGTTTGCTTATAAAAACTCAACCCAATTTAGCATTGGAGTTTTCCCTTTTGAGGCCTTATACGGGTATAAGGTTTCCCTCCCTATAGTCTTATTTAATAATAAGATAAACAATTAGGCTGACTTGGATCGCGCAAAAGCCCTTCTTCAGCAATGAAAAGTGAATCTTCAAAAGGCACAAACACACATGAGACTCTATGCTGATGAGAAAAGAAGGGATTTGGAATTCGAGGAAGGGGAATTGGTCCTCTTCAAAATGTCTAAGTCCCGCTACTCCACTCTCAAAGAGGGTAGTAGTAACAAGCTGGCCCATTGCTTCTATGGCCCCTATCGGATCTTGAAGACATTTAGTGACTTGGCCTATCGATTAGAGCTTCCCCCTACCACCAACATCCAAAATGTATTTCATGTCAATCAGCTGAAACCCTTCATGGCACCTCAGTGGACTATGTGAAAGAACTCCCCCACATAGATGAAGAAGGCATCGCTCAATATATCCCTAAGACAATCATTGGGCAACAAGATAAGCACTTAAGGTCTCAATCCATCAAGGAATAGCTCATCAAATGGCAAGGCCTACCCTTGGAGGAATCCTCTTGATGCCCACTCACCATTGTCAATGAATTTTCCCACCTCCAAGAGGCCCAATGGATTGAAGACTAGCTGGTTATGCCCTCTTCCCCACCCTCTGCTTATAGACTATACACTATTTTTGAACAATTTTGTACTTACCCAAATCTCAGGAATATGCATCCTACCTACGCTGAAAGTACTTTTCATAAGCTCTGTTTTGACATGCAGCACGCCCCATATTTGGAGCAGCCTACCAAAAGTTATGACAATTTTACCTCAACAGGCTAGTCATGGACAACATGTTATCCCTAGTGTTTACCCACTAATTTTCCTTGTAATATGGCTCAGAGTAGTACTCTACACCCCTCTACACCTACCCATCACTCCCCTCCAGTTCTCTTTGTTTTTTAGGGCAAAAACCTTCAGGGTGGGGATGGATTGTAACAAGCGGAATACGTAGAAACTAGGGATTAGACACCTTGTCACACTACAGGGTATATAAGGTGTAAGAGTCCCAAATTAGGGCAACAAGTGATCATCAAGAACATACTCTTCACCTTCATCTTCAGATTTCATGGCTTCCTCCTTCCTTCTCTCCTCTTTTTTGTCTTTCTCTTTTCTCTTCTAGTCTTCTCTTCTCTTCTTCTTGCTCTCTTTTTCTCTCTTCAGCTCTTCTCCTCTCTCCTCTCAGCGTCATTCATTACAAATTTCCTTTAATTTTACCAAAGATGTCGAAGAAAAAGAGAAGAGGGACATATAAATAATGCCACTATCTTTAGTGGACCCAAATTCAATATATAGATAAATCAAAAGCAAAAGGATAAGAGTATTCACGAAATACTAAACATTATGAAGATGGTTCCTTTGCTTGGATTTTATAGACATAATGTCAAGTATTAAGAGTACCCTTTAAGTTAAGAGTATGATTATATATGATTCAATAATATGAAATTAAGGGTATGTGGATGGAGAGAACTTCATAGAGGTAGTTTGTCTCCTAGGCTATGGTTATAGTCCTTGATTGTCTAAGCAAGGGAGTTTGTTCTAGGTGGCCAAGACATCTTAGAGCCCAAGATTCTTAGCTAATCTTCTTCTTTAAGTGGCTATTGAGTATTGTTGCCCTACTAGAAAAGAATGGATTATCACAAAATGGTTCAAGAATACCATCATGTTTCTCCCTTTTCAAAGGCTAAAATATCACAAGGCTATACTTCAAACTCTCCAAGTATTATGTAGGACTATCTTCTTGACAAATAATTTGACATGATGATCACATAATGGGAAAAATGGTCAACTAATTAGGTAGAAAAGATCATTAGTATATGGTGATCCATGAGTGGCTCGAATGATGTTATACTTTCAAAATATATCACCATGTATCATGTGGATGTAGTTTCTACACCCAAGTTGCATGTTTTTCAACATTATTGCATATGCTTTGATACAATTTGATGTGGTTAGCAGAGGATCGAGCCATACTCTTTTGGTAAAACATAAACTTGAAATTCATGTGAAGAGAAATGTGGATGGATGGTTGATCATGGTTTAAGCAAAGTTGAATGACCCTGAATGTAGTACCCTAGTTGGTCAACGAAAAATGCATCCATGCATGATGGTTAATGGGTCGATTAGGTGGCACGGGGGTGATCATTTCATCAACAGAGGAAGTTTTAATAGAAAAGGATGAATGACAAATGCTAAAATCACTAGTACCATGACGATAGCTCATATGTTATTACTACTTTAACATTGTGAGCTACCCATATACGAAGAAGCATTTATGAGCAACACATTCACCTAGTAGGTCCTAATTTCAGGACTAGATTGTAGCAAAGTGTGGCCAGATAGCTAGAGAGAGACCATTGTGGGGGTTGGCACATTACCAACTTGGTTGCATACATGTGTAGGATCATATCTCACAGCATGGTTTTTTCCACTAGCCTTGTCATGACTCGCTCCAAAAAATCCATGCAGTGCCCTGTTTAGCATATCAATTTATGGCTCATCTTTGTTGTTATAGCTATGTCTTTTCGTATATACAATCTTAATTTGTGCTCGCCTATTTCCTATGTGCTATGGGAGCTTCCCAATAAAAGTGCACGACCAAGGCGCATCTACTATCTATTGTATTCACCTATAATAAACTAAGTTTTTGATTTGCCATATTATCTATTTGTCAGTCGCTATCTTACACTTAGAAACTAGATGAGTGGAGCCAAATCTCCCTAGGCTTCCTTGGAGGTCACCCATCATAGTATTGTTCACCCCATTGTGTGCTTAACTAGAAGACTCCCATAATTGGTTTAGCTGTCTAGCTTCCAAAACCTTAAAAGCAATGGATGACAATCCAATTATGAAAATCTTCTTTCAATTTTCCTAGGATTCAAACCCGATATCAACACATCACCAGTGCACCGATAGTGAGATAGCTTTTTGTAACAAGTGTGGAGCAATGATGATTTAATGTCCATTAAATCCTAAAGTACGAGGCTTATCGCTGGAAAGGAATGGAGCTAAAAGGTTTTTCGTGAAAGTTTCATGCATACCTATCATTTTATTATTAATGGCTGATCTCATCAGTGGTATATGACGTTGTATCTTTCTCTAAACTATATTGAGGTGGGCATGGTGTAAGAGGACCGCTTAGATTTGGTATATGACAGATGTCATAGTACTAACTGATGGACGATGTTGTTAAAGGTCAACTATCCTTGCTAGTGGAATAGTGCAAAACTTCAAAGGCTTGGTAAGATGCGTCAATTAGGCTCCATTAATGGCACACATCTCGAAGCTCCACTATATTTGGCTACTCTACTTTTGGAGCTCATTGCCATATATACACCGTACACGGATTAATTCGAGGGGTGGTGGTCCAAATGCACATGTGGGCTGATTGGACGTATACCTTATGAAGTGCTCGATGCAAATCGTTATGCCTTTTGTTATTTTTTTCTTTTTTTTAAATGGAAGCTTTAAAGTTGTATTAAAATATATCAAAAAGATTTACAACTGTTTAAGGGAGTGTTGCTTCAAAACAGGAAAGCTACCTTGACTTGAGAGTACATAATAACAGCATTACAAAACATATAGTCCATAATAGGTCTAAACTTAAGCATGAGATGTTGAGATGTTTATCCTAAGATTCATATTTACATCATTATTATTCAGCCTTCTTCTTGATGTCCAACAGTATGGCTGCCGCATCCACAATGGAAAATGCTTTTCCTAGTCTCTCCTTCATATTGTCTTCATGCTGCTTGAGAATTAGTTCTGCATCTTTCTCAACCTAAAAACAAAGATCAAATTTAAAACCATGGATAAGATCCAAATCAGTATTTTCAAACGTTTTCTTGTTTCTGCTTATCCATATGTTCCACAGGTAATAACTTCATTCCATATTGGGGGAGGGAGTCCATATATTTCCCCTAGTAATAACTCCTTCCAAGTGAGTTTAGTGGGGTGTTACTTGATGAAAAGGAACTGCATGAAATACTAGATGTTAGAATTTCTAGGGCAGTTAAGGAATATGTGAGGGATTTATTCTACCTATTGGCCACACCTTAGGCAAAGTCCATTCCCTAGACCAACTTTGAGTGCTCTCTCATTAGTCCAAAGCCTTTTGAGAGTAATGAGCCACATTAGACAATACATCTTTGGTTGGATTGAGGGAGCCCAAATGTTACCGAACCTGTAAATCCATTGTACTATTGACCAATTAATATGTCATCTGTTATTTAGTTTAAAACAAAGAGGAGCATTGCTTTCTAATAGGTCTAGAAGGGGTAGAAGAGGCTTGTCCCCCATAAAACAGATTCCCGTGTAATTGAAGTGGTGATTAAGATTAATCATTGCAGACATATTAGATCCTCACAAGAGTACCCTTTCAGTTATCAATTCCAGTTCATGTCTTTTTAATTTGAATTCCTGTTTTAGTTGTGTTCCTGTCATCCACCTTTTTAGGGCTGAATCCCAAATGTCCCCCCAACTTCTAATGCCTTTCTTGAAGAGATTGTGGGATAAGTTAATCTAATTATCTGGAATGGATCCTTGAAAGAAGCTGAACCAGATGGAGTCTTTGAAACTCCAGGGTAGGGTGAGGTTGGGATGGGAAGAGGGGATTAATAGACTCTTGTACTTGAACCAAGCCTCCCACATACCTTTTGCCAAAGGAGAGCAATCTTTAGCTTTCAGTTTGACTGGACAAATAGTTATTCTTAGTGGGTCTAAGCCTTTCTCATGCCAGGAGACATATTCCATGATGGATTCTGTGCCACGGTGGATTTCATTAGGTTTTACGGTGGATTCCATAAACTTTTATTACCGGGGCTCATACACAAAGTGGATTATTTATGCGAGAAGTCGATGGGGATGCTATCCTTTTTGGGCATTTTGTTAATTTTATGTGTACATGGGTGATTCCATAGCGGGTGATTCCGCAAAATACATATTTAATTAAGAAACATTTATGAGTTTAGAGTGCGCACTCGTGATAAATTAAGGTTATGATTGATTTCTAACCAATTTATTTATTTATGTAGCTGAAGACTGCTAGGTATTCACTTTTGTCAGTTTAATTGTATTATTTTACTAACAATTGTGAATGCTTCAGTTGATGTGTAGAGATAGCAACGGTGGCAGTGGAAAGCATTGGAGGATAGCGTGTATTCAAATTTATCGTCAATATTTTGATGGGCACATACGTTAGGCATAGCGCCTATATTTTATCGCACTTATTTATCTAAGCGTTCGATATTTATTTATTATTTTTGTATGCGCATGGACGTACAATTTAGATATTTGTATTTGGACATTGTATTTGGATATGCTTGACTTCTTGGGTGCCCATTAGCTTTAATTCTTTATTGGCACAAAAACAAACTCAAAAGCTAAAGCGTGATATTTTGTAATTTGGGCTATTATTTGAGCTTGAAGATGATTAATACATAAAATACATGCTTTGTGAAGCGCTCACACAAGGCATGGGGGGAGATTGCACCCAATCGGTCTCTTGTTCATGTCATGCAAGCCTTCTACATTGATTTGTATGCAAAAAGTAGAGTTTTTTTGTTCTTGGGGACCTTTTGACGCTCACTACGCGCGCTTATGGCATCCGATCTGTGCACTAGTGGTATCAGAGCGAAGTTGAGATCGAGAGCTTCCAATTGCTTACTATCTTACATGAAGGCGGAGCTCCTAGAATGATCGAGCTCTACAGTCACTTTCGTCACAAACAGTCGATACGGGTGTGTTCCTGGCGGTCAAGAATCCCCTTCTGCACTCTCTAATCGCGAAGGACCAGCTCGAGAAAGCGGAGGACCACGTAGACATCTCTTTCTTCAAGTCGTTTTGAACCAGACTGACAATAAGCTTCCATATCCAAAAAAGCTTCAAAGCTTAAAGTCAAAGCTTAGTATTAAGCTTTAAAAAAACTTCATCGGGTGGCAAGAATATGATCTAGACGATGGCGAATCTATTCACGACATCCTCAGATACACTACATCCATGCTTAGTTACTTAAGTTCCTAGTCTCCCAAGTCCTCCAAGTCTTGTAATTCCTGCAAGTCACAAAGGTCAATCAAGTCATCTTCAACCACTCTCATAAAGGTTATACACATGCAGAAGCACAGAAACTGTTTATTGCTCTCTGGAAGAGCATGTTCCTATTCGCAAACTTGCTGAATCAGTTTCAATAAACGCGAAAGGTCATACGCAGGTCATACAAAGATTATACACAACTTTACAAAGACAACGAATACCGCAATTGCAAAAGAGGAAGACTATAAAAGCCAAACAAAATATATAAGCCTTGTATACTCGACTTTGAGCTGTGCTCATCCCGCTAATCAGATTTCAAGAGTGTGAGGTCTTTTGGATTTTACAAGATGACGGAACAAAACATCGACAATTTTATGGCTGAAGGTGATTTACCCGCGGAGCAAAAATTGGATTTGATTATGATGCAGCTCAATGAAGATCGAAGAGCCCGACAAGCTTTGCAAGTTCAATTGGCCAATCTGCAACAATGAACTACCACTGACAAAGATGGACCGCAACTCGAAGATCTTATACGACATACCATCGATGCAACAATCGAAGCTCAATCCATCCGCAAAGAAACAAAGATAAGTAAAAGAAACTTCAAATTTCTTACTTTCAATGGATCTCGAGATGAAAAGACTGTACTTGCATTTATCACTCAGTTTGATGATTACTTCCATGAAGAGTCATATGCTGAGAAAGACAAAATTAAATGTGTCATTAATCATTTGGTCGATCGAGCATCTTTATGGTGGATTGTGGTTCGCAAGAGCATTGATTGTCCCACTACCTGGGAGAATTTCCAAAATGAGTTTTTGTAGAATTTTCTTCCTCCTTAGTTCCATTAAAAAGCCATCAAGCAATGGGATCTTCTACAGCAAAGAGATTGCGAACCTATTTTCCAATACACTGAACGTTTTTGGAATGCCCTACTGCAACTATGCATGCTCGAAGATGTACTTAAAGCGACTCACAAATGCAAGTTTATGTCTAGCTTACTTGGACATTACTATGCTGAAGTCAATATGTTCAAGCCAACAACCCTTGAAGATGCAATTTCCTAAGCTCATGACACAAAATACAAGATTCAAGGAAGAGACAAGCGTCCACAACAATTTCAAACTAATGGTAACTATGGTTCCAAACAATTCAATTCAAATTTTCAAAGATTCAATCAAAGTCCTTTTCTTCCATCTTCATTCTGTAAGTCTTGGACACAACCACCTTCTTTACCATCAAATACCAATCCAAACCCTAAGCCATCCTCACAGCCAAATCCCAACATTTCTAAACTTCGTGCCATTACCAACAATGTATCTAAAGCCAAACCTATAGTTTGTTACAAATGCCATCAACCTGGACATCTAGCAGCCAATTGCCAATCGAAAAAGCCACATGTCCATATCAATTATCTTGGAGTAATGGAACAAGAAGAACGTGAGGAAATGCCTGACTTTACGGAAGATGATTACGACATTGATACTACTTCGGATACTTTGCCAGGTATGCCAACTCCACATTCTTTGTTAACAATGAAATGTTTTGTACATGGTAAAGAAAAGATTATTTTACATGATGGTGGTAGGACACATGATTTTATTTTTGCAAAGTTAGTGAAAGAATTGAATTTACAAACTGTTTCTACACATTATCATATTAAAGCTGCATTCCTAGGCACGAGATATAATGGAATACAAGAGATGCATAACTTAGAAATTAAAATTGGTGAATACACTAAACGAAGGAATTTCTTAGTTGTACCTTTGCAGTCTAGTGATATTATCTTAGGAATGCCTTGACATCATCAGTATAATCCTGACATAGATTATTCTACACATTCAATTAAAATTTATTTTCAAGGAAAACCAATCACATTGCATGGTATGCACACATCTAATGATTTTTCACTACTTACTCATACTGAGGCTAAACGTGCATTACGTAAAAGTAGCAAATCTTATTTAATATGGGTGAATGAACTTCAAGCTAAAGAAAAACATATGCATCCTAGGCATACACAATTTCTTGCTCAATTTAAAGATTGTTTTGCTAATGATTTACCACGTGGACTACCACCTTCACGTCATGAAGATCACAAAATAGATTTAATTCTTGGTACACAACCACCATGTAAAGCACCATATAGGCATAACCAAATTGAACACAAAGAAATTCAAAATCAAATAGAAGATTTGCTTAATAGAGGATTAATTAGACCTAGTAGTTCTTCATTTGGCGCACCTGTTTTATTAGTAAAGAAGAAGAATAATACTTATTGCATGTGCATTGATTATCGTGCCCTGAATAAAATTACTGTTAAGAATAGATATCTGATTCCTAGGGTAGATGATCTTATGGATAAACTACAAGGTTCTACCATATCCAGTAAGATAGATCTTAAATTTGGTTATCATCAAGTAAGATTGGATAAATCTGATATATTCAAATCTGCATTTAGAACACAATTTGGACACTATGAATTTCTAGTGATGCCTTTTGGTTTAACTAATACACCAACTACATTTCGTCAAATGATGAATCGTATATTCTTGAAATATCTGCATTGTGTCATGGTATTCTTTGATGATATATTGGTATTCAGTAAAAATGAGAATGAGTATTATGAACATCTGTCTTTAGTTTTCAAGTTGTTGAAAGATAAGCACTTGTATGCTAATCGAGAAAAGAGTAAATTCTTTCAAACAAAAATTGAATACCTAGAACGCATTGTTTCATTAGAAGGTATTAAAGTTGACTCTAAAAAGATAGAAGGAATATGTGAGGGATTGATTCTACCTATTGGCCACACCTTAGGCAAAGTCCATTCTCTAGACCAACTTTGAGTGCTCTCCCATTAGTCCAAAGACTTTTGAGAGTAATGCGCCACAGTAGACAAGACATCTTTGGTTGGATTGAGGGAGCCCAAATGTTACCGAACCTGTAATTCCACTGTACTACTGACCAATTAATATGTCATCTGTTATTTAGTTTAAAACAAAGAGGAGCATTGCTTTCTAATAGGTCTGGAAGGGGTAGAAGAGGCCTGTCCCCCATAAAACATATTTCCCTGTAATTGAAGTGGTGATTAAGATTAATCATTGCAGACATATTAGGTCCCCACAAGAGTACCCTTTCAGTTATCAGTTCCAGTTCATGTCTTTTTAATTTGAATTTTTATTTTAGTTGTGTTCCTGTCATCCACCTTTTTAGGGCTGAATCCCAAACGTCCCTCCAACTTCTAATGCCTTTCTTGAAGAGATTGTGGGATAAGTTAATCTAATTATCTGGAATGGATCCTTGAAAGAAGCTGAACCAGATGGAGTCTTTGGAACTCCAGGGTAGGGTGAGGTTGGGATGGGAAGAGGGGATTAACAGACTCTTGTACTTGAACCAAGCCTCCCACATACCTTTTGCCAAAGGAGAGCAATCTTTAACTTTCAGTTTGACTGGACAAATAGTTATTCTTAGTGGGTCTAGGCCTTTCTCATGCCAGGAGGCATATTCAATGATGAATTCCGTGCCACGATGGATTTCGTTAGGTTTTACGGTGGATTCCATAAACTTTTATTACCGGGGCTCATACACAAAGTGGATTCTTTATGCGAGAAGTCGATGGGGACACTATCCTTTTCGGGCATTTTGTTAATTTTATGTATACATGGGTGATTCCATAGCGGGTGATTCCGTAAAAAAAATATTTAATTAAGAAACATTTATGAGTTTAGAGTGCGCACTCGTGATAAATTAAGGTTATGATTGATTTCTAACCAATTAATGTATTTATGTAGCTGAAGACTGCTAGGTATTCACTTTTGTCGGTTTAATTGTATTATTTTACTAATGATTGTGAATGTTTCAGTTGATGTGTAGAGATAGCAACGGTGGCAGTGGAAAGCATTGGAGGATAGCATGTATTCAAATTTATAGTCAATATTTTGATGGGCACATACCTTAGTCATGGCGCCTATATTTTATCGCACTTATTTATCTAAGCGTTCAATATTTATTTATTATTCTTGTATGCGCATGGGCACACGATTTAGATATTTGTATTTGGACATTGTATTTGGGTACGCCTCACTTTTTGGGCGTCCATTAGCTTTAATTCTTTATTGGCACAAAAGCTAACTCAAAAGCTAAAGCATGCTATTTTGTAATTTGGGCTATTATTTGAGCTTGAAGATGACTAATACATAAAATACATGCTTTGTGGAGCGCTCACACAAGGCATGGGGAGAGATTGCACCCAATTGGTCTCTTGTTCATATCGTGCAAGCTTTCTACATTGATTTATATGCAAAAAGTAGAGTTCTTTTGTTCTTGGGGACCTTACACTCAGTACACATGCTTACAACATTCAATCTGTGCACCACTTTCCATTTTGGACAACCCTCTACATGAAACTTGCTAGTGGCTGTCTTAAGCAAAGTTATCCAGTCTTCTTTTTTTCTTAAGATGCTTCCTGCAATCCATTTGGCTGCAAGTTTGTCAGCTAGAATATTAGGATTGGGAAGACCAAGACCACCTAATTTCTTAGGTGTAGTGCAAACAACCCAAGATACTTTAGGTACTTTAAACTTTTCCCCATCCCCACTCCACAAAAAATTTCTCTAGTTGCTTCATGCCTGACTTAGATGGTTTCCAGTAAACCAAGAAGTAGATTGTGGTTGGAATTAGTATGTGTTTAAGAACCAAACATCTTCTTGCCATATTGAGCTGCAAACCCTTTCATTTTTCAAAATTTCCCCTGATTTTTTCCAAAACCCAATCCCACCTTTGTTTCATTGAGATCCCAAAGCCCATGGGTATGCTTAGAAGTCTGAATACTTTACCTATTTCAATCTCCTTACACCCTACAGCCAGGAGCCAACGAGGACAAGGACTGATTAGTGTTTTAATTCCTATTTTGTTTGGATTGATAACAAAACCAAAAGCCTTGCAAAAGGTTTGCAAGAAGTTCCAAAAAGCTACTAATGAAACTGGATCATTATTTACCGTCCTATTTGTATCATCAACAAACTGGTTGAGTACCATGTCTTTGTTGTGAGGGAGTTTAATCCCTTTAATGTTGCCTTTATCAATCTCTGCTTGAATGAGCCAACCCAGTGAATCAGCTGCAATGGCAAGCAAAAGGGCAGCAAGAGGGCAACCCTGCCTAATGGATCTTCTCAAAGGAAAGGAATCAATCATCTCCCCATTAATGGCAATTCTTGTGAAGGCAAACCTGGAGGGAGTAGCTTTGCGTCACACTTTCTTTCTTTCCATATTCCTTTGGAGAGAGTGTGACGCAAATCTACTCCTTCCAGGTTTGCCATTACAAAATATGGATGAAAAGAATAATTACTTTTCTTGTGCTACAATTAAACATTGTGAAAGAGAGAGAGATGTAGTGTGGAACAATCGAAGGGTGAGGTCGGTTACACACCGGGCTATGGATAGCGGACAGGAGGTGCAAGCTGTCCACTACTATGTTTACACACTAAACTGCGCCCAAGAACATCAGGAAAAGGAGGTTGGCCCATTGGTAATGAAAGAGAGATGTGAAGGGATTGGTGGGGGTTTAATTCCTGTCAGTCTCACTGCAATTAGACTATTATAAGTACGTGCATGCATATGTTGAAAAGAAGGTATAAGCAAACGCAATGCATATGGGCATGGCTGACACAGCTCTCTCTCTCTCTCTCTCTCTCACCCACACACACGCACACACACACACACACATATTCTCATTGCTTGTTTCGAGCTGCAACTGCAGCGGATATAATGGCGAAGGCGAGTCATAACACCGCGATTCCAGCTGCTGCCGCCGCTCCCGTGGATCGTGATACGTTAAACAATTGCAGTAAGGCGCCTAATCTCATGACCGACGCTTTCATCATCAACAACATTGACAGTAGAGCTAATATTAATCCTCTCCATCAAAGCATTAAACGTCCCGACACACACACATATTCTCATTGCTTGTTTCGAGCTGCAACTGCAGCGGATATAATGGCGAAGGCGAGTCATAACACCGCGATTCCAGCTGCTGCCGCCGCTCCCGTGGATCATGATACGTTAAACAATTGCAGTAAGGCGCCTAATCTCATGACCGACGCTTTCATCATCAACAACATTGACAGTAGAGCTAATATTAATCCTCTCCATCAAAGCATTAAACGTCCCAATGTTCGCTCGACGCGGAGCGGCAAACGTAGGAAGGTAAATTAGTATGGGCCCTTATATTTTCCTTGTCAAATTACGATTATCGTCTCTAAAGCAGCTCATGTCTAAGTAGACTCAGAAGTAACCTGGGCTCAGTTATTACATGATGATGCCAACGCCTAGATTGAGTGGGTTCCAAGTGAGCCGATCCATTTATTAACTATCGAATTATGATGTATCTGGGCGCAGCATCACATTCATAAGGAGCTGCTCTTCCACGGGAGGCTCTTGATCGACCAGCTGGATTACCCCTCCGCCCGGACTCACCCTCCCACCGAGCCCCCTCGACGCTAATAACCCGACTTCTAATCATACCTGCAGAAGGGCCGCGAACGTTGTGCCAAATTAAGAAGATCCAACGGGAAGCTTGATGTGTTATATGGTTAAGGTTAATACAAGAACTCAGCAGTTTTTTGAGGTGTGAATTTCTCACACAATTCTTGAGGATTTTACATCATTTCTAGCGGAGAATCTCTCTCTCTCTCTCTATATATATATATATATATATATATATATATATATGTTTGTGTGTGTGTGTAAGCAAAAACCTCTTTTTTGTGATATCATTGTCAATATTTTGTATATTAAAAGCCTATTGTGGAAGTCTTGACCTTGATGAAATATTTGTTGTGCGTTCATCATCTATTGAAGTGTTTTGAAGGTGGGCTGTTTTAGAGAATGCATCAATAACATTGTTTACCAAACCATTACCATATTTACTATCAAAATTATTGCTAAAATCCAACAGAATAGCCAACCTAGGGGATGAGATGTTTTCATCAAACACTATAGGGGATGTAGAGTATACCCACGTAATCCATGACAGAAATACACACCAAAATATTTTAAAATGTTAGGCTCTACCATTGAAATTGTTGAGATATGCAAGCCCAATCTACTTATTAGCAATAACAGGGTAGCTGTGTGTGTGTGTAGCTATCTATCATGTGTGTATCTATAATAAGTCAGTAGTTGACTTAACTAGACTTAGTCCGTGGTTAGTCACTAGTCACTTAGACCTAAGTTAGATGTACTTTGGTTTTTTGGAGTGATAAATCTCACTGAGACCTGTCTACTCTCTCTTGCCCCTATCTTTCTCTCATCTTTCTACATGGTATCAGAGCCATGAACCCCCTCTGACCCCATGAAGCAATGGAAGCCTAAGAAGCCTTATAGCTCGGCAGAGAGCAAAAGCTAGAATATGGAGTTGGAAGTTGGTTTTGAAATCTTTGCAATAGAGTAATGGCAGCCATAGTGTATACTTCAACTAGTATGTATTAGAGAGATATGAGTCCTATCAATGTAAGAGCCTATTGAGGCTTAGTTGTTGGGTTATTCACCATGTGTTCAAGCTCCTAAAGTGAGCATTTGATTAAAGAAGAGGAGTAGCTAACAAAATGTAAAGTTGAAAGGATTAAACATGTTTCTATTTGATGCAAATGAGGCAAGAGTGACTATTGGATATAATAGCAAAGGTGAATGGCATAGGAGGCATGGTTGAGCTATGCTTAAAGCTCATTGTTATAGTCTACATATCAGTATGAATGCTCATTACTAAGCTTGTGGAAAATAGTAAGTACTCACCTCCTCGAAGTTTGCATGAATGCTGGGAACTATGCATGTTTTAGATAGTAGGAAATGGACAACACTAAGCAACACAACAAGCATGTACTTCTTCATGACAAACATCAAATTTGTAGCATTAGCACCCTAGTTGAGTAGCCCTACTGAGGCTTGGAATTTGGCAAGTGTTTTGATCATTACAAGAGTGTATTCAACACTGATTGTGCTTAGTATAGTAGGTAACCAGCAGCATTAAATTTGGAGTAGCATCATTGCTATAAGAAGCCAAGCATTTTTTTGTCTACATTGGGTAGATGGTTCACTTGTTGGCTTGACATTGTGTATACCTTCAATCTCATGTAGTTGGGTATGAATAGGAGTCTAAGTTCCAAGTATTAAAGTGCATTAACATATCTGAAATACTCTGCAAGCTGTCGTGAATATTGATAATATTCCACAGTTGATTAATGGCCTATATGGACATCATGGCAATAGAGTTGGGATATTGGTTCTATGATTTGGAAAGGCTAGAAGCTATTGAGCTACAATTAAGAAATATATTTTGCAAATGAAGATTGAAACAAAGTTAAGAATAGAATGTATTTCATTACTTTAAATCATGGGGCCATGTATTATTAAAGATATTTCATACTGAAACACTACCACATGATTGTGGGGCCAACAATGGATGTATATGAGCATTAATTGCATGGGATATTCTAGTGAGATACTATGGTACTACCATTAGTGCTAGAAGAATGTAGCTGAAGCAAAAATTTAACACGATAGACAAGAAAGGAGGATCTATTCAAGATTATGTGGTTGAGATAAAGACTATTGTGGATTAGCTAGCATAAACTGGGATGACCAAGGTATATGATGAGAATTTGGTGGCTATAACCCAAAAAGGTCTAGGGCTTGAATATAAGTCCTTCGATATATCAATTTCAATTAGGGCTAAAATGCCCGACTTTAATGAATTAATCCTTGCTTATCCACCTCCTTGGCCTCTACTACCTCCTTGGCCTCTATCACGACCTCTATCTTTGCTAGTAGAGTAGAACACATGTTTAAACTTGTTATTATTTTGAGAAGAAGAGGAGTCCAAGCCAATATTTTCTCCTCAAGTATCAGCATAGAAATCAAGTTTGCAAGATTAGGGACATTATCCCTTATATTCATAAATGACTTGAAGCTCTTGTATTCATCTCCAAGTTTATCTAAGCATGCAATAGCCATATCATCATCATCAACTACTACACTAATAGATCCAAGAACTTAGACATTACTCAATCTTCAAGGCATAATCATTAATGGATAGATTCCCTATTTTCACTCGGTTTGAGTTGCAGCTCTTTGGCCTTTGTCTTTCCTTCCAACAACCTTGTCAAATTCTTCCATGCAGTAGTAGCAGGGGTATCAAATTCTTGCAAATAGTCCATCATGTAATATGTGACACTAACAAAAATGAAATATATGATTTTACTCTCTGTTTGTTTCCAATCTTTCCTAGCCTTTACTTGTTCTATAGCAATGGCATTGCATGCAAGAACTTTGGATACTATTGCCATGTCTCCGTCATTTAATTCCAAATACCTTTGCCTTTCAAGAAAATTTTCATCATGAAATTCCATGTTGGATAATTCTTCTTATTAAGATTATCATTGTGACAATTTGGTTGAATCTGTCAAAGATATTGATAAAGAAAACAATTAAAAATTTATAATCTACAAGCAAGCTAATACTAAATGCATCACAACAAAGCATACAGTGTTTTTCACTAACTACACAACAATAATTGCAATATGTAATATGTAGGGAGATGCCTTTCCTATTTTTAAACCAGTGCACTTGTAGATCAACTACTTGAAACTATAATATATCTAGAAGCTACTATTACGAGACCACTTCTAAGTCCAAAACAAAGACCAAAATGATCTTAGACGCCAAAAATGATAGCAATCCAAGACTACTGCCTTGCTAGAATTAAGAGCCTCTTGCAACTACAAGCCAAGATAAATTAGGCAAAGTAGAAGAGCTTCTTACACATTGCAGCTTGCTTCCTGACTTTTGTGCACCAATTCCTTCACCTCATACTTCAATCAATCTCTATATACCAATGGGATGGGTTTGATATCATGAAAATAGGCAAGAGGGGAGAGAGATAAGAAAACCAAATGCACATGTACAAAATTAATGGACAAGAGGGGAGAGAGATAAGAAAACCAAGTGCACATATACAAAAGTAATGGAGACTTGAGCACATAGAGAGATAGGGCTGAAATCTTCTTCTTCTTCTTTCACACAAAAGAACTAAGTCTACAACATGATAAAAGACTAATATGAAAGTACTATAACGTATATACATGTGGTCAATAAGTATGAACCAACTAAGAAAAGAAGAGATAACACAATGAATGTTCCATAACAAAGGATGGATTAAGTGGATGTAGGCCAGTTATAGAATCATTAGTATATCCTAATGTCGATCACTTAACATGCCAATGAGTAATATCCTACCATGTCACTAAGTCACGTAGTGGATGTTAGCTCATGTAGAGCTCAACATCTCAACACCTTTTTTTGCATAATCAGCATTGACTCAATGGCTTCAAGGCAAACATGGCTTGATAGAATACTACATGAATAACCTTGTGATGCATAGGATTTGGGGTTTTGTTGGACTTTGGCTTAAAATTTGCATCATGTGTATGACATTAGATAAGATTTTAAACAATAAAATTGGATACTTTTGCATAATGGAGCTAGAGCCTTGTTTCTGTGGGATATAGGAATTACTGCTTGGTATTCTCGCTCAATGGCAATGTCTAATCTTTGTTATAAACAAGGAAAATATAAAAAAAAACAAATCATATGATCTTGCCTCATCCATTTCAACCAAGAGTTTTATGACAATCATGAAATATCTCCATTACTAAGTCAAAATGGTAATTTCTTATCCATTTCAAATTAGAGATATATAACGAGCGTGAATGATAATATCTCATGATTATGATGAGCTCAATAAATTTTTTTTTAAACTAGTTAATTGCAATGCATCATGGCTCTTTTTTACAAGATGGAATGCATTGAAGATATGGAGTTACTATAATATAACATTGAAGATCTAATATAATACACTTATTTCCAGTAAGTTTGTGCCAAGTATACTTCCTATGTGCTATTTACCTTTATTATCAAGCTTGATAAATGACAAATCATAAAAGGACACAAGTTGGAGAAAGTGGGTCTTATACTAATGAACTATACCATGGCCTATGCAAAAGATATCATGGTTGTCCCTCCATTTTTTGTACACTAGGAAAAGAAAATTTAGTAGCTAGCAATAGTTGTAGTACCCAAGGAGACCCACAATTTATTAGCTTATGAGTTGACTGCATTGCTATCACCCCTCAAGTTGAAGCAAACCATTACTACACTTGTTTCAAAGAGAGTGACAAACACATCCACCCATCTACCCATAGGATAAAGACTCAACTTGAGCCCCCTAAAACAACATTGGATAGGTTCTAATGACAATACACTAGGATATTCAATATTCCTACACTTGCCTAATCTAATGCTTGAGTTGTGATGAAAGCCTCTTAATTAATTGAGACCACCCTGTCATTGGCAAGACCCATTCAAGGATCTAACCACCCACTTCCATCAATGGACTTTTTTAGTTTACTAATTAATTCTAACACAATTTAATTTGACATATCGTTGAAAATAGTCACAAGAAATATATTTATCTGCACCTGCCCACATTCAGTCCCTTACATCAAGACCCACACCCAAAGTACTTGGATCTTGGGGGGTTCAATATATATATATATTCTCTATATAATGTGTGTTCATGAACTATTTATAAATATCCTAATCTATGGACTTTTATTGAATAAAATACAACCCTTTTCTATTCAATTTGTAAGTAACCCCTTTATATCACACCCTTTTGTATGTAAAAAATATATAAAAATGGTATTTTAAAAATCCCTTATTTTGAACTCATGTTATATATACATATATTCATGAGTGACCCCCCCCCCCGAGACTTGGATACTTGTGCATGGGTACAATCCACCGATCTGCCCTATGTAGCATACAAGCCTTTGACAAAGACCATCCCCGGCTTGTAAGGGTTAGGTTGATCCTCAAACCCCAAAGGAAGCCAAAGCCCCCCTTGGAACCCTCAGCACCTCCTTGCCTAAAATCTTGCTTACAAAGAAACCTTTTGTATCTCGACCGCACCAGTTGCTAACAAATCTAGTCCCTTGATGAAGGGCTCCACCACTAGCCTTAGGGAGACCTAGTGTGTATCAAAGAATCTGCCTATATGGGCACAATATCTCTTTTTCCACAATCCTCAAACAAGGCAATCAACAATTCTAAACTAGAAAATCATCCTTCCCTAAGCAACATGCATTTCTTAAAACATTTCATCAAAGCAAAAATAGTTTTCTTTAAATATCCTACAAGAGTAAATATAATCCATGATTAATTTCTCCTTAAGTGCAACCATATAAATGATACATGATAATCCCCCAATTGTTAGGATGAATTTTTTCTGAGACCCTCTTCATACTTTTAAAAGGCTACAAGATTTCCACTAAATGATACATCGCTTGGACATGTAATACTTTAACATACATGAGCAAGGTACCTACCTTTACTCCTAGTAGTTATGTCCTTTAAGGGATGATCATGATTAGTTACTATTGGACAATTCATTTCCATATTCTAAGGATGTTATAAGTTGTAATTCCCTCCTGAAGGTGTAATTCCCATCCACACCCAAATACAAGTTAGTGCGGATGGAACTTTACTCATACATGTAACTTTCTATCCCATTCCAACTCTCTACCACTTTGGTGCTATTTTAGCAAGTGAAAGTTTTCTAACACATTCTTTAGTACCTCCAAACTTGTATGTCTTTAAGATGAAGCTTGGTGCGAAAAGTGGGATACTTACAGTTCGGCAAAGCAAGGAAGTATCTAAGCAGGAGAAAATGATAATTTGATCATTATCTCTAGGCTAGGAGGAAATGGTAACATGAGTATTATCTCTCTCTCTCTATTTCCCTCTCTTTTCACTATCTCTCTTCTCTAATTTTCTTTGAGCATAATCATATAAACAATACATGGTAGTCCAATAGGCTGTGATATTCCTCAAACCATCTTCATAGTTTTCAAAGGTTATAAGCTTTCCACTAGACAATGTATCTCTTTAACATCCAACCATTTAACATGCACAAGGAAGGTATCTACCTTTACTCCTAGTACTTATGTTGGGATAGTCAAGGATGGATAGAACTAATATTGACCCTTCATTTATTGCAAGAAATAATGATAGACACCTAGATATAAAAATCATTAAATCAATAAATCATTTTACCTAATCAAATCCTTTAGACCTATCTAAAGGCACCTGAATAGAAGTTGGTAGCATGGACCTTCATTCACATATGCAACTTCTTGTCCCGTTCCAACTCTCTTCCACTTTGGGGCCATCATAGCAAGAAATATTCTTCCAACATGTTCTTTGCTCTATCCCTTCCTAAATCCCTACAGTACCTCCAAATCCGCATGCCTTAGAGATAAAGGTTTATGAGGCAAATAGGATACTAGATTATGATAAAGAAAGGAAGTATCTAGGCTTGAAGGAAAGGATAATCTAAGTATTCTCTCTCTCTCTCTCTCTCTCTCTCTCTCTCTCTCTCTCTCTCTCTCTCTCTCTCTCTCTCTCTCTCTCTCTCTCTCTCTCTCTCTCTCTCCAAGGATTTGAACCTATAGCGACGGTGGGTAGCGACGCGACTTTTTCTTGTGATGGGGATAGAGTTAGATCAAACATACATGAATCATTGAAGATAGAGGAAAGTATTATAGTTAGTATAGGATCAACCACTTGGGAAGCAATCAAATCCATTGAAGAAAAATCACACATGCACTTTAGGTGGACTTCCATTATGAGGCTATACAAGTAGTTTGTGAGGATTAAAGCCCCGTAGCCTACTATAACTATAAAAGAAAGCTACATATCATTAAATGTAAATTTGTCCTTTGTTTTTCATGAATGATGAGAATGATAATTGAACTAGTACTGCACCCAATAAATTCATCAAAGCACAATCCTTGATGGGATTTCCTTTTGACCCTCATGGTATTATTCCATGTTGGATTTGATTTTGATCCAAACTTGAAGCTAGATATCTTCTAGTGAGGTAAATTTTTCTAAATGTTATGTTTTTTCTCACATGATGTATATGTATTACAATCCCTCTATGTCTTTGTCCCATGGTCCTCTTGATAATGATTTCTTGATAATGACAAAGGGGATGGGGTGATTGTTGCCACTATTTACTAATTCTTATCATTTTTCCCTCTCATCAATTGGAAAGTTCATCTTCCTACTCAAATCTTTGAGCATATTGTCTTTGACTAAATTCTTTGCGTTTTTCCCTCTCATCAATTGGTTAGTTCATGTTTCTACTCAAAATTGATAGCATATCATAATTTATATATAGGTATGTCTTTATGCCTTTGACTAGAATTCCTCTAAAATGTATATGTACATTTATGACTTTTCACATCATTATATGCACTCTTTTAAGATACATTGTTTTATGCTTCCAAGACACCTTATTCTTTAAAATGTGTATATATCTCTTGATAGGTCTCTGTAGCACAAGGTCATCCTCTTTGTTTCATGATATTGTGAAAATTTGTCTTTGAAATCCTTAGGTATGAACATTGTGTACCCTTATATGAGGTAACAATGTTATTTGTAAGCCTTATGTTTGTGTCTCTAGCTATATCTAAAATATTTCTACTTTAATGGATGCATGTGTTTAGGAAATTCTTTTCATAGAATATGTTGATGCCCTAGTGAAGTTCCCCCTCGCTTAAGGAATTTAATTGCACATGTGTACTATTTTATAATATCATTATGTCATAGCATGATGAGGCCTTTGCATGCCATGCCCCTTTATGCAACATCTGACCATTGTATAATGAGGATAGGCCATGTTGGTAAGGCTATGCTTCTTTAACTATGTTCATAACCTTTGCTATAGTGGATTGCAATGCATCTTGAGTGCATCCCTAACCTCTTGGCTAGGACTTGATGACAATATAAACCTATGATTGAGGAATGATTGCTTGGACTTAGAAGGTTGAGTTGTAATCTAAAATACACGTACACTTAGAAAGTTACTAAAATGAGTCTTGCATTAACTTGCATAAATTGGAATAGAATACAAGGCCCTCCTTATACCAAATATCTCCATTCAATGCTAATCCTAATATAAATGAATGTAGCCTTCTAAATGAATAAGGTGACTCTAAAATCAAGTATCAAGATCAAAAGGCTCGAACTGGTCCAATGTCTTCCAAGAGTTGTAGCAAAAAATAAGTGTATGAATCAAGAGGTGACTTGTAGTGAAATTTCAATGCCTAGTATTTGCAGATTATGTTTTTAAAGGAAGTGTTTGTCTTTAAAGCTAAATAGTCTTGTTTTTCATTAAAAACTCACCATAGTTCATTTTTTAAGAAAATGTTTGCCAACTATTCTTAGAATGTTCCATTAGTGAGAATATTTCCAAATATAGGCAATGCTCTCACATGGTACATTACGAGGTGTTTTGAGCCTATGCAATTATCTATTTCTATAGGAACATTATGTCTCAAGTGTGTGAGGATTATTACCACCCCAAGTCTTCTAGATTGTATGTATTTGTATACGTACACTACATATTATCATAATGTGTTACCACTCTACATAACTTTTTCATTCAAGATGCTTCCCCCCAAGTTTGCATATAGAGGAAGTACTACTCTATGTTGTCAAACATTACTTGCAGGGGAGGGGAAGAGGAAATGAGAGAGGGAGGGGGAGGAAGAGAGGGTATGGGTGAGGGTGAGGGCGAGGGAGGGAGAGGAAATGAGAGAGGGAGAGGAAGAGAGAAAAAAATGAGAGGAAGAGGGATGGAGGGAAAGAGAGAAAGAGAGGGTGAGGGCGAGGGAGAGAGAGGAAATGAGAGAGGGAGAGGAAGAGAGAAAACGAAATATTATGTGCTAGGTACTAAGTAATAGGTACTAAATACTAGTGTTCTTTGATACTATATGCTAGGTCATAGAAAAAGAGAGAGATGGAACGAGAGGATAACAATCTAAGAAAAGAAAATAATGATAACAAAAACAAATTGTTTGTTGTAACGTAGACAAAATGGAAAACCAAGAAGGTCCTGTTGTTCAAGATCCCGAGGCATATCTTAATCAGCGTGTCTCGTGTCCTTGCTCTCAATGCAAGCTGGCAACTAGACGAAAATGCCGATTGTCTATAGAACACGCACGAAGATTAGGTGAGTTTCAATCTGATATCATTGATCAAGCGATTGCGGATTTTCAGCAAACGGTAATTTGAAGTTAATATCAATCATGCATTGTACTCGCAAGCTAATTGAATACCATATACAATAAGATTGGGTCTCGCTGGCAAATTTTCTATCCAGGGAGGTGATGTCACATCCCAAGGGGGAGTGCATCCTTCGTGGCCAATTAGAAGAGTACGTGGGTGTGCGATGGATGGAGTGCACGAGTCAATCCACCACTCGCAAGGCCAATCTATACCGTCAATGCCAAAGGAGACAGGCAACCTTCCAGACCTACCTACAATCTTGGAGCTTGAGATGGAGGCAATGATCGATGCTTTGATTCCCATGGATGTCGAGACTTCTAATCCGCTTAGAGAGGAAACATCCATACCATTATATGATGGGTGCTGAGTATCTCGGCTGAAGATACTGCTTGCACTCTTAAGTGTGCAAACAAAATACAGGTGGAGCGATACGAGTGTGACCGAGTTGTTCAGGTACCTTGTACATACGCTTCGTTGAATTTTTTTTTCGGCACTATTATTACAAACATTTGTGTTTTTTCAAGGTGTTTTATGATTTTTTTCAAGTTATTGAAATATCATATATTACCACCTGCAAATACCATGCCTGAGTCTCGTGATGATGCATGACATGTTTTACGGAAGCTTGGCATGGACTACAATAACATCCATGCATGTATCAACGATTGTATACTATTTCAAGGAGAATACGAGACTATGGAGACATGTCCAAAGTGTGGTGCCCACAGGTATCGACAGGACTTGCAAGTGCAAACCATCCCTCAAAAAGTTCTCAGACACTTTTCACTCATCCCCTGCATAAACCACATGTTTCATACATCTGGCATGGCGAGCTTGACAACGTGGCATGCGCAGAATAGGTCCACAGATGGAGTTCAATGAATATGAGCGGATTCACATGCATGAAGCCACATTGACTCAACCTTCACAGGCTTTTCCCAAGAGCCAAGGAATCTTCAGCTCAGTCTGGCAATGGATGGCGTGAACCCATTTGGTATGGGCTCAACTTCTTATAGTGTGTGGCCTATAGTCCTTGTCAACTACAATATCCCTCCATGGCTTTCTACGAAGAAAGGACATCTCATCCTTAGCTTGCTCCTCCCAGGCCGCTACAAAGTAAAAAATATGAACGTGTATCTTCGTCCATTAGTCGATGAGCTTAAGATTTTGTGGGAGGAGGGGGTCACCGTGCAAGATATGAGCAAGCGCGATGGTAAGGGGTCAGCCAATATTCGAGCCGTTCTCATGTGGACGATGCATGACTTTCTGGGATTGGGAGAGTGCTCAGGTGAGCAGGCCACAGTTCTCGCTGGTACTATCTATATTTTATCTCATTCAACTAAGTATTTACTAGGTTGTGGTGTTGGAATAGGTCTGGTTACCTCAGGTTATCATGCATGTCCATTGTGCGGGCCACAAATAGACTCTCGAACGTCACGAACCATGAAGAAGATGGTATATCAAGGACACGTTGCTTTCTTGTCGAAGGATCATGAGCTCAGGAAAGGTTTCCTTGGACGATCTCTAGCACGTATGAACACCGCAAGCTGGTATGAGCTAAAAATGGTCCATGCAGAATTACATCCAAATGGAATGCGGCGATTCTCAGTTTTCTACGAGTTGCCATATTGGACCCACTTATAGGTCACTTGTTGGATCCCATGCATTTTTTCAAGAATGGAGCAGCTTGTTATGGAACCACATCACAGGAAAGAGAGACACTATAGGGGTACGAATGGATTTAAAGGAGGTAGGTAAGATGGAGGCACTTTGGCCGCAGTCAAGTGCTGATGGTCGCATGCAGCTTCCTCGCCCTCCTTGGGTTTTGTCCACTAAAGAAGAGCACATTGTGAAGCAGTTAATCAAGTCTATCCGCACTCCGATAGGTATGATGCGTTCTCTCAGGTGCGCATCTTCTAAAGATGACCAATTATAAAGGCTAAAATCCCATGATTGGCATAAGATATGTCAGGTTTGTACTATGAATGGATTGTAATTAGTGTGGGCATTTTGCGATTTGGAATGTAGTGGAGACAGTTTGTCTCTTTGAGAAATACCTGCCCACCAACATGCTCACGATACAAATCCACCTTCTTGTGCATCTTGTGGATGAAGTGGAGATTGTTGGACCTGTCCATACGCGATGGATGTTCTTGTTGGAGCGCTTCATGAAAACCCTGAAGGCTTTGTGCAACAACGACCTCGGCCAAAAGGTAGCATGGCCGAAGGTTGATTGGTGTCTGAGGCACTAGTGCATATTTCACAATGGCTACCAACAGTGGAACCAGACAATGATAGACGGATTGGAGATGTGGTGGTTGGAAATGGGGTAGAAAAAAGAATGGATGCCTCAATAGAAGAGAAGGTGAATCGCTTTTGTATGTTGCACCATGCCTCTACGGAGACGTGGCTTGCTAAGTACCAGATCACTAGGCAAGATCTAGAGGAAGCGCGAGCTGAATTCCGACGTAGTATGTGTCATCGCCCGATTCGATATCCTGAAGGCATGGAGGAGATGCCGCGGTTTATATCAACGCGATGGTTGCATGGAGCTTTCACCGCAGCTTCTCGCGAAGGGATAGAGGTCTCAATGGAGGAGTGAGAATTCTCGAGGGGATGTAGTCCAAAGGTGATGAGGGGTTTAGAATCTATCGTATCTAAATTTTTATATGTGACATCTAATTTGAGTGTTTCAATGTACAGTACAAAATATATAGTGCAGCGTGGTCGCGCGGACGGTATTTTTGCGTGGAGCGTATTGACAAAATGCGCTCCACAATGGACTATGGTATCATGGCAAGGTTCGAGCAAGAGATCCGATGACGATCAATGGATCCAAACATGGTTGTGGATGGGATGGAGTATTTTGGGAACTTGCAAAGTATTGCTACAGTGGATTACTGTAGCTTCTCCATGATACTATTCGATGTGTAGTGGTTCAAAGTGGTACTTGGAGGAGCTGGAGCAACAGTTCGACGAGGTCTATCTAGATTTCTGGAAATAGATTCCGAAAAAAAATGGATGGATTTGCACAACACCTTTGTGTTGCCGGCCCATTGTGAACAGGTGCATGGACTCATTTGCTTGCTAATTGTATTACGACATGGTTTATGTCACAATGGTTTGAACTCTCTTGTACGTGTTTGTGAGCACGTAATCTTCTATCGAAACCCCCGACAACCTTGATGGTAGTATATTATACCTTCAACTCCCCGAAGTGTGAGAGTATATGATCAAAGCGATGTTCCGAGCATAGATGAAGATAATATGCAAATAGAGGGGTCGATATTGCAAGGCATGGAGGCCGTCGAAAGCTTGGACCCAGCATCGGCTTACAATGATGGAAATACAGGAGTCCAAGAATTCTTTGAGAATGAGGTGGACTCATTCTTTTGTAGTGACATGTTTATCAACCTTCCAATGTATGCAGAGTTGTGTTAGGAGATTAACATGGGACCATAGGATACTTCATACTTGGATACTTCATACTTGGAGTATCCACTTACTCAATTCGTTGACCAATCGCTTATAAGGGTACATAAGATATGCATTTTAAGTGAGATTTTTTTTAAATGATTTATATTACTATGCTTTGTATGATTTAATTTAATTATTCTAATATCATTTTTTATATGTGTAGGTGACATTTTCAAGACGAGTCGAGGGATGAGCGATGAGGAGTTACAAAACATCTTTGCACACATGTCTCCAGACCAGATCGCCAGATTCAAAGAGATGGCAGACCAGGAGCTGTCTAGGTCTTCGTCACGGTGCTCTGCTAAATCTTCCTTAGCACGATCGGACGCTTCGACTTCGAGCAGACGAGCTCGATGCTCACGACTTGGGCCAGAGGGAGGAAGTGCATCAGGATCAAGGGGATGCCACAGAGATACAGAGGCAATGAGCCCGCGATCGACATGGGATACAAGTGCGACTCCTCGCTCTCATGGCCCTTGAAGGGAGCATGCCTCAGGCTTAGGTGGATGCTGTGGAGACACGAACGTGGTGTCTCCGTCTCATCGTTCAGCTGGGAGCTGCGTCACCTCCAGGATTTGTCACACCTGTGGGGATGTCTACTCCAGTTACTCCCGGCTTTTGCGCAGCCATCAGCAAGTGGCACCCCTATGGGATAGGGGTGCCACTCCAAGAGATATTACCCCTGTTGGTACACCAGATGCACAAGGGTCTCCTGGATATGCCTAGGAGTGTGGACGCAGATGGGAGAGGACCCATCTTAGGTAGACTCTAAGGGGTTATGGATATCTAGTCGATAGTAGGTCATGAGCCATCATCATGAATGATGAGGGGAGGAGGGTGATGGCTTGCATGAGAGAGTTATGCCAACAAGTTTTTCAGCACAACGTCTTGGATCATTGGAAGAACATACCAGAGGGGAGCAAGGACTACATAGTAGCATCCTTCCACGAGAAGTTTCCAGTGCCAGCCGCAGTAGATAGATTCTCTATGGGTTGGATGATGGATTGCATGTGTGCATACATGTCACATAGACGATCTGCCGATGCATGCAAGGCAATCAAGAGTGGGGTTGCAAAGCCCGAGTGGTTAGATGCAAAGGAGTGGCGCCGACTAAGGAAGGAGGCTACAGATTCTCCAAGACGTTGGAGTCAGCAGCACGAGGTAGCGAGGGCACGACTCGAGGCCGGAGTGGTCCATCATCTTGGGAGTGGTGGCCACAGGACATATTTGGAGGACTTTGTAAGCTTTTCTTTTCTTTTGCTTGTTTATTTTTTTGAAATATTCTTTGTACTGATAATCATATTTCTAACAATTAACATTTTGTTTTCTTTGTAGCACTCCATTATAAATCACGATCTGACTGGCCTTGAGACTCGATATGCAGAGAAGCACGGTCTCACTGCATTGATCAACTGATTTTATAGACGCGGTGGCCCTAAAAGCCACTCATCTTTCTTATTCGTAGTTACCATGAGATATTTGAATGCACTATTGTATGGTGGAGTGGTGTGTTGTTTATTTTTCTACAGAGTCCGTTCGACTCTCGTTTGCGGTAGGATGAGCTTTCGAGGGACAAGAATTTGTAACTCGCCCTTGGATCCCAGGAGCTCACACACCTTTATTTTTGAGTCACTTGATCTATGTAGACATTTTCTATGTATTAGTGATATCCTGTCATGATTGTACTAATCGCTTTTTATGCGATCATGTATTTATTTCATGTATCAATTTTATGATTTCAGTATACATTGTTTTTGTTTGCAAGCGCATTGTATACAGTAGTGTATAAACTATTTTGTATGGCTCTCATACAGCACACAGTGTTATATGTGCTACCCTGCCACAAAATTTTTTTTCCCTATTACCGTCACTATTAGCGTCGCAAATTTTACTACTCGCATTGCTATTAGTGTCGTTATAAGCGTCGCAGACCGTCGCTATCAGCGTCGATATTGCCATCACTATCAATGTCACATTACGCTATCAGTGTCGGTATTGGCGTCGCATTTGTGACGTTGATAGCGACAGTAATAGTGATAGTTCTATGGCGTCACCAATAACGACGCTTTTTACGACAATGGGGGCAAATTTTGTTACTTGCATTTTCGTCGCTTTAAACGTCGGTATAAGGCCTATATCTTGTAGTGTCTCTCTCTATTCCCCCCTCTCTCTCTGCATTCCCCTCTCTTTCCATTATCTCTCTTCTCTCTATCTCTCTCCAACTCTCTCTCTTCCAACTATCTTATCTTCTTCATACTCTCTCTCTCTCTCTAACTCCCTCTCTCTCATTATCTCTCCCTCTAACTCCTCTATCACTCCCTCCCTCCCTCCCACCCTCTCTCTCTCTCTCTCTCTCTGATTGGCAAAGGAAGGAAACAATTGAACTAGCTTAAGGTTCTAAGTCTTATATAGCCTTCAGCTATCTCTATAGTCGTCAACGTTTATGGAGCCATGTGCAGGTTTTTCTTTGCTAAACTGATTGAAGATCAATAATGATTGCTTTTTGTTGACATGCAAGATTTGCAAACATTGCTTCCAAGGATGATCTCATTGTGAGATTTTACTAACATAAATGACGATGCCATTTCAATTGTCATCATGATGATGATGATATTGATGACAATAGGGGGGAGGGGGAAAGAAAGTCTGATTGTACATTTCTTTTAACATTTTATTAAAGTCATGATAGAGATTCCTAAGTAATAAGATTGGAATTCCATCAAAGTTAAAGTGGAAGCTATGGAAGGATTTGTATAAATGTAGTATATATTAAAAACACATCTTCATTTTAAGAATATTCATGCCAAAATTTGGTATTATTTTAGTAAACTAGCACATATACTACTAAAATTTTTAATAAATGATTCCATCTAAGCTAAATTCCATAAAGGAGTTGGTAATTTTACAAAGTTAGCTGTCAATGCATGGGAAGAAACCAACTTCACCCACTATATGGTACATTCTCAAGTGTGTTACTTATGTTGGTTTTCTATTTGTATCTTTTGAAATTCCAAATCTAATATCAATGATTCGTACTTTTGTAACATAAATTATACACTCATGGACCATATTTCTTGGAGAAGTATAGGTCTTTGGAAATGCTGAGTACCCAAGATATGGAGAAGTCTCATTACCAACCTCGTGGTGTACATTTCAAGAACACTTACCATGGTGATGATTGTGTAAAGAGTAGCTACCTTGTGGAAATGTTTAATTAGTTTTACAAATGTACCTTCAAACACTCTGTCACATTGAAGAGTCCAAAGGCTATTGCATTAGCTAAATCTCTAAAGCAGAAAATTCAACAATATAAGAAAAAAAGGCTATAAAGCACATCTATAGTGCATATGTAGAGAACATGATATATGGCGAGATGAATAAAAAGGTGAAAGTGGGTACACATGTGAGACTATGTTGATGACCAGCCCCTTAAACTCTTTTTCTTAAGCTCATTTGAATAGGGTTTTTTCTTTAGTACATTATTTATTTGACCACTTCTACCATTGCAACAAATTCTATGTTTAATCCTATGCCTATAATTAAGGTAAGAACAATTAGTGCTTAACTATCACCAATGCATTTAAGACTCTAGATTAATTTCCTATTTTCATATTTAAATAAATATTTTTACCTACATTTTGATCTTTATTGAGCATAGAAAATCACAATTTGAAACCTTAAATAATAACAAAGAGGGTGTGAAGACCCAAACTTCACACAAAATTAAAATCTAGAAAGAAAAAATTGCCAATAATCGATTTATGAGAGAATGCAAAATGAAGCATACATCAAATATTTCAAGAAGAAGCTTCTCTTGCTACTCTAAAGGCTCCTCTAAATGGCTTTTTGGTTTGGTATCTGGTGATCTCATTTTGTGTGTGTGCGTGTGCGTGCGTGTGTGTGTGTGTGTGTGTGTGTGATTCACTTTTTCGTATTTTTAGCAAAGAAATCTAGAATATAAGAACTCATCATTTAGAATTTTTTATGTTTTAAATCATGGATTTTTTATATTTAAAGCAATGCGTTTACATTCATGTTAGCATTCCTTTAATAATGCCTATTTATACATGTGAATGTGCACAATAATTTATTTGTTGGCTAGATCTCTCTTTCCATTCTATTGCTTCCATTTTATTGTAGTGGAATAACTTGGAGAAGATGAAGCTTGAGATAACATAACACAGAGTGTATTGACTCATATCAATAGAAAATATTTACAAGACTAATCATTGTATTGTAGTGGAATAACTTGGAGAAGATGAAGCTTGAGATAACATAACACGAAGTGTATTGACTCATATCAATAGAAAATATGTAGGCATTTACGCAAAGTTAGAGGAAAAGAACCTCCCAAAAAGGGAAAGAAGAGTCTTGGCAATCTTAAGTGTACGCACATCACTATTGGAATATGATAACATTGGAATAAGTATTCATGTTTTTATTATTTCTAATAGTGGTCATGCCAATGGTTTGCTTGGCACTTGTGGATACTATATATATGCACACACAAACACACACACAATATGTGTATATATATTTTTTAATATTTATACATATGTGCAAGTCCTAATGGGTGATCCACAAGGACAAACTAGAAGAGGTAAGAAGAAGCTAAATGGTCCAATCTTACTCAAGAAGCTCCATCATGTTCCAACAATAGCACTTTTCTACCTTTTACAATTTGACAAATCATGTACACTAAATCTTATACTTATTTTACTTGGACTAATAACTCAATCATCTATTCTCAAAAGATTAATGTGGAGTTTATTGGTTGTAGTACACTGAGTATAATCTCTCTTCACATGTAACTTTAATGTAAGACATTCGATCATGCAAATCAACAATAATATATATTGAATACCATAATATTTTAGAATAAGTGATATTTTTACAAACTAAAATGTACACAATTGTTGATAAACCAATAGAAACATGGAGATTTTACAGATGTTGCTCACAATATGCTCATGTAGTGAGTTTAGTACATGTGACAATTTATCTAAATTAGCAAGTTATTGACAAAAATAGATTTTTATATTTTATAAACAATGACTTAGGGATTTAATTAGATTATTAGTGACAAACTTAACAATCATAACTTTCATGATTTGAGATCTAAATTGACCAATTTTCTTATGGGACATAAAGGTTACTAAAACTATAAAGGAGATAATGTTGAGGCTCTAGAATTATCAAAGAAAAATTATATGCCTCAATAGACAATACATTAAGGAATAGTACTAGGGTTCTCAAAATTTTATGTATGGTCTTTTCATTAGTGTTTTAGAAGACATGATGATCTAGTGAGGTTATTTGATACATATAATAAAGCTAGAAAGTTGTAGTTGAGGTGTGAGTTAAACAATGTCAAGTGTGGCAATCTATCTATCAATGTATATACAATGGGGATTAAGAACATTGTTGAAGCTCTTGGGTCTATTAAAGTACAAATGATGATGATATCGTGGTTGTATGTTTGGATGGTCTAGGAGAAGAGTACACGCAATACCAAGCCTCCATCAATACAATAGACACTATCCCTCTTTTTGTATATCTAATATCTATGTTGATATTTATAGAGACAAACTTAGGTCTTACTACATCTTCATCATCACAAAAAAGGAATAGTTCATGAAAAGTGCTCTACTCTAATACAAGTATAGGTTGAGTCCATAGTGGTAGAGGCTATGGTGGTGATCATTATGGGAAAAATCAAGGGCAATCTCATGTCTCATAAGAGTAGTCACATACATGTGGTAGATGCCAATTGGCAAGGCAATGTGAGCTGTAGAGGACATAGTAGACAAAATGCAAGTTATGATCATAGAGAATACTATAATGCTTTTCAGCAAGGTCATATTACATGTGACTATCTAGAAAAGATAAGATGTGGAAATAATAGAAATGGGAGAAGGTAGAATAACAATTATGCATCTACTACTAAATTAGATTAATAATGAGAAGTTGTTTGTTCTATAGCACATAATGAATACAATGAACCTAAATGCATTAGAACTAATGATTGATGATGTATAGCATGTAGATTCACATGCCTCTAATAATATGACATCTAATCATATGATGTATGGTATATAGATTCACATGCATCTAATCATATGATGTCTCATGGAGAATGGTTTAGAGAAATGAAATATCCTGAAATGCTTGGTTTTATGATGTCTCATACTCCCCTACGAGGGGAAGATCTCAATTGAGGGGTAAAGGATCATGGCATACTTAGTATACTCATGAAAATGCAAATGAGGAGGATAAAGATTGCCACTATTATGGCAAGCATGTCCACATTGCAAAAGAGTACTTTAAAAAATTAAGCTAATCAGAAGGGTTGACAATAGGGTCACTATGCATTTTCTAGTCATGTAGAGCCTGAGACTGGTGAGAGACTGTTTGCTCTAACTTATGTACACAACAATGACAAGAAACAAGAAAAGTCTGATGATGTCTGGTATATATATTCTGGTGTCTCAAACCACATGACACCACATGATGAGTGGTTTGATGATGTCTGGTATATATATATTATGGTGTCTCAAACCACATGACACCACATGATGAGTGGTTTGATGAGCTAAAAATAGGTACTAATGGCAGAGATAATTCTCAACATGATATAGTGCACACAGAGATTTTTCCTTTGGTTATGATTGATGGCACGAAAAAGTAATTACATGATGTATTGTATGTTTCATCTATCACCAAGAATTAGTTATCTATTGGTCACATGGTTGAGCAAAACTTACAGGTACAATTTAATAAAGATGGCTTCTTCATAGAGGAGTATGGCAAAGGACATAGATTGGTTGCTAAAGATTAGAGACATGGTAGGATGTTTATACCAAATATAAATATCCCTAAATTGAATGCTACTATGTTTTCTTATGATGGGGCAAGTATCCGAGACATTGATATATAGCACAAGTAGATTGGATATATAAATGTCCAAAAGCTAAAAATATGCAACATAAGGACCTTGTTATAGGGCTACCAAGATTTAAGTATGTTGATTTGGGGCATGTCTACTCAACATGTTAGTTTGGGAAACAAGTCAGGTTTCCATTTTCCAAGAATACACAGAATAGTAACAAGCCTTTCTAGCTTGTGCACTCAAATGTCTGGGGATACATGCATAATGCATCAGTTGGTGGGTCTAGGTGTACTATGTGACCTTTGTGAATGACTATAGTAAGTACACATGGATATACATCCTAAAGCATAAGAATGAGATTTAGAAATATTTGTGGATCTTAAGGCTCATGACGAAAAAGAGCTTAACAGTTATGACTCATGCTTATGGTCTGATGGTGGTGGTGAGGACGTGCCAATGGAATTTGGCAAATACTTAGCAAAGTATGGGATCAGAAGGAAGTTAACTTGTAGCTACACTCCTCAGTAGAATGGAATGGCTAAAAGGAAGAATATGGCAGCCCAAAATCTGGGTAGTAGGTAGGTCGTAGTTTTAAATTTTGTGATTGAAAATCATTATTGATGAGTTAGCATCTTAGTATGATGCTAAGCATGCTATAGTATATAATGACACTCCGTAGGATATGTATGCTAAAAATGGGAAATAAAACACTATGTCTATCAGTGGACCTACTCAGGATATATCTAGCTATATAAACCCTTAGACACTAGGCTACGAAGCCATGGGACTATTGAAATGTAGAAACGAGAGAGAGAGAGAGAGAGAGAGAGAGAGAGAGAGAGAGAGAGAGAGAGAGAGAGAGAGAGAGAGAGAGAGAGAGAGAGAGAGAGAGCATCTAAACTCCCAAGGACTAATTCATATTAATCACTATCTACACAGATATAGGTAAGACCTAGTCTAGATAGGGTGAGCTATATATAGCTCCAACACCCCACTCAAACATAGGTCTCTAGCTGTGAATGAAAAAATCCTTGGGGAGCAAAAGGAAAAATGCCGAGCTCCTTTATACAAATGTACAAACATGATCAAGAAGAATTATTGTGTGCATGTAAAGTGAATCTGTAACTGTTAAGTAAAATTGAATATGTATGCATAAATATGATCAAGAGGTTTGAGTTGTATGTGAAAGTGTAAAGTGCATGGTGCCTAGAAGGAGTATGTATAATGGTAATATAATGCCATAGTAGATTAATTTTCAAAGGTTGAAGTTGAGACAACTCCAAGTTCTAAGTGCAGCAAAGTGAAGTATGCGTCATTCGGTCCTTTGGTGCATACATCTATAGTCATCTGATTGCTTGGATAATGTTCAATCCTGATCGTGCCTTTCTTTACTTCATATCAAACATAATGAGAATGCATTGCAATATGTTTAGACTTGTCATGTTGAGCATAGTCTTTAGCAAGACTAATAGCACTTTGGTCATCACATCAAAGTGGTGTGTTGTGGAGAGGAGTTTATCCAATATCTGAGAGAACTTGTCGAAGCCATACTAACTCTTGAGCCATAAAAGATGTAGGTCCATATTTAGCCTCTGTAGTGGAAACAATTGCGACACATAATTGTTTTCTGATAGTCCAAGAAACAAGTGAATCATTGATTAAAAAAACAATTTCCACTTGTAAAATGCATAGATAAGTGAGAGCCTACCCAATCTGCATATGTATAACCCAAAAGTTGAAGTGGATGCAAAGAATAAAAGTTTTGTTGGCACCGATAAGCCAACCCAAAATCTTTAGTGGTTTTCAAATACTTCAAAACGCGTTTAGCTGTAGTCGAATGTTTAAGCCATGGAGAACTAAAGAAATTTTGTAGCAAAAATAATGTCAATGTAAGAATTAAACCATCAAATTGAAGACATCTAATAAGATTAGCGTAAGATTGATGTAATGTTAATTGTCCATCATTCTACTGAAAGTGAGAGTTTCTTGTAGAGCTCACATGATAAGGAGTAGAAGCAAGATGTGCAAAACCCAAACCAAACTTTTGAATAATATCTTCAATGAACTTTTTTTGATACAATAATAAAATACCCTTTCCTCAATAACATTGAATCTCAATACCAAGACATGAGTGTATGTCTCCAAGATCCACCATGTCAAATGCAGAAGACAAAACCTTCTTTACTTATTAAAGGAAGTTGAGATTGTTATAAATAAGCATGGTATGATCCACACATAGAGTAAGAATAACAAAACTATCATAGCAGTGCTTGACATATAAGTTAGGATCTAAAGAATGAGAGATAAAACCCTGTTTTGTAAGGAAGAGATCAATCTTTTAATACCAAGCTCGTGAGGATTGTTTGAGACCATAGAGTGCCCGATGAAGTATGCAAGCAAGATTTTCCTTAACTTTGACTCCAAATCCCTCTAGTTGCTCCATGTATATCTCTTTCTTTAAATCATCATTAAGAAAAGTTGTTCTCACATCCATTTGGTGAACTTCTATGTCAAACTCACCAGCAAAAACTAACAAGATTTGAATATTGGTAATATGAATAATAGGCGAGAAAGTTTCTAAGAAAAGTTGTTCTTACATCCATTTGGTGAACTTCCAAGTCAAACTCACCAACAAAAACTAACAAGATTCGAATATTGGTAATACAAATAATAAGGGAGAAAGTTTCTTGATAATCAACTCTTGTAATTTATGAGAAACCTTCAGCAACTAGCCTTGCTTTGAATTTCTCAAATATTCCATCTAATTTTGTTTTAGTCTTATAATCCCACTTGCATTGAATAATTGTACATCTAGGCGGCAACTTAGAGCCCATGTACTTTTAGAGAGAAGAGATTTATAATCAACTTCCATATTCTCCTGCCATTCTTCCTTTTGTGGAGATCACATGGCATCACTATAAGAGATAGAATCTTTACAAATATTGAGCATTCTCAAGAATATCGACATCATAAACATGACAAGTACCATGCTCCTTATCAATTGGAAGATCAACATAAAGATTAATGCTAAGATTATCATAAGCAATAATAGGTGTAGGTTGTGAATTCTAATGTGAAGAGTCAATATTGTCCCATGAAGGAGGTTCATCATCATATAGAAAAGCAAAAGCAGTGAGTAATGACTTTGTATCATCAACATCCTCTAGTGACCACGTGCTCTCAGCATCCTTCTAAGACCGTGTGCTACCCATAAGTTGCTAACTGAAAATAGCATCGCGACTTATGATTATCTTCTTTGACGATGGATCACACAATCTATCAGGAAAGAAGACAAGATAAGTAACATAAATTTAAAATTCAGTACTTTTAATGGGTTATGTGACAGAAAAACCATTATCGCTTTTATTAGTCAGTTCGATGAATATTTTCATGAAGAACAGTATGCCAAAAAAGACAAACTCAAGTGTGTCACTAACCATTTAGTGGATAGAGCATCACTATGGTGGACTATTGTCCGCAAAAGTATTGATTGTCCTACTACTTGGGAGGCTTTTCAAAAGAAATTTTTGTAGAATTTTCTTCCACCTCAATTCCATGAAAAAGCAATCAAATAGTGGGATCTTCTGCAACAAAGAGATCATGAGCCTATTTCACAATATACTGAGCATTTTTGGAATGCCTTATTGCAACTTCCAATGCTCAAAGACGTACTTGAGGCAATCACAAGCGCAAGTTTATGTTTGGTTTGCTTGGCCACTTTTATGCGGAGGTAAATATGTTCAAGCTAACGACTCTTGAGGATGCAATTTCTTTGGCCCATGATGTTGAAGAAAAAATTCGAGGACGAGAGAAGTGACCACAGCAATTTCCAAGTAACAATAACTTTGATACAAAGCAATTCAATTCTAACTTTCGAAGATTTGATCAAAATTGCTTTGTTCCATCTTCTCTCTGTAAATCTTGGACACAACCCCCTGCTTTACCACCAAACACAAATCCAAATCCTAAGCCATCTTTCCAGCCAAATCCCAACATCCTTAAACTCCCCACTATTACCGATAATGTTTCCAAAGCCAAACCCATAGTCTACTACAAGTGTCACCAACCTAGACATCTAACGGTGAATTGTCAATCCAAAAAGCCAAACTGTTCACATCAACTACTTGGGAGCAATTGAAGATGAAGACCATGAGAAAAATGCCCGATTTCACAAAAGACGATAACGATATCGGTACTACTTTAGATACTTTACCAGATATGCCAAATTCTCATTCTTTATTAACGATGAAATGTATTGTGCATGGTAAAGAAAAGATTATTTTACATGATGACGGGAGTACACACTATTTTATTTCTGCAAAATTGGTTAACGAATTGAATCTACATACCGTTCCAACTCATTATCACATCAAGGCTACATTCTTAAGTACTAGATGCAATGGTACACAAGAAGTTCATGACTTAGAAATTAAAATTGGCGATTATGTTGAGCGCAGAAATTTCTTAGTTGTGCCTTTACAATCTAGTGACATTATTTTAGGAATGCCTTGGTGTCATAAATATAATCCCGATATAGATTATTCCATGCATTCAATATAAATTCATTCTAATGGAAAACAAGTCACATTACATGGTATGCACACTTTAGATAATTTTCCATTGCTTAGTCACACACAAACTAAATGTGCATTAAGAAAAGGTAGCAAATCCTATTTAATATGGGTGAATGAAATTGAAGCTAAGAAAAATTAGATGCATCCTAGGCACTCACAATTTCTTTCACAATTTAAAGATTGTTTTGATCTTGACTTACCACATGGCTTACCACCTACATGTCTTGAAGATTATAAAATAGACTTAATTCCAGGTTTTCAACCACCAAGTAAAGCACCTTATCGACATAATCAAATTGAACAAGAAGAAATTAAACCCAAGTTGAAGAACAATTGTTAACTCGAGGACTCATTAGGCCTAGTAGTTCTCCTTTTGGTGCATCTATCCTATTAGTTAAAAAGAAAAAAAATACCTATAAGATGTGCATTGATTATCGTGCCCTAAACAAGATCACTGTTAAGAATAGATATCCGATTCCTAGGGTAGACGACCTCATGGATAAACTACAAGGGGCCACAATATTTAGCAAGATAGATCTTAAATCTGGATATCATCAAGTACGACTGGATACACCTAATATTTTCAAAACTGCATTTAGAACTCAATTTGTTCATTATGAATTCCTTGTTATGCCTTTGTAGTTTAACTAATATACCAGCCACTCTAGCTGAATGTCCTATAGCCTACTCTAGTTGCAAACTTAAACTATCTGAACTCAAGTATTCTACCTATGATAAGGAATTGCTAGCTGTAGTAAAAGCTTTACGTCAATGGAAACACTATTTAATGGGATCTAAACTCATGATCAAATCTGACCAACAAAGTATCAACATCTCCTTAGTCAGCCACAAATTTAAGTTACCTATGACCAAGACCTTAGTTTTCACCCTTATTCTCTTACTATTGATATAATGAAATCATAAAATATGTCTCATGCTAATGGAGTCCTACATGGACCTAAACTCTCCCTTCCACCTCACACACTATCCCCAAGGTTCCTAATTAATATTAGCTTTTCTCTAATGTATAGTGTCAAAATGTCTATGCGCAATGAACGATGCCAACTCTTGTGCATGTGCTTATAAGTTTTGCAAACTATAGCCTTCATAGGTATCCTTTTGTGAAATATATTGAATGTGATTCTAGTGCTTTATCTCCTCATGGAATGGTCATATTTTGTAAATTATTAATGTAGGAAGTCCTAGTGCAATGTAGTGATCAATGACCTCCCTCCCCCCTAGGGGGTATTAAGTTCTGCATCAAAGAAAACCAACCTCATTTTAGCATAATTGCATGGCTTCTCCTACAATAGATCTTCTCTAATTCTTGAAAAACTAATAAAATAGACATTAAATGCAATGGTATACTATTCTTCTCGGGTTTTTCTTTATTGTTTTAGACTCACCTTGTAAGATCCAACCCTTTCTAAATTAGGTTTTGAGGTCAAAATGATCTAAGCCAAAAACTAGGATCATCTATTATACCGCAACTAAGTTTTTGACACATCTACATTAGAAAAAAAATTATTTTGGCATCTTTTTCATGTGCATTCTTACCATAGCTAATACATTCTGTGAGACCTTACAGAGATATAAGAAACCTATGTATCTATAATCACACTTTTCACTCTTAGACCTAATACTACAAGTCAAAAATGAAACCCAACTACTATCACCTTTTAACACAATATAATAGTAGATGCACTATCAATGTGTGTACAACTCAATAGTTTACCTAGCTAGAAGGTCCTCTCTTACTACTATGTAACCTCTTCTCATCCATTAAGACAAATTTCATTCTTTATTTTCATATACCTTTGCTATATTTCCTTGGCATTTACAAATCTGTAAGCTATATACATTTGGAAGCCTAGCTAAGGCATCAATTTCTTATATAGCCTCATCTCCTTCTCTCGCTATGTTACTCAACTGCACCCCTAACCACTCTATTAGGAATGGAGGCCTAGATATTTAAATATTGGGCTCCTCTATCTAGTCCATAACCATGTATTCACCATCTTGCATAACATTAGCTCATGTTCTTCTTCCCAATCCCAAGCATATTCGAATCATATATTGTTTTTTCCTTTTGATTGTCTTCTCCTTTGACTCCCAATGTGATATAAAAAACTCTCTCTTTGGTTATTTTTACTATAGTTTCCCCCTCTTGGTCTTTACTATAGGGTCATCATAACCCCAATCCTCTTCTCCTAGCTCATATTCACCTAGGCCATAAGATGCATCACAAGTAAAACTTATAGAATCATCTCTCTTTATACTAGTACCCTCTCCACACTCTTCAAACTTTGAGAAGGGGGTCTCGTCAAATGCATGTGTTTCTTGGTCCACTTTATCCAACATATCAATAATGTTTCTAATCTCCCTAGGGCACCACTCATGTTATAAGGAAGTCTCTAGAGACACATAATCAACATCATCTTCATAAAAAATCAATGGTCCTTCTACATGATGCATTTCTAGAAATCTCTGGGGATTCACTACATGTAAACCCTCTATATCAAATGCATTCAAGGCCTATTTAAAAATACCCTTATCTGTGACTTTTTCCAAAGTAAAATACACCCCTTTTCTATTTGATTAGTAAATGACCCCTAAGTGGCACCCTTCTGGATGAACAAAATGTAGCTTGGATCAATGGTCCTTCTACATGATGCATTTCTACAAATCTTTGGGCATTCACTACATGTAAACCCTCTATATCACATGCACTCAAGGACTATTTAAAAATACCCTTATTTGTTACTTTTTCCAAAGTAAAATACACCCGTTTTCTATTTGATTAATAAATGACCCCTAAGTGGCACCCTTTTGGATGACCAAAATGTAGCTTTAACCCCACTCTTCTTAGCCTTAGCAAAAACCTCATTCCAAATACTTGATTGCAAGGGATTTATAAGAACATGATACACAAGTCTATGATCCCTCTCTATAAAAAAGCCCTAATTATAACATCTCATAACCCTAAAAAAGATGTGGAAACTCCCTTGATATATAGGTATTAGTAGCCATGCTTCTTCATTCTCTTCACAAGTATTGATCCAAGTTAATGTGTTCTCCTCATGGTTGATATATGCTCAACAAGACTTGAAACAAGATTTATTTTCATATTAAGTCCAAATGTAAAACAACATGTCTTTCATTTTTCATATATTTCACAACTTTTATTGTCTCATTTAGATTATCCTCATACACAAATTCCTTTTGAAACTTCAAAAACTTGTCCATCTAACTCTAATACATTATCTTGTATTTTTGTACAATAATGCGGGCCTTCACAAACATGACATATATCCCCTCTATAGCCCTAAATCCATACATATCACAAACACGAGGTGTATCCCTAAAGCCATACATATGATGTAAATCTATATTGTAATTACCATGTTCAAAAGTAACACTATCAACACAAGTATTAAGTGCATGACCAATGTGAGTCTAATTTCAATGTTTGCATGATCTTGGATTATCCCCTCAACAATACAACTATGGAGCTTCTCAAGAGGACCACACCTTTTGCAAGGGAAACTTCCCAATGGGATGTCCACCCATGCAAGGCCAACAACTCTCCCTCAATCACATTGAGTGTCAACTTAACATCCTTCATCAAGGGTATGTCATGACCCTCTTCTAAGCACTCTCAAACATGGAAACACATCTTCTTTCTTGAATTCTAAATGCTTCAACACTCTCGATAATTCACCATTTTCAAGATTCACACCACTTTCAAGATTCACACCACTCTATACTCTTGTCCTAAGATGATCTTTCCTTCATTGGGACCTAATTTCTTTGGAAAAAACTCTTGAATATTTCTAGATGATGTACATATCTATTCTTAAGCTTTGAATCCAATCAAATTCTTTCAAACTCTCCAAGATTTTTTATAGGCTTGTAATGTTGAAACAGAGTAATAGTACTCTCTCATCTCCACAATTCAAGCTATTTGTAGTAAGTAGGATTCCTTTTCGTTTGGGAAAAGAACCTTTAGGTGAGGATGAAATGTAAAGAGGTGGAAAGACTCTGGTATTTTTAGGGGAAAAATAAGGGGGAAATACTAGCTACATTGGCTTAGTATAAAAGGTGTAACAGTTAGTTTTTCAATTATTGTGCAATAAACAAATTATCTTTCATCTTCACCTCCATTCTTAGCTTTCATTATTGCTCACATTCTCCCTCTTCTTCTTGTCTTTCTCTCTCCTATTTCTCTCTCTTCTGCGATCTTCTCTCCTCTTTTTCTCCTCTAGTTCCCTTCTTGAAAGAATTGGGGGTGAGGCTTGGGAATTGTTTAATTGATTATGTGAGGATCATGTACAATATAATTGGAATTTGCTAAAAGGAGTCCTTGAGATAGTATACTTTAGACTTGAATGAGTCCTTAAAGAGGAGATGCACATGGAGTTTCATGAAGGTACTCTCACATATAACATACAACTTGCTATCTATTATAGACCTAGCTATACTAAATTTGGAATAACTTTCTAGAGGCAGCTCCAAGTCAAGTGTGCTATATGTCTAAACAAAGCTCATTCCATGTTAGCCTAGGAAATCATGGGATATCCTTTAGTTTTACCAAAGATGAAGAAAAAGAGATGACTTAGGGACAGATAAATAATGCCACTATTTTTAATGGACTCAAATTCAATATATAGATAAATCAAAAGCAAAAGGATAAGAGTATTCACGAACTACTAAACATTATGAAGATGGTTCCTTTGCTTGGATTTTATAGACATAAGGTCAAGTATTAAGAGTGCCCTTTAAGTTAAGAGTATGATTATATATGATTTAGAAATATGAAATTAAGGGTATGTGGATGGAGAGAACTTCATAGGGGTAGTTTGTCTCTTAGGCTATGGTTATAGTCCTTGATTGTCTAAGCAAGGGAGTTTGTTCTAGGTGGCCAAGACATCTTAGAGCCCAAGATTCTTAGCTAATATTTTTCTTTAAGTGGCTATTGACTATTGGTGCCTTGCTAGAAAAGAATGGATAATCATGGAATGGTTCAAGAATACCATCACATTTCTCCCTTTTCAAAGACTAAAATATCACAAAGCTATACTTCAAACTCTCCAAGTATTATGTAGGACTATCTTCTTGACAAATAATTTGACATGACGATCACATAATGGGAAAAGTGGTCAACTAATTAGGTGGAAAATGTTGTTAGTATATGGTGATCTATGAGTGGCTTGAATGATGTTATACTTTCAAAATATCTTACCATGTATCATGTGGATGTAGTTTCTACATCCAAGTTGCATCGTTTTCAACATTATTGTATATGCTTTAATACAATTTGATGTGGTTAGTAGAGGATCGAGCCATACTCTTTTGATAAAACATACACTTCAAATTCATGTGAAGAGAAATGTGGATGGATGGTTGACCATATTTTAAGCAAAGTTGAATGACCCCGAATGCAGTACCCTAGTTGGTTGACGAAAAATGCATCCATGCATGATGGTCAATGAGTCGATTAGGTGACACAAGGGTGATCATTTCATCAATAGAGGAAGTTTCAATAGAAAAGGATGAATGACAAATGCTAAAATCACTAGTACCATGACGATATCTCATACGTTATTACTGCTCTAGCATTGTGAGCTACCCATATACGAAGAGGCATTTATGAGCAACACATTCACCTAGTAGGTCCTAATTTCAGTATTGGATTGTAGCAAAGTGTGGCCAGATAGCTAGAGAGAGACCATTGTGGCGGTTGGCACATTACCAACTTGGTTGCATACATGTGTAGGATCATATCTCACAGCATGGTTTTTTCCACTAGCCTTGTCATGACTCGCTCCAAAAATGCATGCAATGCCCTGTTTAGCATATCAATTTATGGCTCATCTTTGTTGTTATAGCTATGTCTTTTCGTATATACAATCTTCGCGCTCGCCTATTTCCTATGTGCTATGGGAGCTTCCTAAAAAAAGTGCATGACAAAGGCGCATCTACTATCTATTGTATTCACCTATAATAAACTAAGTTTTTGATTTGCCATATTCTCAATTCGTCAGTCGCTATCTTACACTTAGAAACTGGATGGGCGGAGCCAAATCTCCCTAGGCTTCCTTGGAGGTCACCCATCATAGTATTTTCACCCTATTGTGTGCTTAACTAGAAGACTCCCATAATTGGTTTAGCTCTCTAGCTTCCAAAACCTTAAAAGCAATGGATGACAATCCAATTATCGAAATCTTCTTTCAATTCGCCTAGGATTCAAACCCGATCTCAACACATCACCGGTGCGCCGATAGTGAGATAGCTGTTTGTAACAAGTGTGGAGCAATGATGAATTAATGTCCATTAAATCCTAAAGTACGAGGCTTATCGCTGGAAAGGAATGGATTATGGAGCTAAAAGGTCTTCTTCGTGAAACTTTCATGCATACCTATCGTTTTATTATTAGTGGCCGGTCTCATCAGTGGTATTTGACGTTGTATCTTTCTCTAAACTATATTGAGGTGGACATGGTGTAAGAGGACCGCTTAGATTTGGTACATGACAGATGTCATAGTACTAACTGATGGGCGGCGTTGTTAAAGGTCAACTGTCCTTGCAAAATTTCAAAGGCTTGGTAAGATGCGTCAATTAGGCGTTGTTAAAGCGAGAGAGAGAGAGAGATGTAGTGTGGAACAATCGAAGGGTGAGTATAAAATGGTGGCCTCGTCTTCTCGCTATCTCATACAGTTATCATACACAGAGAGAGAGAGAGAGAGAGAGAGAGATGGCAACCAAATTCAATCTGTACATCCCCGCGTTTCTGTTCGTAATATACCGGTTCGGGAACGTAGGTTCTGGTCTCTCACAGGAAGAGACAGTGCCGCGTAAGCTCATGCAGCCTAAGCCAGTTTATTCCGCAGGTAGCACTCACTGCAATTAGACTATTATAAGTACGTGCATGCATATGTTGAAAAGAAGGTATAAGCAAACGCAATGCATATGGGCATGGCTGACACAGCTCTCTCTCTCACAGACACACACACACATTCTCATTGCTTGTTTTGAGCTGCAACTGCAGCAGATATAATGGCGAAGGCGAGTCATAACACCGCGATTCCAGCTGCTGCCGCCGCTCCCGTGGATGGTGATACGTTAAACAATTGCAGTAAGGCGCCTAATCTCATGACCGACGCTCTCATCATCAACAACATTGACAGTAGAGCTAATATTAATCCTCTCCATCCAAGCATTAAACGTCCCAATGTCCGCTCGACGCGGAGCGGCAAACGTAGGAAGGTAAATTAGTTATATGGGCCCTTATGTTTTCCTTGTCAAATTACGATTATCGTCTCTAAAGCAGCTCATGTCTAAGTAGACTCAGAAGTTACCTGGGCTCAGTTATTATAACATGATGATGCCAACGCCTAGATTGAGTGGGTTCCAAGTGAGCCGATCCATTTATTAACTATCGAATTCTGATGTATTTGGGCGCAGCATCAAATTCATAAGGAGCTGCTCTTCCACGGGAGGCTCTTGATCGACCAGCTGGATTACCCCTCCGCCCGGACTCACCCTCCCACCGAGCCCCCTCGTCGCTAATAACCCGACTTCTAATCATACCTGCAGAAGGGCCGCCAAGGCTATTGGCGCACGAAGGCCGCCTCCAGGAGACGCCCGTCAAATATCCATTGGGCAACCCAAAGAAAGGTCGCCCACGTAGGTGACAAACTCTTAGAGAACAAACTCTTTCGAACGTTGTGCCAAATTAAGAAGGTCCAACGGGAAGCTTGATGTGTTATATGGTTAAGGTTAATACAAGAACTCAGCAGTTTTTTGAGGTGTGAATTTCTCGCACAATTCTTGAGGATTTTACATCATTTCTAGCGGAGAATCTCTCTCTCTCTCTCTCTATGTGTGTGTGTGTGTGTGTAAGCAAAAACCTCTGTTTCGTGATATCATTGTCAATATTTTGTATATTAGAAGCCTATTGTGGAAGTCTTGCCCTTGATGGAATATTTGTTGTGCATTCATCATCTATTGAAGTGTTTTGAAGGTGGGATGTTTTAGAGAATGCATCAATAACATTGTTTACCAAACCTTTACCATATTTACTATCAAAATTATTGCTAAAATCCAATAGAGTAGCCAACCTAGGGGATGATATGTTTTCATCAAACACTATAGGGGATGTAGGGTATACCCACGTAATCCATGACAGAAATACACACCAAAATATTTTAAAATGTTAGGCTCTACCATTGAAATTGTTGAGATATGCAAGCCCAATCTACTTACTAGCTATAACAAGGCAGTTGTGTGTGTGTGTAGATATCTATCATGTGTGTATCTATAATAAGTCAGTAGTTGACTTAACTAGAGTTAGTCCGTGGTTAGTCACTAGTCACTTAGACCTAAGTTAGATGTACTTTGGTTTTTTGGGGTGATAAATCTCACTAAGACCTGACTGCTCTCTCTTGCCCCTATCTTTCTCTCATCTTTCTACATGGTACCAGAGCCATGAACCCCCTTTGACCCCATCAAGCAATGGAAGCCTGAGAAGCCTTATAGCTCGACAGACAGCAAAAGCTAGAATATAGAGTTGGAAGTTGGTTTTGAAATCTTTGCAATAGAGTAATGGCACCTACAATGTATACTTCAACTGGTATGTATTAGAGAGATATGAGTCCTATCAGTGTAAGAGCCTATTGAGGCTTAGTTGTTGGGTTATTCGCCATGTGTTCAAGCTCCTAAAGTGAGCATTTGATTAAAGAAGAGGAGTAGCTAACAAAATGTAAAGTTGAAAGGATTGCGCATGTTTCTATTTGATGCAAATGAGGCAAGAGTGACTATTGGATATAATAGCAAAGGTGAATGGCATAGGAGGCATGGTTGATCTATGCTTGAAGTTCATTGTTATAGTCTACATATCAATATGAATGCTCATTAGTAAGCTTGTGGAAAATAGTAAGTACTCACCTCCTCGAAGTTTGCGTGAATGTTGGGAACTATGCATGTTTTAGTTAGTAGGAAATCAACAACACTAAGCAGCACAACAAGCATGGCCTTCTTTATGACAAACATCAGATTTGTAGCATTAGCACCCTAGTTGAGTAGCCCTACTGAGGCTTGGAATTTGGCAAGTATTTTGATCATTGCAAGAGTGTATTCAACACTAATTGTGCTTAGTATAGTAGGTAACCAGCAGCATTAAATCTGGAGTAGCATCATTGCTATAAGAAGTCAAGCATTTTTTTGTCTACATTGGGTAGTTGGTTCACTTGTTGGCTTGACATTGTGTATACCTTCAATCTCATGTAGTTGGGTATGAATAGGAGTCTAACTTCCAAGTATTAAAGTGCATTTACATATCTGAAATACTATGCAAGATGTCGTGAATATTGATAATCCACAGTTGATTAATGGCCTATATGGACATCATGGCCTATATAGATGACTGCTAGTTATTACTGATTTTGGTTTGTCGTTGAATGTTAAACCATGTCTACACGTCTAGTCAACCTGATTGGAATGCTTTCACCCATGAAAGGTATGACACTTGTTTGGAGATGTTTTTGATATGCTTGTGGGCTAAAAATATCTAGTTTCTACAGTCAATTTACTATCACAAATCTATGGACTAAAAATGTCTTACATAAGTAGTATTTAGTATATAGATTAGTGATTGGTTGACCTAGTTTGTAGGGAGTCTGACATTATCTTGTCACTCATTAACTGTTGAAGACTACATTCAATACATAAAGCTGTAGAGATAGCAAATGCTGACATGACTAATAATATAACTCAAATAGTGGTTGAGAAACTCGATAATAACAACTATGCTATCTAGAAGTTTGGAATGGAGAACTTTCTCATTGGCCAAGATTACCGGCACTTGGTTACAGGTGTAGAGACTGAGCCCCAACTCCCCGACAAGAATGCAAATCCTGATCAACTTAGGGCACATCGAGCATGGACTAAGGGAGCTTGAAGGATACAACATTGGCTATCTGTATGTATTTTCAATGCTATGGTAATGCAAATAATGAATTGCAGATCATCAAAGAATGCATGGGATATTCTAGTGAGATACTATGGTACTACCACTAGTGCCAGAAGAATGCAGCTGAAGCAAAAGTTTAACACGATAGACAAGAAAGGACAATTTATTCAAGATTATGTGGTTGAAATAAAGACTATTGTGAATCAAGCATAAACTAGGATGACCAAGGTACATGATGAGAATTTGGTGGCTATAACCCAAAATGGTCTAGGGCCTGAATATAAGTCCTTCGATATATCAATTTCAATTAGGGCTAAAATGCCTGGCCGACTTTAATGAATTAGTCGTTGCTTATCCATGAAGAAGTGAAATTGGTTTTGATCGACTTTAATGAATTAGTCATTGCTTATCCATGAAGAAGTGAAATTGGTTTTAATCATGAGCTCGAGTAGCTTTAAAAACAGAGATAGAAATTTTTACTCTAATTAATAAAGGCATGGTCATTGTGGCAAAGATTCTAACAATGGTAGGGGAACCCGATAGCATGCATCTCAGCATGGGCAGAGTCAGAAGGGATTTGTTAGTAGAGGTGGTTGGATACTCCCCTACGAGGGAAAGATTTCAGTTTAGGGGCAGAGGATCATGGCATATTTAGTCTACTCATGAAAATGCAAATAAGGAGGATAAAGATTGCCATTACTATGGCAAGCATGTCCAATTGCAAAAGAGTACTTTAAAAAAGTAAGCTAATCAGAAGGGTTGACAACAGGGTCACTATGCATCTTCTAGTCATGTGGAGCCTGAGACTGGTGAGAGACTGTTTGCTCTAACTTATGTACGCAACAAGGATAAGAAACAAGAAAAGTTTGATGATGTCTGGTATATAGATTCTGCTGTCTCATAAAACCACATGACACCACATGATGAGTGGTTTGATGAGCTGAAAATAGGTACCAATGGCAGAGACAATTCTCAAAATGATATACACTACAACAAAAAGGCATCTTACACACACTTTTAGATGCAAATTTTTAATATAGAAAATATCTTACGGGCACGTCTACTCGCCCATCTATTTGTGCGTCTACAAATTCGCGTCTATAATCGCATGTATTAAGGAATTTACATGCAGAAATAGACGCATCACAGACGCACATATACACGCATCAATACAAGCGCATAAAAAAACCAAAATTGTTATTTATTTAAATTATTTTGTGCATCTACCAACGCATTGTCGTATTGCTACGCATTCGAGGTGTGAAAACCACCCAAAAGTTGTGTGTGTGATTTGATACTTTGTACATACTTAGTCGTTATGTTTGCTCTTTCATTCTATGCGGAAAATATAGTGAAGAGGGTTTGGAGCAAGAGGAATTAATCAACAATGCTCTGGTTGACATGTATGCTAAATGTGACATGCTTGTAGAAGAACAGGGAGTTTTTGATAGATTGGTAACTCGAGATGCAATCTCATGGGCTACACTTATTTCAAGATATGCCGATTATGGGCTTAAGGAAGAAGCATTGAGTCACTTTCAAGAGATGCAATTGGAAGGTGTGTGTCCAGATGCAATCTCGTGGAATGTCATAATCATGGGTTATGCTGAGCAAGGAGAGTGTGATAAAGTGTGCAAACTTGTTTCCAAAATGCAAGAACAGGGCCACTTACCTGACAGCACAATTCTTGTCTCAATGTTGAAAGCTTGCGGTAATGCAGCAGCTTTGGAAATTGGGCAGAAGATACATGCTCAAGTTCTCAAGGCTGCACCCAGCAACATTGAAGTTGATCTGGCTGCAGGTCTTACTGACATGTATGGTAAATGTGGAAGCATGGTTGATGCTCAGAGTGTGTTTGATGGGATGTCTAAACAGGACTTGGTAATGTGGAATGCACTGATTACTGGTTATGCTCACCTAGGTGAGAGTGAAGCTATCTTCCTTATGTTAGAGAGAATGACGGAAGACAATATTCAACCGGATGGAGTTACATCTCTTAATATGCTTACTGTGTGCAGTCATATGGGTCTTGTGGACCAGGGTCAGAAATATTTTGAGCTGATGAGTAGCCCGTATGGCATTGGTCCAAGTATTAAGCATCAAAATTGCTTAGTTGATCTGTTTGGCCGTGCTGACCAGCTAGACGAGGCTGTTGTATCAGTAGAAAATATGCCTTCTAAACCTGATGACGTGGTGTGGAGCACTGTGTTGGGTGCATGTCAAAAGTGGGGTGATGTAGGGATCGGAAAACAGGTATTTGGACCACCACTGTATATAGGTGAGATAGTTTGAAAAGGTCTTGACAGAGGGCACAAAAGATCTTGAAGGTAACAACAGGAGTTTTGAAATGCATAAACAAATGCCTGTGCAACAGCTTTACTTTTTCTCTTGTATGTTGTGAATAAAATTGCAGAGGGATGCATTGTTTGTTCAAGATTATCCTCACCATTTGTTGGTATACACATCTGGTAGCAAACCTGGGAAACCTCAATTGGGAGTGGCTGGGGCCGCTTTTCTAAAAAAAGAGGAACCTAAAGGAAAGCAAAAGAAAGGATCGAAAACGATGGGAAAAAAGAAAAGCAGGATCGACTGTGGTGGAAGAAGGGAACGACGCGAATTCAACGGAGAGAGAGGGATTTGTTTCTGAGTAGACGAAGGGGAGTCGATTGATTCAGCGGCAGTCGCTTGACTAATAGAGATCAGTAGAATCCTGCTATTTGGGGGGGATACTCAATGCTGCAACTGAGAGGAAACGGAAAAAGCACGACAGAAGAGCTCGGAATGAAGATGAAGACAAGACTGTTGTGGTGACATCTAGCAAAGGGTGGAGGAATCCGCAGTTTTGACGGACTGTAATGACAAACTGAAGCTGCTAAAGTATGAGAGGAGATAAAAAACGTCACTCATTTGTGAGTGATGAAAAAGCTACGAATGAAGAAAAAGCTAAGTATGAACTTCTGAGCATAAAAAGCTCCTTACCACCGGACATTGACCTCTTTCACTGGTAAGAAGCGCAGCAAGGCTCCTAAAATTCAGAAGAAGAAACGAATAGCTAAAGCCATCAGCTCTGTGGAATAGAGGTTGCTCCGTGCCATAACTGGCACCTTAGGTGCTTAACAGCAAAACCTGCTTTTCGTTAGTGATTCGTTTCCCTAACGGCTGAACAGAGAGGATTTATTTTTGTGACCATCAAAGGATGAACTCGGATCTAGAGCAATAGAGGCTATCATACACGAGATAATAAATAGCTCCGTATCCACCAGATAGGTGCCGAAGAGAAGCTTCTCAAGGAGAGAATTATTGCAGGAAGTCTAGTTCTCAGAGCATCTATCCTCGAACATTCTTCTGCAAACATATTCCTCCAGCTTAGGCCAAGAGTATATTCTGCTTCTTGGACATAAAAATCAAAAGTTCCTTTAAGGGTATAAAGAAAGACTTTACAAATTGGAGTTACGAAAGACAGTTTTCAGGCCCAATTCTTATACCAGCCCTTTCTTTAGGCCTAAGTATCAAGAGCCATGGTGTGGGGAAAGGCTGGTATGAAGGTGTGAGCTTTACTGTTGCTATTCTGCTTGTTATTCTTGTTACAGCCTTCTTGTTACAGCCATCAGTGGCTACAAGCAGTCTCTCCAATTCAGGGCTTTAAGTGAGATATCCAGGTTCAATTTATCAGAGGCGAATGAACGAAAGTAGTGTCTATCTTTGATGTGATAGTGGTGATATTGTTCACCTCAACATTTGGAATCAAGTTTCCTTTGGGTTTATTATTAAGTCTGTGGATCCATAGATCCATCCTTTGGCTGATGCTGCTGAAAGGACAATGCTGAATTTCTGTCTGTAGTTGATAACCAGATTTATACTGAAGGTTCCTATGTTGAAGAATGAATTCTATGCTCAGCTGAAAACTTGTTTTTGATCTTATCATTGTTGCATAGATGAGGTCTCAATGAAAATTTGACGGATCTATTATTCTACACATATTCTTTCATCTTTGCATCTTTGCTGATCTTCTATCCAGAAATTTTTCAAGGTCTTCTGAAGGCGCGACTTTGCTTTCACAAACCCTTCAACATCTTTGGTGAACCCGACGTGAAAGCGTCGCAGAAATTTCAGGATGGGAGATACTTCAGCCTCTCTTTCAGCCTCTTCCACGATTCCAGCTGCGTCCTCTACTTCAGCTCCATCAATGACTGCTGCGTCAAGTACTTCAACAGAGGATCTAAAGCAGATTTTGCAGAATATGTCCATGTATATGCAGCTCCAAAATCAGCAGACACAATTGTATATGCAGCAACAACAACAATTGCATCAACAGCAATTGTCTCAGCAAAGGCAACTCTATTCGGAGCAGGAGAATGCAAACAGCGTGACTAAGGCTATTGAAGCAGTTGAGAATGAGAAGAAGCTATTTGATGGCCGTAATGTTTCAGCATATTTGAAGACATATGAGATCAAGATGGGGTTTTTTGGAGTTCCAGCTGGACTTATGAGTAAGTACTTCCTTCGTCTTGTCACACCCGCTTTGAGGGCAAAAGTGACTGATCTTTTTATTCAAAATACACATTGGCAAGATTTTACGAAGGCCTTGAAAGAAGAATATTTCCTTGAGGACTTTGGTATGGCTACTCGGCGGTCATTCCGAGAGTGGATCTACATGCCAAACAAAGGTCTAGCTGCTTCGGAGTTGATTCGAGAATTTGAAGAGAGGTATAGTCAGCTTGATGCCATTGAACAAAGAGCATTGGATGTTGAAAAAGTTGAGCTTTTCTTGCAAGCTGCAGATCTTGCTCTTCAAGAAGAATTGGGTGAGCTTCTTGAGGATCGCACGAAGCCTATGGGTCTTAAAACGGATTGGCAGGATGCTCAGGATGCAGTCTCGACTTTGACCAAGAGAAGGATATGGAAGACTCGCCTACAAAATGGTTCCATGACACCTACACCATCATCTGCTCCTATGCCTGCTTCTATCCCTATTATTTCTTCTCCTCCTTAGCCAGTTTCTTGGCCTATGCCAGTGCCTACTATTTCCACTCCACCTATTCCTCCTGTTCCACGATCAATGCATGCACCTTCTGCTCTAACATTAGGGCAAAAAATGCTTCAAAAATGGCACTTGTAAGAAAGTGATTAAGTTGCTAATTAGTTGAGGTTTAGGAAGAATAAAACCTCTAAATTTGGTTGTCCAGATGTGATTAATGAGAGAATATTTGGTTCATTGAAGAGGTCGGTCATTAATTGCCCTCATCTTTTAATCCGGGTCAGGGGTCACCTTTTCGGCCGTTTATTGTCTTGGAACTCGAGAGATTTTGTATTTTCGAGATTTTCGTACGAACTTCGCATTTGTTTGCTCCCGCATTTTCTTTCTATACACTATTCTCTTTTACCATTCCTTTTGCTGCACTTGCTTTCTATCACTGTGAGATTCTTGCTCGGTTCATTTGCCAGAATGTCTAGCAATACTACTTCAAATAACACAGGCGCAAGCACACGTAAATACAAGCTATCTATTCAGCTAGATCCGACTTACACATCTTGGAGAAGTATACATCATCGAGTATTGATAGATGAGATTGAAGCCAACAGGTTGTGAACACAAGGAATGAAGCATATAGATTTGTGGGTGGATGGAAATATCTATCCCAGGGATCCTTCTACAGGTAAACCACCTCCTTTTTTGAATGTCCATGACTATATAAGATATGCTGGAGAAGGTTACAATGGAATGCTTGGCTACTGTATGAGGTTATACTCTGCATCTTACACATATATAGCTCAAGTGCACGAAATGAAAAAAGCACTAGAAACTACACAAACAAAAATTTTAGAGTTGACAAGTCATATTGATATTTTGAAAAATGTTAATAATTCATTGCAGAATAAGCTAATACGCTTGAGAGAAACTCCAGTAGGATTAAGAGAGAGGAAGAGACCGTTAAAAAATATAACCAGCTTGTGTGAGAGAGCAAAGAAAAGGAGACTAAATCTTACAAAGAAATATGTCTCTAACATATTAGGCATAAATATCCGAGAGAATGAGGAAAGAATCAAACTTTTGAAGGAAACCATGAATAAGAAAGACATTTTGAGGATTCTTAAGTCACCAGAAAATGTGGATTTGAGAGGTCCAACTCTGAGAGAGTTAGTGAAGGATTTAAAAGGCACAGTGAAAGCAAATGAAATCGTAGAGACATGCGATACTGTGGGTATAAGTCGGAAAGGTTACCGTGCTATCTCTGGATTATGGTTTAAAAATCTTAAACGCAATAGGGTAACTATATTTGGATTGCCCCGAGCCCTTGCAGTTTCCACTGCAAGAATTTCCATGAATCGCAAGATTCCACATGTTTTTGGAGATTACTTTCACATCGAAAGGTCTATGTCCTATGAAAAACAAAAAAAACAGGCAATTTTTTATTACAATGAGTTTAACAATATATGGGTTGATCTAAAAAAGGTGCAAATTGCAATGGTTCACATGTATAAAATCACAGTAGAAGAAAGTTATGGTGTTCTAAAGTTTGCCTTGAAGTTGGATGAAGCACAGATTCAAAAGGGACAGAAGATGGAAAGAATTAGCATTTGCCTCATGAACATGGCATTGGACCATGGCAATGGCGAGGGCAAAGCTCCATTGCATAAGATCCAATCCGAGATGGAGATTTGGTGGATTGGTGCAGCCCAGGTACCAATTGAAAATCATCAAACGTTGAAATGGTTGTTCAACCATACAGGTATTCCAAATATCATTAAGTCTCAAAGTGAAGGCGAAATGTTGGTAGTTGATGGGGTTGGTAAATTTAATGTGGAATGGCATATGAGTGCTGATTTGAAAACTATCAAATGTATGCTTGGAATATGTAATGGTGCAAATGCAAAATATCCTTGCATTTATTGCATGGAAAGTGTTGGATCCAAAGATTGGAGAAGTTTGCGACCAGTAAGAAGAGCCCCAAATAGAGACTCTATAGATTTGAGTAAATTTAAAAACATAGAAGACATCTGGGATCCCATTCTTTCCATCTCTCTTAAGAATGTTCATATTTGTACTTTGCATGCAGAGATTAGAATAATCGATAAGCTTCTCAGGTTGCATCTTGACTACGCATATTCCATTAAGCCATTATCTTTATCAGATGAGTGTATTGATAAATGCGAGGCATTGCTATCGAAAATGGGATTTCATGGGGGCCAAGTTTGCTTGAGAAAGGATCCAACACTTTCAGGAAAAACAAGAGATATATTGGCCGATGTCTCTATGGGAGGCTCAAAAGCTAGACGATTCTTAGGAAACCATTCAGGAAAGCAGGTGAATGCGGCTTGGGAGTGTTGGAGAGAGCTATGTGACATCACAACAAATGTTGCAAGCACGCCGAGGCTTGCGTTTCTTAGAATGGAGGTCTGGATACACCTTGATGTTTTTCTGAAACTCCTCAGGCAACATAAGACAACATATACATATGCGGAAGAGTTCAAAAGATCAATCACAAAGCTTGTTCAGGCGATAAAAGAGGCATGGGGAGAAAAAGATATCACTTTTTATCTGGTAAAGTAATAATTATTTAATATCGGCTTATTTTGACAAGTTTTTCAATTGGTATAAAATTTGTGTTACTTTGTATTGCAGCATATTCTTCATATTCATGGACCTTTCTTTATGGAGGAGCATGGCCCCTTAGCAACTTATAGCAACCAAGGCATGGAAAAATCCCACTATCAAGCACGCACAATGTATTTTCGAAGCACAAGGCATGGGGGAGGAGGTACAAAAAGCAATGCTTTGGAGGAGCTATTCAACTGGTTTTTTCGACGACAACTTCAAAGAATGCAAATAAAAGACGGCAATGACACATGAGCAATCGCACTTTTATATATAAGAAAGAATATATACAAAGCTAGCTTTCCAAAACTCTAACATTCTCTTCCTCCTCAGGAATCTTTCCTCTATAACGTAGAAATTTTTTTCTCTTGTAGCCAGCTATAGATTTTACATCAGTTCTGTCTGCAGCTAAGGCGTAGGATGAAAATGCCAAAAAGTATCCTGCTCTAGAAGCAGAGTAACCTGGACCGTAGCCAAAAATCCTAATTGCTGCAGTCTTTTCCAAAAACATTATTTTGTGGGCATTATATTGTAATCCTGAGAAACCTAGAAGCCTTGTAAGAGCTTTAATACAAAGTATCGGCCATGCTGCGTCCTATGAGAAACTACTATGAAGTACAAAAAAGGATTCAGGGTCAATCCTGGCCAAGTAGTGGGCGAGTGCAATGTCTTTGGTGGTGTTACTAGCAGCTCTCGATCCTTTGCCACGCCCAAGAAGTTATCTGTATCGGCAATCTCCAACTGCAAATAAAACCCATACTGAATGAGCATGAAATGTAAACCTACCAATGTGTAAAAGCAAATTCAAAATTATCTTACCACTTGATTTTCATCATACTCCAATTTAAATGGATTCCATAAATTAATTGATGATGCTGTCTCATTGGTGTTAGTCAATTCTTTAACATATTCAGACTACTCTCTTCCAAAATTGGAAATGCCGAGCTCGCTTTGAATGTGATCGAAGTCCTCATCAGTAATACTCAACTCTTTTTCAGCTTCTTTGGCCTTTTCAAAACAAAGAGAGAATGCCTCACCAGCATCAATAAACTTATCATCTAGAGTTTCTTTATCAAGTTTCAGAATCTCTTCCTTTGATTCATTTTCTGTGTCAATTATCCCATTAGCAGCATCAGAAGCTTCTGCAATAATTGCAAGACAATAATCTTCCCTGAGATTAAAAAGTTTTTGAATATCTGAGAGTAAAATGTACTCCTTGTCCTTGAAAGGTATACATGGCAGGGAAGGAACAATATGGTGAGAACTCTCATCAGGTTGAGGGTTTGTATCTCCTTGGCTCTCCTCAATGATAGTCTCAGCTTTGAAGTGAGCAACATCCAAATTCTCAGCAATGGAAGCCTCAAAATCTGTATCTACAACCTCCTCTGTTTCCCTTTCATCTGCCAGATCATCCAACATGCAAAAGCTGGCAGTCTTTGCTCCTTCCAACTATTGCTCCTCAGCTTTCATAGGGTATTTGACAACGATGAATATAATAAAAGCAACAGATTTTCTCATCATCTTGCAGTTTTTGGAATGAGTGCAGCAAAATATGTATGTTGAATGAAACCTCTCCAGAGAGTGAGCCCTGCACTTTCTAGTAAATACTGCCTTTTCATTTCCTGTTGACCCAATGGGAATATGGACATATTCAATTGTGCCAACTTCAACAGAAGGACCTGCAAGAGTTTCAAACTCCAAAAAGTCCTCCACAATATAATTTTCACAAGATTTCAGAACTTTGTCAAGTTCCCAATCAGGATTAAAAATATTTTTCACAACTCCATAGAATGAGACATCCATTCCATTCTGAAGCATAAAATCAAGTAGCCTCTCTGATGGAGTGATATCAATGAGCTCTGATACTCCTTGACCTCTCACTACTGGCATTCGCTTCCCTGGAGATGTACTTGGCTTTCTCACACTGGTGGCAGAGGATGGAGAGGAAAAAGAATGCACAGGCTGATCAGCTGTTGATGAACTTGAGCCTTTTGAAAGCCTTCTTCTTTTACCAGTTCCTGAAGAAACCTTGGATTGTATGGGTTCAGACATGTTTCCAACTTCTCACGATACGGCGCAATAAGAGAGAAACGATTCAGACGGAAAGGCCCCCTCGCGCCGTATCGGCGATCCAAGTAAGAAGCGCTAGAGCCACAACAAAAGTGGTCACACGAGCTTCAGGAACGCTGAAAGAAGACTAGATCTACAGAACCTCCAAAACGAAGCGAAGAGAGAAAAGCGAAGAAAACCAACAGTCGCTCTCGCGCCGTATCAGCAAAACAAACAAAGGTCAGAAACCGAAAAAACCGTACAGATACGAAACACACCCTTATGTAGGCGCGGATTATGCCACCTGGCAGTATCCGTTGGGTAACACGTGGCCGAAAACCACGTGGCGAACAAGTGGACCGGTAATTACTTGACACGTAGCATACGGACCATTAATGCAGATACGTGGCACAATCATTATCGGAAACGTGTCTGACACGTGTCATGATTTACCTGGGTATATAAGTGGTCATTTATCCGACGTGTACACTTTTCATTTCTCGAGCTCTTCCCGCCTTGCCTGCCGATACGGTGCGATACAAGTCCTTTTTCCGCAAGCAAAAAGAGGTGTGCCGATACGGAGCGAGGGCGTCCAAACGGTGTAGCCGTTTTCTCCTAATCGCGCCGTATCGGCTTCTCATCTCTGATACGGAGCGAGGGCGCTGGAACGGTGTGGTCGCAATCTCCTTATCGCGCCGTATCATCTTCTCATGTCTGATACGGAGCGAGGGCGCTGGAACGGTGTGGTCGCAATCTCATTATCGCGCCGTATCATCTTCTCATCTCCGATACAGAGCGAGTGCGCTGGAACGTTGTGGTCGGTTTCTCCTTTTCGCGCCGTATCATCTTCTCATCTCCGATACGGAGCGAGGGTGCTAAAGCGGTGTGTTCATTCTCTTCTCATCGCGCCGTATCATCTTGTCATCTCCGATACGGAGCGAGGGCGCTAAAGCGTTGTGTTTGTTCTCTCCTATTCGCGCCGTATCATCTTGTCATCTCCGATACGGAGCGAGGACGGTAAAGCGGTGTGTTCGTTCTCTCCTAATCGCGACGTATCATGTTGACATCTCCGATACGGAGCGAGGGCGCTGGAACGATGTAGTCGTCTTCTCATAATCGCGCCGTATCGGAATTACTCATTTCGTCACTTTCAGTTATTGTCCTTCTGGTTGTTATTTTTCCTTTTCTGGATGGCAAGGACAAAGCAAACTGCAAGAAGAGTGTATTTAGATGGGAAGGACAGTGGGGGTAGAAGAAAGTTAAAATTTGATGAATCTAAGGGGGTAGAAGAAGCTGGTCCATCACAGGCTCCAGAGCATTCAAGAACAGAAATCCCTCCTACACCAGGTGTTGTCTTTACATCTTCCATAAATGTTACTTCACCTGAAGTTGAGGAAGCAAAGGATGAGGCTAACCCTGTGAAAGATTCATTCCCTTCAATGGTACCTGAGCCCACATCTGCTGAAGCCACTGAACACCCCAAGTCAAAAAAGAGAAAGAGGAAGTCCAGGTTCTTCTATATGCAAAGATGTTTCAGTGAAATTAGGAAAGCCCAAAGAGCTACCCAGCATGTCATTCCAAAAGCTGCTTTTATAAGGGTGGTTAAAGAGATCTCTGATAGATTGTCTCAAGTGGCAACTGTCTCTGGTCTAAATAAGAAGTGGCAACTCTCAGCCATTCTTGCCCTGCAAGAGGCTGCAGAAGATTTTGTTATTGATTTCATGAACGACGCTTACATTGCTGCCGCCCATGCTCATAGGATCACCCTTATGAATAAAGATTTCAGCATCATTAGCAGAGTGAGGTATAGGTTTGACAAAGTCCTGAGGCCCTTGCCTTCCAATGATCAAAAAGCCTTTGAAATCCTCAACATTCCCCCAAAATTGTCCAGGAAAGAGAAAAAGCTAAAAGTTGAAGATGTTAGTGACCTTTACCCTACAAGGGGTGCCACCCAGCAGGAGGCTTTCTTGAGTGAAGAAAATCAGGAGATGTTTGAAACTGAAGACGATGTTTACAAGAGGAAAACCGCATCACTTGCTCCCGTCAACAGCGAGAGGATGGGCAAAGTGTATGGGCAAATTCTTGTGAATGTTGCTGGGGAATCTGAGGAGGAATATCTTAGTATATCTCCCGAGGACAAGCCCATGTTGGAAAAAAGGGATGTCCAACTATCTGAGTCCGTGGTATTTTGTTGCATAAGGTAAGGTTTTTTGTTGCATAAGTTAAGTCTTTTCAATTATATTTTGGATGAAATTGGTATTGAATAGCTTTTGCTATTATCTGCAGGGCATTGGTGTCCTCTCTCACTCTCGATATCCGAAGAACCATATACATTGTGGATCCACTTCTCTCTGTGGGACTTTTTGCAAAATCTGGTTCTAATATTTTACCATTTTTTCGTAGCTTCGATAGTGTGAGAAATTACCACATCTTTTTCCCTTATGTAGAAAGGTATTTTTTTATGTTCATTTGCTTTCACCCTTCTACTCACCTCTTTTATGAATTTGCAGAGGGCATTGGAGTCTCATCTACATTAATTGTCTTTCAAGGGAAATTATCTTTATGAATTCTCTGAGCGGTGTTCACGGTCAAGCACGGATGTATGTTGGAAGAAAATTACTTTCTTTGATTTCTTTTATAAATAATATTTTGAACTTACAAAGCTTCCTTTTGTAGTGCTGGTAGACTCGTTTCTACCTTTTTGGATACAACATACGAGGATCTTGCTGATCCTCAAAGGCCGTATACTTTTCTTCTACAAGAAGTCCCATTGCAAAGCGATGCGCATTCTTGTGGATGGAGAGTTATCTCAAACATTTGCAGAACAGTGGATTCAAAGCTGTTACAAATAGAAGGAGTGAATGTAAGTTTATTTCATTTGATGTTTATGTAACCCTTATCATGATGTCTTTTCACTAACTTATAACATTTATTCTTACAGTGTAGAGACTATCCTGAATCATATGTTTGGTGGATAAGGGAGAGATGCATCGAGCTGATTCTAGACAAAGCAATCACACCATATGATCCTGACTCCCCTCTTCCTCCCAATACATCAATGGCCAAGGGCACAAGCAAGGGAAAGGTCAAGGGAAAGGGTAAGGACAATGGCAATGGTAAAGACAAGGGCAAGGGAAAAGGCAGTGGGACCACTGCTGCAGAGTCTAAGAAAAAAGGAATGCCAGTGCTCTCTCCTCTTAAATTTGATCCATCCCCTCTTAAGCCCCAAGAAAGGAGACTACCTGTAAAGGTCAAATTTTTTCAACAATCAAAGAAAGGCCCTGTGAGAAAAAATATCTTTGAAGAAATCGATAAAGAATGAAAATAGCAAACATAAGCATACACGAGCCATTTTATTTTGGCTTTGTACATTTTTATGCAATTTTTGTATCTCATTGTGTAATGAAAATTCTCACTTGTAAATCGAATGCAATGTACATTTTATACACGAGCCTTATTATTTTGGCCTTGTACATTTTTATGCAATTTTTGTACCTCATTGTGCAATGAAAAATTTCACTTGTAAATCGGATGCAATGTACATTTTATTTATACACATTCGAAAGGCGACTTGCTTCACGATAGCTTATGAAGTTCCCATTAAAAAATATCTTAAGGACAGTCTATTGAGATAAATTCCTACCAAGTTTTCATTCTTAAGGCCCCAAACTCACAATTGTGGGAGACAAACAACTCGTACAAAAGAAAGAGCGCTCGGCACTTTTACCAATTGTTACACCATTCACTTTGAACTTGTATGTAGGGGATATATTGTCTAGCAATTCCAATGTATCCCTCACATCTTTTAGACTCCAATTGGAAGTAACACTCACCTTCTTTACTTCTTCATGCGGAAAAACGTGCACCACAAGTTCATATGGTGTGTTATCTATATCAGAATCCAAGGGAACCCAAACACCCAATCTTAGTTTGTATCGCCTGTACTCAAAGGCCAAAGCAAGATTTTGGCGAGGGATACTGTAAGCCAAAGCCAAGGATTGAGGGCATGCACTGCACCTCAAGATATCACCTTTATGATCGCACTCTCTAGATTTCCAATGCGTCCCTATAGTGTTGTCCAAATCCTCTTCCGAAAAGTTTCTACTTAACCAGGATACCTTCATTCTTTGTAAATTTGTTGTTTTGAAGCAAGCCACGAAGATATGGAGGGGTACAAACCATGATAAACGTATTCTTCTTGAGATCCTTCCAACTGTCATGGACTTCTTAATATCCTGAGATATTTTGAATTTGAAACTCTGCACTGTTACCTTGTCAGGAATCTCCCAATTTAGAGATGAAAGACTTGGCAATGGCAAATCTTCGATATTCCCATACCTATCTGCTTTAGAGGGAACCACATACTGTGCATAATATATAAAAACCTTGCATTCACTATAAAAAGACACAGTTTGATCGGCATAAATAATGTCTGCCAATCCCTTATGAATGGCATGGAAAGTTCCACTTAGGCTTTCCACAGGTTGCCATTCAATACTTGTTGACGGAAAGATATCTACAATGACGAACCGTTCGTTAGAACTTGCATAAATGGAAAAGAATTATATACGTTATTCAACTTATAACTTACAATGTGTTTGTTGGGAAACACGTTCGTTTGGAGGCAAGTGCATATCCTTGGCCATGTAAACATGTTGCACCTTGACAAACCAGCCTTCGGGAATAATTTTGAAGGCAATGATACGCCCCTTCCAGTGATGTTTTATATCTTCTCGTTTCCTTCTTTTCACCTTATGAGAGCCCTTGCAAGATGGCAGCATGGTAACCCAATCGTTTACAGCAAAGGTTTTGGGCTCAAAATTTCCATCTACTCCCTGGCTATAGACTGTGCAAGAGTGTATTAAACGAGAAGGGCATCTGGAGGAAGCCATGAAAAGAATGAAAGCGCAGAGAAAGAAGCTCAAAGAGGGGTGAATGAACTAAAAAGTAGCGCCAAGAACCCAAATGAGTATGTATTGGGCGCCAAAAACAATATTGAAAGATCTCCCGACTTTCAAAAAACTCATTATTAATTTCATCACATCTCTGTCATGTATTTTGTCAGATTTGTAAGTAAATAACGTCTTTGGGACTCCAAAACATGTCAGACTTTAGGGGTTTTGGCTAAAAAAGAAGAGAGAATCACGAAATGGACTCCACTATCTCTAAAAAAGAGGAGACAAGAATACCATATTCTTGCATACGTGGCGAACTCTCTTTGGCCCTTTCCTTAATCCCGTGATTAACAAAAGTGCATTTTTTGAAGCGTTTTTTGCCCTAATGAAACCATCCGCTCCATCGATGCCTACCTCTCTTGATGACATAATCAAAGGCATAACAGATTTGACACTGGAGTTAGTTAAAGCAGAGTTGGTGGGAAAGTTGAAAGAGCAGTTTGCTTCGACTGCACCTACTACTTCTTCTAGTGCTCCTACTGCACCTAGGAGTGCTCCTAGTGCACCTAGGAGAGATCGGAGATGTATTTGGTGCGATAGTATGGACCATCAACATTGCAGGGATTGTGAATCTTTTCAGGATGCAAGGAGGAATAATTTGGTATATTGGGGGCAAGATGGTAAGATTTGGTTGATTGAGACAAGAGCTCCACTTGCTACCAACTTTGGTAAAGGTGGAATGAAGAAGTTAGTGGATGACATGGCTGCGCGTACTTCTTATGTGACAGCTAGAGGTGATGCTTCTGCATATGGAGTCTAGATTGAGAAGGGATCAGAGACTCAGTCAGCACTATGGACTTATGCTATGGAGACTGCAAACAAGGGAAAAATTCAGCAAACTGTTTTGACTAGTGCAGGCTCTAGCATCAGATCAGAGACAGGTTGGGATTTGCTTGTATGACAGGTACTCTATTTATGCTTATTTGGCTAAGTCTCAGGTAGTAGATGTACTTGTTGAGGAGAAGTGTAAGAGGGATGAAGAAAATCCAAGTGCAGCTAAGAAGACTAAAGGGGGTGAGTTTGTTACTCCACCTACTGCAGGACCGTCTTCAAGACCAGGGCCAGATCGACAGATGGAAGATGCTCAAAAGAGAGAAAAGAGGCAAGAGCCTAGAGAGAGAAAGCAGCCAGGGTTTAGATTGATGTCCGATATAGAGACATCTACAGACATGAAGAAAATCTTTAATGACAAGATACTTGGTAGTGAGGTGACTTTCACTATTTCTGAGGTTTTGGGCATCTCGAAAATAGAGTTTCAGGATCAGTTTCAGGAGGTCCTGAAGAGGAAAAGACATGCATTGTCTACCACTGATACACAGGGAGTTTTGATTGGGAAGTTGGATGAGGATGAGGATGAGGTTATGGTTGAGAATGCTTTTGTTTTTCCGCAGGTAGAGAAGAGGGTTCAGCCTATGCATTATGCTAAAATTGATGAGCATGTCTTGATACCGCGTAGTCACTTTTCGCGGAGCCATTGGGCTAGGGCAACTACAGAGACGATGGTAAAGATTGGAGAGAAACAGGTGCCTTATGTTACATTGGTGGATCATGGTTCTGAGATTAATCTCATAGTTCGTGGAGTTTATGAGAGTAACAGATGGCCTATGGATGTAGAGCATGGGTGGCGTATGAGAGCTGCCAATAACACTGCAGGTGATTTATATGCTGCCTGTCCTAGTGTCAGGGTTTCTATTGGTGATGTAGAGGAGGATTTTCATTTCTTTATGCAGGATTCATGTTCTTATCCTATAATTCTTGGTCAGCCATTCATCACATAGATGCGTATGGAAACAAAGGTAATGGATGATGGTTCTACTTATGCACGGATTCACAGTAAAGATGGTATGAGAGCAGTTCAGTTTATGACTCTGTGTGTGTGAACCATGTTAGAAATAGGGATACCCTCAGAGATGCACCTTTGCCCACTGTGAGGGATTCGGGTTTTCATTAGGTACCACCGTTTCGCGAGACAACGATGGTACAGAGCAGAGGAGATTGGAGTTCTCGCCTCCTGGTAGCAGTGTTTTCTCCTCCGGTTTTGTTGGGATTTCAGCAAACAGTTCGATGAGCTATCAGAAGTTTTCTAGGCTGCCTAGAGCTGCCAGGCAGTACATATGTAGGAAGGAGAAAATTTTGAAAAATGCAGGAATTTTGGAGTATGATGAGCACATAGATGGGATGTATGACAGTATTATTTGTGCAGATACAATGGAAGAGATGAAAGATATGCTGAAAACTGATATGCAGAGTTGTCACAGTAATGTATTAGTGTAGACCTTGGACATGTTTCATGAAATTACAGATTTTGTGTCACAGATTGAGTCAGAGGCTGAGGTAACTCAGCAAAGAGTGTTGAGTACTGAAGAAATTCAGCAAACAGAGTTTCCAACTGGTTATGATCAGCTTTCAGAGACACAGAGGGCTGAAAACTTTCAGCCAACAGAGTTTACAGCTGAAATATTTCAGCATCCAGAGTTTAGGGTTGTTTCTATGCAGTCCATAGAGTAGAGGGCTGAGGATATTCAGTCATTGGAGTGTAGAATTGCTGATTTACAGCAAGATTTGAGTAATGCAGAAGAGCATAATGAAGCCAGGGTCGACACGAAATACAAAACTGTGGATAACAAGGTGAAGCCGATAGCTGTACTGCTTCCACCTGACAGTGATTAGCAAATAGAGAGGGCTGCCAAACAGCCAATTTTGAGGAATCCAGAGCATATTGGTCATAAATTTTCAGTAGAGACTCTTGCTGAATTGAAAATTAGAAATGGTGATTTCTTGTTACCCATAGAGAAGCAATGCTTTCAGGAGATGCTTGAGCGACATGGAAGGGGATTTGCTTTTTTCTCGCATGAGATTGGATGTGTGAATCCTGATATTATTGCTCCTATGGTGATCTTTACTATTCCTCATACTCTATGAAATCTCCGACCTATTCCAATGCCTAAAGCACACCTGCCAAAGCTGATTGATTTATTGCATTAGGGCCAAAAACGCTTCAAAAAATGCACTTTTGTTAATCACGGGATTAAGGAAAGGGCCAAAGAGAGTTCGCCACGTGTGCAAGAATATGGTATTCTTGTCTCCTCTTTTTTAGAGATAGTGGAGTCCATTTCGTGATTCTCTCTTCTTTTTTAGCCAAAACCCCTAAAGTCTGCCATGTTTTGGAGTCCCAAAGACGTTATTTACTTACAAATCTGACAAAATACATGACAGAGATATGATGAAATTAATAATGAGTTTTTTGAAAGTCGGGAGATCTTTCAATATTGTTTTTGGTGCCCAATACATACTCATTTGGGTTCTTGGCACTACTTTTTAGTTCATTCACCCCTCTTTGAGCTTCTTTCTCTGCGCTTTCATTCTTTTCATGGCTTCCTCCAGGCGCCCTTCTCATTTAATACACTCTTGCACAGTCTATAGCCAGGGAGTAGATGGAAATTTTGAGCCCAAAACCTTTGCTATGAACGATTGGGTTACCATGCTGCCATCTTGCAAGGGCTCTCATAAGGTGAAAAGAAGAAAACGAGAAGATATAAAACATCACTGGAAGGGGCGTATCATTGCCTTCAAAATTATGCCCGAAGGCTGGTTTGTCAAGGTGCAACATGTTTACATGGCCAAGGATATGCACTTGCCTCCAAACGAACGTGTTCCCCAACAAACACAAGTTCTAACAAACGGTTTGTCATTGTAGATATCTTTCCGTCAACAAGTATTGAATGGCAACCTGTGGAAAGCCTAAGTGGGACTTTCCATGCCATTCATAAGGTATTGGCAGACATTATTTATGCCGATCAAACTGTGTCTTTTTATAGTGAATGCAAGGTTTTTATATATTATGCACAGTATGTGGTTCCCTCTAAAGCGGATAGGTATGGGAATATCGAAGATTTGCCGTTGCCAAGTCTTTCATCTCTAAATTGGGAGATTCCTGACAAGGTAACAGTGCAGAGTTTCAAATTCAAAATATCTCAGGATATTAAAAAGTCCATGACAGCTGGAAGAATCTCAAGAAGAATACGTTTATCATGGTTTCTACCCCTCCATATCTTCGTGGCTTGCTTCAAAACAGCAAATTTACAAAGAACGAAGGTATCCTGGCTAAGTAGAAACTTTTCGGAAGAGGATTTGGACAACACTATAGGGACGCATTGGAAATCTAGAGAGTGCGATCATAAAGGTGATATCTTGAGGTGCAGTGCATGCCCTCAATCCTTGGCTTTGGCTTACAGTATCCCTCGCCAAAATCTTGCTTTGGGCTTTGATTACAGGCGATACAAACTAAGATTGGGTATTTGGGTTCCCTTGGATTCTGATACAGATAACACACCATATAGACTTGTGGTGCACGTTTTTCCGCATGAAGAAGTAAAGAAGGTGAATGTTACTTCCAATTAAAGTCTGAAAGATGTGAGGGATACCTTGGAATTGCTAGACAATACATCCCCTAGATATAAGTTCAAAGTGAATGGTGTAACAATTGGTAAAAGAGCCGAGCGCTCTTTCTTTTGTACGAGTTGTTTGTCTCCCACAATTGTGAGTTTGGGGCCTTGAGAATGAAAACTTGGCAGGAATTTATCTTAATAGACTGTCCTGAAGATATTTTTTAATGGGAACTTCATAAGCCATCGTGAAGTAAGTCGCCTTTCGAATGTGTATAAATAAAATGTAGATTGCATCCGATTTACAAGTGAAAATTTTCATTACACAATGAGGTACAAAAATTGCATAAAAATGTACAAAGCCAAAATAATAAGGCTCGTGTATAAAATGTACATTACATTCGATTTACAAGTGAAAATTTTCATTACATAATGAGGTACAAAAATTGCATAAAAATGTACAAAGCCAAAATAAAAAGGCTCGTGTATGCTTATGTTTGCTATTTTCATTCTTTATCGATTTCTTCAAAGATATTTTTTCTCACAGGGCCTTTCTTTGATTGTTGAAAAAATTTGACCTTTACATGTAGTCTCTTTTCTTGGGGCTTAAGAGGGGATGGATCAAATTTAAGAGGAGAGAGCACTGGCATTCCTTTTTTCTTAGACTCTGCAGCAGTGGTCCCATTGCCTTTTCCCTTGCCATGTCTTTACCATTGCCATTGTCCTTACCCTTTCCCTTGACCTTTCCCTTGCTTGTGCCCTTGGCCATTGAAGTTTTGGGAGGAAGAGGGGAGTAAGGATCATACGGTGTGATTGCTTTGTCTAGAATCAGCTCGATGCATCTCTCCCTTATCCACCAAACATATGATTCAGGATAGTCTCTACACTGTAAGAATAAATGTTATAAGTTAGTGAAAAGACATCATGATAAGGGTTACATAAACATCAAATGAAATAAACTTACATTCACTCCTTCTATTTGTAACAGCTTTGAATCCACTGTTCTGCAAATGTTTGAGATAACTCTCCATCCACAAGAATGTGCATCGCTTTGCAATGGAACTTCTTATAGAAGAAAAGTATACGGCCTTTGAGGATCAGCAAGATCCTTGTATGTTGTATCCAAAAATGTAGAAACAAGTCTACCAGCACTGCAAAAGGAAGCTTTGTAAGTTCAAAATATTATTTATAAAAGAAATCAAAGTAAGTAATTTTCTTCCAACATACATTCGTGCTTGACCGTGAACACCGCTGAGAGAATTCATAAAGATAATTTCCCTTGAAAGACAATTAATGTAGATGAGACTCCAATGCCCTCTGCAAATTCATAAAAGAGGTGAGTAGAAGGGTGAAAGCAAATGAACATAAATTTTCCTCTACAGAAAAAGAAAAATACCTTTCTACATAAGGGAAAAAGATGTGGTAATTTGTCACACTATCAAAGCTACAAAAAAATGGTGAAATATTAGAACCAGATTTTGCAAAAAGTTCCACAGAGAGAAGTGGATCAACAATGTATATGGTTCTTCGGATATCGAGAGTGAGAGAGGAGACCAATGCCCTGTAGATAATAGCAAAAGCTATTCAATACCAATTTCATCCAAAATATAATTGAACCTATAAGACTTAACTTATGCAACAAAAAACCATGGAGTCAGATAGTTGGACATCCCTTTTTTCCAACATGGGCTTGTCCTCGGGAGATATACTAAGATATTCCTCCTCAGGTTCCCCAGCAACATTCACAAGAATCTACCCATACACTTTGCCCATCCTCTCGTTGTTGACGGGAGCAAGTGATGCGGCTTTCCTCTTGTAAACATCGTCTTTAGTTTCAAACACCTCCTGATTTTCTTCACTCAAGAAAGCCTCCTGTTGGGTGGCACCCGTTGTAGGGTAAAGGTGACTAACATCCTCAACATTTAGCCTTTTCTCTTTCCTGGACAATTTTGGGGGAACGTTAAGGATTTCAAAGGCTTTTTGATCATTGGAAGGCAAGGGCCTCAGGACTTTGTCAAACCTATACCTCACTCTGCTAATGATGCTGAAATCTTTATTCATAAGGGTGATCCTATGAGCATGGGCGGCAGCAATGTAAGCGTCGTTCATGAAATCAATAACAAAATCTTCTGCGGCCTCTTGCAGGGCAAGAATGGCTGAGAGTTGCCACTTCTTATTTAGACCAGAGACAGTTGCCACTTGAGACAATCTATCAGATATCTCTTTAACCACCCTTATAAAAGCAGCTTTTGGAATGACATGCTGTGTAGCTCTCTGGGCTTTCCTGATCTCACTGAAACATCTCTGCATATAGAAGAACTTGGACTTCCTCTTTCTCTTTTGTGGCTTGGGGTGTTCAGTGGCTTCAGCAGATGTGGGCTCAGGTACCATTGTAGGGAATGAATCTTTCACAGGGTAAGCCTCACCCTTTGCTTCCTCAACTTCAGGTGAAGAAACATTTATAGAAGATGTAAGGACAACACCTGGTGTAGGGGGGATTTCTGTTGTAAAATGCTCTGGAGCCTGTGATGGACCAGCTTCTTCTACCCCCTCAGATTCATCAAATTTTAACTTTCTTCTACCCCCACTGTCCTTCCCATCTAGATACACTCTTCTTGCAGTTTGCTTTGTCCTTGCCATCCAGAAAAGCAAAAATAACAACCAGAAGGACAATAACTAAAAGACAAATTGGCGAGGAAAGTGACGAAATGAGCAATTCCGATACGGCGCGATATGAACAAAGCGAGCAGAATGGAACAGCGCCTTCACTCCGTATTGGAGATCAGATGCCGATACGGCGCGATATGGAGGAAATGAGCACACTGTTTGGACGCCCTCGCTCCGTATTGGAGATCAGATGCCGATAAGGCGCGATATGGAGGAAACCAACACTGCATAAGGACGCCCTCGCTCTGTATTGGCATGATATGGAGGAAACTGCTAATACGGCGCGATATGGAGGAAACGAGCACACTGTCTGGACGCCCTCGCTCCGTATTGGAGATCAGATGCCGATACAGCGCGATATGGAGGAAACCAACACTGCGTAAGGATGCCCTTGCTCCGTATTGGCACGATATGGAGGAAACTGCCGATACGGCGTGATATGGAGGAAACGAGCACACCGTTTGGACGCCCTCGCTCCGTATCGGCACACCTCTTTTTGCTAGCGAAAAAAGGACTAAGCCGAAAGACAACCGATACAACGCGAGACGACGCAAGTCTTGTATCGCACCGTATCGGCAAGCAAGGCGGGAAGATCTCGAGAAATGAAAAGTGTACACGTCGGAAAAATGACCACTTATATACCCAGGTCAATCATGACACGTGTCAGACACATATCCGATACTGATTGTGCCACGTATTTGCATTTATGGTCCGTATGCTACATGTCAAGTAATGACTTGTCCACTTGTTCGCCACGTGGTTATTGGCCACGTGTTGCCCAACGGCTACTGCCACGTGTATGAGAATAACCGATACTGCCAAGTGGCATAATCCGCGCCTACATAAAGGTGTGTTTCTTATCTGTACGGCTTTTTTCGATTTCCGACCTCTGTTTGTATTGTTGATACGGTGCGAGAGCGACTGTTGGTTTTCTTCGCTTTCCTCTATTCACTTCGTTTTGGAGGTTCTGAAGAGTCTTCTTTCAACACTCCTCAAGCTCATGTGACCACCTTTGTTGTGGCTCTAGCGCTTCTTACTGGAATCACCGATACAGCGCGAGGGGGCCTATCGGTCTGAATCGTTTCTCTCTTATCGCGTTGTATCGTCAAAAGTTGTAAACATGTCTGAACCCATAGAATTCCTAGGATCCAAGGTTTCTCCAGGAACTGGTAAAAGAAGAAGGCTTTCAAAAGGCTCGAGTGCATCAACATCTGATCAGCCTGTGCATTCTTTTTCCTCTCCATCCTCTGCCACCAGTGTGAGAAAGCCAAGTACATCTCCAGGGAAGCGAACGTCGGTAGTGAGAGGTCAAGGAGTATCAGAGCTCATTGATATCATTCCATCAGAGAGGCTACTAGATTTTATACTTCAGAATGGAATGGATCTCTCATTCTATGGAGTTGTGAAAAATATTTTTAATCCTGATTGGGAACTTGACAAAGTTCTGAAATCTTGTGAAAAATATATTGTGGAGGACTTTTTCGAGTTTGAAACTCTTGTAGGTCCTTCTGTTGAAGTTGGCACAATTGAATATGTCCATGTTCCCATTGGGTCAACAGGAAATGAAAAGGCAGTATTTACTAGAAAGTGCAAGGCCCACTCTCTGGAGAGGTTTCATTCAACAGACATATTTTGCTGCACTCATTCCAAAAACTGCAAGATGATGAGAAAATCTGCTGCTTTTATTGTTTTCACCCTTGTCAAATACCCTGTGAAAGCTGAGGAGCAACAGTTGGAAGGAGCAAAGTCTGCCAGCTTTTGCATGTTAGATGATCTGGTAGATGAAAGGGAAACAGAGGAGGTTGTAGATACAGATTTTGAGGCTTCTATTGCTGAGAATTTGGATGTTGCTCACTTCAAAGCTGAGACTATCATTGAGGAGAGCCAAGGAGATACAAACCCTCAACCTGATGAGAGTTCTCACCATATTGTTCCTTCCCTGCCATATATACCTTTCAAGGACAAGGAGTACATTTTACTATTAGATATTCAAAAACTTTTTAATCTCAGGGAAGATTATTGTCTTGCAATTATTGCAGAGGCTTCTGATCCTGCAAATGGGATAATTGACACAGAAAATGAATCAAAGGAAGAGATTCTGAAACTTGATAAAGAAACTCTAGATGATAAGTTTATTGATGCTGGTGAGGCCCTCTATCTTTGTTTTGAAAAGGCCAAAGAAGCTGAGAAAGAGTTGAGTATTACTGATGAGGACTTCGATCGCATTCAAAGCGAGCTCGGCATTTCCAATTTTGGAAGAGAGGAGTCTGAATATGTTAAAGAATTGACTAACACCAATGAGATAGCATCATCAATTAATTTATGGAATCCGTTTAAATTGGAGTACGATGAAAATCAAGTGGTAAGATAATTTTGAATTTGCTTTTACACATTGGTAGGTTTACATTTCATGCTCATTCAGTATGGGTTTTATTTGCAGTTGGAGATTGCTGATACAGATAACTTCTTGGGGCGTGGTAAAGGATCGAGAGCTGCTAGTAACACCACCAAAGACATTGCACTCGGCCACTACTTGGCTAGGATTGACCCTGAATCCTTTTTTGTACTTCATAGTAGTTTCTCAGAGGACGCAGCATGGCCGATACTTTGTATTAAAGCTCTTACAAGGCTTCTAGGTTTCTCCAGATTACAATATAATGCCCACAAAGTAATGTTTTTGGAAAAGACTGCAGCAATTAGGATTTTTGGCTACGGTCCAGGTTACTCTGCTTCTAGAGAAGGATACTTTTTGGCGTTTTCATCCTACGCCTTAGCTGCAGATAGAACTGATGTAAAATCTATAGCTGGCTACAAGAGAAAAAAATTTATACGTTATAGAGGAAAGATTCCTGAGGAGGAAGAGAATGTGAGAGTTTTGGAAAACTAGCTTTGTATATATTCTTTCTTATATATAAAAGTGCGATTGCTCATGTGTCATTGCCGTCTTTTATTTGCATTCTTTGAAGTTGTCGTCGAAAAAACCAGTTGAATAGCTCCTCCAAAGCATTGCTTTTTGTAACTCCTCCCCCATGCCTTGTGCTTCGAAAATAACTTGTGCGTGCTTGATAGTGTGATTTTTCCATGCCTTGGTTGCTATAAGTTGCTAAGGGGCCATGCTCCTCCACAAAGAAAGGTCCATGAATATGAAGAATATGCTGCAATACAAAGTAACACAAATTTTATACCAATTGAAAAACCTATCAAAATAAGCAGATATTAAATAATTATTACTTTACCAGATAAAAAGTGATATCTTTTTCTCCCCATGCCTCTTTTATCGCCTGAACAAGCTTTGTGATTGATCTTTTGAACTCTTCCGCATATGTATATGTTGTCTTATGTTGCCTGAGGAGTTTCAGAAAAACATCAAGGTGTATCCAGACCTCCATTCTAAGAAGCGCAAGCCTTGGCGTGCTTGCAACATTTGTTGTGATCTCACATAGCTCTCTCCAACACTCCCAAGCCGCATTCACCTACCTTCCTGAATGGTTTCCTAAGAATCGTCTAGCTTTTGAGCCTCCCATAGAGACATCGGCCAAGATATCTCTTGTTTTTCCTGAAAGTATTGGATCCTTTCTCAAGTGAACTTGGCCCCCATGAAATCCCATTTTCGATAGCAATGCCTCGCATTTATCAATACACTCATCTGATAAAGATAATGGCTTAATGGAATATGCGTAGTCAAGATGCAACGTGAGAAGCTTATCGATTATTCTAATCTCTGCATGCAAAGTACAAATATGAACATTCTTAAGAGAGATGGAAAGAATGGGCTCCCAGATGTCTTCTATGTTTTTAAATTTACTCAAATCTATAGAGTCTCTATTTGGGGCTCTTCTTACTGGTCGCAAACTACTCCAATCTTTGGATCCAATACTTTCCATGCAATAAATGCAAGGATATTTTGCATTTGCACCATTACATATTCCAAGCATACATTTGATAGTTTTCAAATCAGCACTCATATGCCATTCCACATTAAATTTACCAACCCCATCAACTACCAACATTTCGCCTTCACTTTGAGACTTAATGATATTTGGAATACCTGTATGGTTGAACAACCATTTCAACGTTTGATGATTTTCAATTGGTATCTGGGCTGCACCAATCCACCAAATCTCCATCTCGGATTGGATCTTATGCAATGGAGCTTTGCCCTCGCCATTGCCATGGTCCAATGCCATGTTCATGAGGCAAATGCTAATTCTTTCCATCTTCTGTCCCTTTTGAATCTATGCTTCATCCAACTTCAAGGCAAACTTTAGAACACCATAACTTTCTTCTACTATGATTTTATACATGTGAACCATTGCAATTTGCACCTTTTTCGATCAACCCATATATTGTTAAACTCATTGTAATAAAAAATTGCCTGTTTTTTTTGTTTTTCATAGGACATAGACCTTTCGATGTGAAAGTAATCTCCAAAAACATGTGGAATCTTGCGATTCATGGAAATTCTTGCAGTGGAAACTGCAAGGGCTCGGGGCAATCCAAATATAGTTACCCTATTGCGTTTAAGATTTTTAAACCATAATCCAGAGATAGCACGGTAACCTTTTCGACTTATACCCACAGTATCACATGTCTCTACGATTTCATTTGCTTTCACTGTGCCTTTTAAATCCTTCACTAACTCTCTCAGAGTTGGACCTCTCAAATCCACATTTTCTGGTGACTTAAGAATCCTCAAAATGTCTTTCTTATTCATGGTTTCCTTCAAAAGTTTGATTCTTTCCTCATTCTCTCGGATATTTATGCCTAGTATGTTAGAGACATATTTCTTTGTAAGATTTAGTCTCCTTTTCTTTGCTCTCTCACACAAGCTGGTTATATTTTTTAATGGTCTCTTCCTCTCTCTAAGTCCTACTGGAGTTTCTCTCAAGCGTATTAGCTTATTCTGCAATGAATTGTTAACATTTTTCAAAATATCAATCTAACTTGTCAACTCTAAAATTTTTGTTTGTGTAGTTTCTAGTGCTTTTTTCATTTCGTGCACTTGAGCTATATATCTGTAAGATGCAGAGTATAACCTCATACAGTAGCCAAGCATTCCATTGTAACCTTCTCCAACATATCTTATATAGTCATAGACATTCAAAAAAGGAGGTGGTTTACCTGTAGAAGGATCCCTGGGATAGATATTTCAAATCCACCCACAAATCTATATGCTTCATTCCTTGTGTTCGCAACCTGTTGGCTTCAATCTCATCTATCAATACTCGATGATGTATACTTCTCCAAGATGTGTAAGTCGGATCTAGCTGAATAGATAGCTTGTATTTACGTGTGCTTGCGCCTGTGTTATTTGAAGTAGTATTGCTAGACATTCTAGCAAATGAACCGAGCAAGAATCTCACAGTGATAGAAAGCAAGTGCAGCAAAAGGAATGGTAAAAGAGAATAGTGTATAGAAAGAAAACGCGGGAGCAAACAAATGCGAAGTTCGTACGAAAATCTCGAAAATACAAAATCTCTCAAGTTCCAAGATAATAAACGGCCGAAAAGGTGACCCCTGACCTGGATTAAAAGATGAGGGCAATTAATGGCCGACCTCTTCAATGAACCAAATATTCTCTCATTAATCACATCTAGACAACCAAATTTAGAGGTTTTATTCTTCCTAAACTTCAACTAATTAGCAACTTAATCACTTTCTTACAAGTGCCATTTTTGAAGCGTTTTTGGCCCTAATGGAATGAGAAAATCAGGATGGGAATTCTTGAGCCTTCATCTGCACCATACTCAAACAGGTGGATTACAGTTCCAAAGAAGAATGCTACTCTCCGATTTATTCAGGACATGCAGCCAGTGAACAAAGTTACTATCAGGAATGTTGGTATAGGTCTAGTTTTGGATAAGTTTGCAGAAGCATTTGCTGGACGTGCCATCTATTCTTTAGGTGATTTGTATTCGAGATATGATCAATTTCAGCTAGCTTTGGAAAGCAGTGACATAACCACCATGAGAACTCCCATTGGGCTTGTCAGGATGTGTACCTTGCCTCAAGGTGCCACTAATTCTATTGCGCATATTATGAATGCCATGCATAAGGTCCTTCGTGATTACATACCTCAACTTACTATGCCTTTCTTGGATGATGTGACCATTAAGGGGTGTGCAGAAGAAGAGAAAAATGAGAGTCTAAATGAGCAGGAATGCAGATCCTTTGTGGCTGATCATATTTTAGCATGTGAGAAGATTTTGGCCAGGTTAGAAGAAGTGAACTTGACACTTTCAGGGCAAAAATCTGTTTTTGGAGTGAATGAGGTTGTCATTGTTGGACATATGTGTGGATATTATGGCAGGAAACCCTCACCTGATAAGGTGAATGCTATAGGCAAGATTGCGGAGTATTGTTCTACCACTTCAGAGGTATGGAGATTCATTGGAGCTTGTGTGTTTTATATGATTTGGATACCTCATTTTGCACACATAGCAGATTGTTTATATCAGCTGCTTCAAAAGGGGCAAAAATTCTATTGGGATGAGAGCCACACTAGAGCCATGCGGAAATTGAAGAAGTTATTGCAGAATGCTACTACTCTCAGGAAAGCAGATTATAATTGTGGAAAGCCTATTGTATTGACAGTTGACACTAGTCCAATTGGCATAGATTGGGCTGTGGGTCAAGATGATGCAGATGGAAATAGGTATGCTATTCGGTTTGGGGTGAAAGTCCTAAACGAGAGACAGAGGAGATATCCGCAAATCAAGAGGGAGCTACTGGGGATTGTCACGGCTCTCAAATATGACAAGGAGTACTTTATTGGAGCTTCAGTTGTGGTAGAGACAGATTGCTTGCCATTGATTGGTATGATCACGAGTTGCTCTACTCTGGATATAGCTATGTTGAGATGGATTTCATACATCAAGTCATTAAATCCGGAATTTAAACACATAGCAGGGAAGGATAATCCAGTGGCAGATATGTTGTCTAGAGCCAGATATGATGATGAGGAGACTCTACTTGCAGAAGAGGATGATGCAAAAATTTCAGCCACTATGGTTGATCATGTTTGTCATGTCTATGATATTGTGGCTTTCATAGAATAACTCTATGTTGGAGATTGGTTGCAGATTGGTAGGTACCTTAGTACACTAAGCAAAAGAGATGAATGGACAGATGAAGAGTTCAAGAAAATCAGAAGGAAAGCCTATGGTTATTTTCTCAAGGACGGATTTCTTTGGAAGCATCCAAAGAAAAGAGGCGGATTGCCTTGCGGGTTGTCTGCGATAGAGAGACACAGTTACAGGTGATGAGGGAGTTTCATGAGAGTCCTTGGGCTAGTCATAGAGGAGTGTGGGCTACTTATGAGAAAATTAAGGAGAAATATTGGTGGAAAGGCATGTATAGAGATGTTTCTCACTTTGTTGAGACTTGCAGAGACTGCCAGATGTATTCGATAGTGCGTCATCGAGATGAGCTTCATCCGACCTATCCGCTATGCATTCATTATAAGTGGGTAGTTGACTTGGTTACCATGCCTATGGGTCTATGGCAGATGAGATACATTGTTTTGGCTAGAGAGGATCTTACCAATCATGTTGAGGGTAGATCTTTGAGAACGAAGACCACTAGTGCAGTGTGTAAGTTCTTATTGGAGGAAATTTTATGCAGGTATGGTTGTGTGGGTAAGATCACTGCGGATCGTGGTGAATTGGATGCAAATGAAGCTAGGGAGTTTTTCTCTCAGCTAGGAATCAAGTTGGCTCTAACTACAGCATATAATCTAGAGGGAAATGGGAAGAGTGAAAGAGGGCATCCGCCGATAGTGAAAGCATTAGCCAAAGCATGCAGAGGACGGATTGGAGAATGGCCGAGACTTCTACCATTTGCTTTGTGGGCTGATCATACGACTCGCAGTGTTACCACAGGATATATGCCCACAGAGTTGATGTATGGTCAGAAACCTGTTATGCCGACTGAGACTTGTGCTTTGACTTGGTCAGTTTTACCTTGGCAAGAGGATTTGACGAGAGAGGAGCTCTTAGCTCTTCGAATTCAACAGTTGGAGAGGAGACCATAGGATATTCAGCTAGCTGTTGACAGGTTGAAGGTTGCTAGACTAAGAAATAAGGACAGGTTTGATAGCAGGCATCGCTTGCAGCCTAGAGCAATAGAAGAGGGAGATTGGGTATTAGTCTTTGATAGCAGCCTTGAAAATCAACATACTGCACTTCGGAAGATGGTGAAAAGATGGTTTGGGCCGGTCAGACATGTCTTTGATAATGCAACATATGAGCTGACAGAATTGGATGGGACAGTGCTTAGAGTGCCTATTGCTGGAAAAAGAATCAAGATTTTCAAGAAAAGAGATGATGAAGATTATGCATTGGAAGAATTTGCAAGAGAACAACGAGAAGAAACTCCAATGGAAGAGACAGATGATATGACAGATAATCTTGTTGATATACCCGAAATGCATAATGAAGAGATTGATCTGTTTGTGGAACTTGATGATAATGATCATGGGTAGTTGGCCCGTCCAGAGGATGCGCAGGATTAGAGGGGGTGGATGTCGTATTGCTGCGCATTTGAGGTGTGAAAACCACCCAAAAGTTGTGTGTGTGATATCGTATTGCTGCACATTCGAGGTGTGAAAACCACCCAAAAGTTGTGTGTGTGATTTGATACTTTTTACATACTTAGTCGTTATGTTTGCTCTTTCATTCTATGCGGAAAATATAGTGAAGCAGGTTTGGAGCAAGAGGAATTAATCAACAATGCTCTGGTTGACATGTATGCTAAATGTGACATGCTTGTAGAAGAATAGGGAGTTTTTGATAGATTGGTAACTCGAGATGCAATCTCATGGGCTACACTTATTTCAAGATATACCGATTATGGGCTTTATGAAGAAGCATTGAGTCACTTTCAAGAGATGCAATTGGAAGGTGTGTGTCCAGATGCAGTCTCGTGGAATGTCATAATCATGGGTTATGCTGAGCAAGGAGAGTGTGATAAAGTGTGCAAACTTGTTTCCAAAATGCAAGAACAGGGCCACTTACCTGACAGCACAATTCTTGTCTCAATGTTGAAAGCTTGCGGTAATGCAGCAGCTTTGGAAATTGGGCAGAAGATACATGCTCAAGTTCTCAAGGCTGCACCCAACAACATTGAAGTTGATCTGGCTGCAGGTCTTATTGACATGTATGGTAAATGTGGAAGCATGGTTGATGCTCAGAGTGTGTTTGATGGGATGTCTAAACAAGACTTTGTAATATGGAATGCACTGATTACTGGTTATGCTCACCTAGGTGAGAGTGAAGCTATCTTCCTTATGTTAGAGAAATAAGGGAAGACAATATTCAACCGGATGGAGTTACATCTCTTAATATGCTTAATGTGTGCAGTCATATGGGTCTTGTGGACCAGGGTCAAAAATATTTTGAGCTGATGAGTAGCCGGTATGGCATTGGTCCAAGTATTAAGCATCAGATTTGCTTAGTTGATCTGTTTGGCCGTGTTGGACAGCTAGACGAGGCTGTTGTATCAGCAGAAAATATGCCTTCTAAACCTGATGACGTGGTGTGGAGCACTGTGTTGGGTGCATGTCAAAAGTGGGGTGATTTAGGGATCGGAAAACATGTATTTGGACCACTACTGTATATAGGTGAGACAGTTTGAAAAGGTCTTGACAGAGGGCACAAAAGATCTTGAAGGTAACAACAGGAGTTTTGAAATGCATAAACAAATGCCTGTGCAACAGCTTTACTTTTTCTCTTGTATGTTGTGAATAAAATTGCAGAGGGATGCATTGTTTGTTCAAGATTATCCTCACCATTTGCTGGTATACACATCTGGTAGCAAACCTGGGAAACCTCAATTGGGAGTGGCTGGGGCCGCTTTTCTAAAAAAAGAGGAACCTAAAGGAAAGCAAAAGAAAGGATCGAAAACGATGGGAAAAAAGAAAAGCAGGATCGACTGTGGTGGAAGAAGGGAACAACGCGAATTCAACGGAGAGAGAGGGATTTGTTTCTGAGTAGACGAAGGGGAGTCGATTGATTCAGCGGTAGTCGCTTGACTAATAGAGATCAGTAGAATCCTACTATTTGGGGGGGATACTCAATGCTGCAACTGAGAGGAAACGGAAAAAGCACGACAGAAGAGCTCGGAATGAAGATGAAGACAAGACTGTTGTGGTGACATCTAGCAAAGGGTGGAGGAATCCGTAGTTTTGACGGACTTTAATGACAAACTGAAGCTGCTAAAGTACGAGAGGAGATAAAAAACGTCACTCAGTTGTGAGTGATGAAAAAGCTACGAATGAAGAAAAAGCTAAGTATGAACTTCTAAGCATAAAAAGCTCCTTACCACCGGACATTGACCTCTTTCACTGGTAAGAAGCACAGCAAGGCTCCTAAAATTCAAAAGAAGAAACGAATAGCTAAAGCCATCAGCTCTGTGGAATAGAGGTTGCTCCGTGGCATAACTGCCACCTTAGGTGCTTAACAGCAAAACCTACTTTTCGTCAGTGATTCATTTCCCTAACGGCTAAACAGAGAGGATTTATTTTTGTAACCACCATCAAAGGATGAACTCAGATCTAGAGCAATAGAGGCTATCATACACGAGATAATAAACAGCTCCGTATCCACTAGACAGGTGCCGAAGAGAAGCTTCTCAAGGAGAGAATTATTGCAGGAAGTCTAGTTCTCAGAGCAGTAGTTTATTAAAGCATAACGCAAACAACCTTTATTTTGTCATTTCTCAAGAAGATTCGGTGGTAATTCATCTATCCTCGAACATTCTTCTGCGAACATATTCCTGCAGCTTAGGCTAAGAGTATATTCTGCTTCTTGGACATGAAAATCAGAAGTTCCTTTAAGGGTATAAAGAAAGACTTTACAAAGTGGAGTTACGAAAGACAGTTTTCAGGCCCAATTCTTATACCAGCCCTTTCTTTAGGCCTAAGTATCAAGAGCCATGGTGTGGGGAAAGGCTAGTATGAAGGTGTGAGCTTTACTGTTGCTGTTCTGCTTGTTATTCTTATTACAGCCTTCTTGTTACAGCCATCAGTGGCTACAAGCAGTCTCTCCAATTCAGGGCTTTAAGTGAGATATCTAGGTTCAATTTATCAGAGGCGAATGAACGAAAGTAGTGTCTATCTTTGATGTGATAGTGGTGATATTGTTCACCTCAACATTTGGAATCAAGTTTCCTTTGGGTTTATTGTTAAGTCTGTGGATCCATAGATCCATCCTTTGGCTGATGCTGCTGAAAGGACAATGCTGAATTTCTATCGTTGAAGAATGAATTCTATGCTCTGCTGAAAACTTGTTTTTGATCTTATCATTGCTGCATAGATGAGGTCTCAATGAAAATTTGATGGATCTATTATTGTACACAGATTCTTTCATCTTTGCATCTTTGCTGATCTTCTATCCAGAAATTTTTCAAGGTCTTCTGAAGACGCGACTTTGCTTTCACAAACCCTTCGACATCTTTGGAAGATATAAAACTATCCGACATTCACAATAGTACACAAAGGATTATTTTCAGGTGCATCTTTAAAATTTGGTTCTGTCTCCTATTGCATTTCATTAGTTCTAGAAACTGTATTTGATAGTAAGGAGGAAACATCAACATCCAAATTCATAAAACTGTTTGCATCTATGGCCTGGTTGCATTATGCAAGGATTCTTAATGCTCCTGTTTGCACCACGAATTAGGATTCTGCAACCTTATGTACAGATGGAGATCGGATAGTGCAGGAAATTCAAGGCCTCTGATGTGAATTCTCAATCTGGATCTCGGAAGAGGATTGAGGAAATGTATAAGAGATACAACTAAGGCAGCGTGGTAAATACTGGAGTAGAGTGTGCTATAGGAGATTGAATGTGCTCTGCTATTGTGCCAATAAAGCCTCCTTTATCCTCCTTTCGGTCTCTCTGCACAGAGACAACGTCCTGTTCCTTTTGTAACAGATTGAGTCCTTCGATTGTCATCTTCACAATAGCTTTGCCCTCTTCATCAGCCTTCAGCAACTCTAGACGTCCTCCTTTTTCTCATCCTCTTCAGACTTCACGATCATTATCGGTCACCTTCTTTTGCTTCCCGATGCCTTCTGTGTTAACTCTCCGACCTCCTCGATGTCGTCCACTCATTCCTTCATCCTCTCGTCCTTCTGTCTTTCTGGTCGTAACCTTTCACATTATCAATTCCTTCCCTTCCGCTGCGTCATCCCTGTCAACACAACGATTTCGTTCCCTTCAGTCTGAACCTTGAATTGTCACCTCGAGCTCGAACTTCTTCTGCTCCTCCAATGAATTCCCTATTGGTTCTTCCTCCCAAAATCAGAAAAGCAGCCCCTCCCATGAATCTCCTGACTGTTATTGGCTGAAATTTTTTCTCTAAGCCGTCACCTCTTCGTCGTTTTCTTCCGCCACAATCAATCCTGCTTTTCTTTTTTCCCATCGTTTTCGATCCTTTCTTTTGCTTTCCTTTAGGTTCCTCTTTTTTAGAAAAGTGGCCCCAGCCACTCCCAATTGAGGTTTCCCAGGTTTGCTACCAGATGTGTATACCAATAAATGGTGAGGATAATCTTGAACAAACAATGCATCCCTCTGCAATTTATTCACAACATACAAGAGAAAACGTAAAGCTGTTGCACAGGCATCTGTTTATGCATTTCAAAACTCCTGTTGTTACCTTCAAGATCTTTTGTGCCCTCTGTCAAGACCTTTTCAAACTGTCTCACCTATATACAGCAGTGGTCCAAATACATGTTTTCCGATTCCTACATCACCCCACTTTTGACATGCACCCAACACAGTGCTCCACACCACGTCATCAGGTTTAGAATGCATATTTTCTGCTGATACAACAGCCTCGTCTAGCTAGCCAACATGGCCAAACAGATCAACTAAGCAATTCTGATGCTTAATACTTGGACCAATGCCATACCGACTACTCATCAGCTCAAAATATTTCTGACCCTGGTCCACAAGACCCATATGACTGCACACATTAAGCATATTAAGAGATGTAACTCCATCCGGTTGAATATTGTCTTCCCTCATTTCTCTAACATAAGGAAGACAGCTTCACTCTCACCTAGGTGAGCATAACCAGTAATCAGTGCATTCCACATTACCAAGTCCTGTTTAGACATCCCATCAAACACACTCTGAGCATCAACCATGCTTCCACATTTACCATACATGTCAATAAGACCTGCAGCCAGATCAACTTCAATGTTGCTGGGTGCAGCCTTGAGAACTTGAGCATGTATCTTCTGCCCAATTTCCAAAGCTGCTGCATTACCGCAAGCTTTCAACATTGAGACAAGAATTGTGCTGTCAGGTAAATGGCCCTGTTCTTGCATTTTGGAAACAAGTTTGCACACTTTATCACACTCTCCTTGCTCAGCATAACCCATGATTATGACATTCCACAAGACTGCATCTGGGCACACACCTTCCAACTGTATCTCTTGAAAGTGACTCAATGCTTCTTCATAAAGCCCATAATCGGCATATCTTGAAATAAGTATAGCCCATGAGATTGCATCTCGAGTTACCAATCTATCAAAAACTCCCTGTTCTTCTACAAGCATGTCACATTTAGCATACATGTCAACCAGAGCATTGTTGATTAATTCCTCTTGCTCCAAACCCTCTTCACTATATTTTCTGCATAGAATGAAAGAGCAAACATAACGATTAAGTATGTACAAAGTATCAAATCACACACACAACTTTTGGGTAGTTTTCACACCTCGAATGCGCAGCAATACGACATCACACACACAACTTTTGGGTGGTTTTCACACCTCGAATGCGCAGCAATACGACATCACACACACAACTTTTGGGTGGTTTTCACACCTCGAATGCGCAGCAATACGACACCGTCTACCTGGCAAATTAGACGGGCACATAGACACACCCGTAGATGCGCTTTTACAAGCGTCCATAGACGCGGACGGAAAACAAAAAAACTCCTTTTTTTAAAAAAGATATTTAATTTCTTTTTTAAATTTGAATTATGTAGCGCGTCTATAAGCGTGTGTACTCTGCATTTTAGACGTGCTTATAAACGCGTGTTTTCTGCAATTTAGACATGCAGATAGATGCGCAAAAGAGAACTGGAAAAAAAAAAACCAGAGAGCATGTGGTTACTTTGGCAAAGCAACCACATGCTCTCTGGTTTTCTTTTCTCCCTCCCATACATCAAATTGTGCATTTGGAAAAAAAACAATGGATCTGAAAGCACGAGAATTGAAAATAAAAGTCCTTGTATTCATTATAGATCAAAAGCATTTACATGGGGAGTTTAAGTGCTTGCGAACTAAAGCGTGGCCGCAAGCAGTAAGCTCAAAGATGGATAATACATATACAAGAAAACAAGTCCATAGAGGAGGTATGATGCTCCTCTACGAATCTGAAGAAGAAACATCTTCGCTAGCACCACTATGGCTACTAGCATCGCTATCCCCCTCCTCGCTATGCTCCACGTCCGGGTTCGCCTACACACACAAAAGATCAAGGTTGCTTACGTAGACATGGTGGAGAAAAAGTTATAATTAGCTATACTTTTAATAGGAAAGTAAGAAAAGCATACCTCCTCTGACTGTCGAATCCTCATAGCCTGGTTGTATTGGTCCTTAGTGATGAGACCCTCCTCATAGAAGTGAAGCCATGTGGCTGCGCGGTTATGGCCTCGATGGTAACCTAACTCTCTAGGAGTAGGTATCCTACCAATGATAGTAGTCGACAAAACAATTATGATATATACAAACAATTATGAGACACAATATATTAGAACAAATTATATAAAGAATTGAAAGAAATTTAAAAAACTAGAAATCTAAATATGCTTACAAACTCTGCCTCCCACGACTCTCTGCCGCCCGATCCGTAATGTGACGATCCCATGGTTTCCATTTGGATGCGTCGCGCCTCTGCATGCTGGTGACTCTTCACTTTCTCTGCTGCTTTCTTCTTGGCTTTCTTCCACTCTATGCGGTGGCACATAGGTGGTTGGCTATAGGCTCCACGCCCCTCCTCCTGTCTCCGTAGTGAGTCCCTGGCGCGTGTCATGAGGTGGGATCTTTTGTTGTGAAGCAAATCCCTCACTTTTGTGCGTCCCCAATCATCCGAAAATCGCTGACCCTTAGGATTTGGGTACCTCCTATGGAGTGCCCTCAACACCTCCTGCCACAAGTCGCTTTTCTGATTTTTGAAGTAGACGAAACAATCTTTATATGTCGCATGCACAACGCTCCTCATGTACGCCATTACATCCCTTCCTTCATCATCATGGAAGATGCCACCAGAATCTGTAACTCTATAGTACTGGCGTACTGGCTCCTCTACGTGATCTACTTGTGAGGATGATCGCTCGCCACCTCCTAAGCAACCCCCACACAAGCCTCGTCCTCCCCCTCGACTCTCCCTCCTTCCTCTCTGTCGCCTATCCTCTGCCTCGCTGGATGTACGTGCTTCTACAGATGCACATGCATCGGCTGACGCTTGTGCTTCAATCGATGCATGTATAGGTGCTGCACGTGGAGTACCTGTAATTGGAGTTTGGGAAGTAGTGCCAGGCAAAGACATTAGAGGCGTTTCAGACCTGACGCTGAATACCTCGTCTGATGTGGGAGAGCGGCCAAGGTGTCTGGTCATCTCTCCCATGAAGTCTTCCCTACTAGGAAAACCTCCAAAAAGTGCATTGATCCCCCTGCCGAACAAGGCCAATGTATCATTCATGCGATCCAAATCTGGGTCATTGCTAAATGAACCAGGATGTGACATCTGTAAAAAAAACACAAGAAAAAGACAAATTTGTTTGCAAAAATATATTGTTTAGGCAATGGAAATTATTTTTTATTAGAGCTGGGTTGACGCATGTATAACCGCGTCTAAAATGTAAGATACATGTGCTCTCAGATGCGTCCCTAAAGTCAACCCTTTTTTCAGAGTGCCTCTATATTCGCATTTAAGATGCAGTATAGACACGCTATCAGATGTGATTTATAGGTCAATGTGGCATGCGCGTATATCCTCACATGTCGACTGCAAAATACACGCGCCTAGAGACGAGATTCTGAAGTAAAAGCCTCTGTGCAGAGCACGTGTATTCTCGCGTCTCCAATGCAGAATACACGTGCTCTGAGACGTGGCCTTAGACGCAATGAGAGAAAACATTTCTTCACATCTATCTTTGCGTCTACACTAAAAGATAGATGCGCTGGCAGACGCGCTCAGTCGGCTGATTTCTGTCCTCCATCCGACGACCGCCATTCATGATTTACAAAATGTAATACAAAATGCAATCATTCGACCTAATACACAGACACACACACACACACACACACACACAGAGAGAAAGAAAGAGGACTCACCTTGGGTATTTGGTGTGGTGGGTGGTGGCGCTTCTTCCTTCTCCTTCTTCCTCTCCTTGGTGAGTTACTCTCCCTTGATGCTTACTTGTTGCTTGTTGTCTCTTCCCTTTGCTTGTTCTCTCTTTCTTCCTCTCCTTGGCTTTCCTTTTTTCCCTTTTGTATGTTTGAAATGAAAGAAGAGGTGAGTCATGAGGAGGTGAGGCATGAAGAGACTAGGTGAGGCATGAAGAGACTACATGTTGGCTAAACTGGAGCTTCAGAACCGCAGAAAACACAAGAAAGGAAAGGCATTGTTTGAAAAGAAATGATTTAAGTATGTTTTGAATTTTGACGTGTGCGTCTATTTTGGCGTGTATATACACGTCTAATTTTACGTAAATGCGTGTATAGACACGAACTTAGAGGTACAAATAGACGCAAATTTAGATGCGTACGTAAACGCAAATATAGATGCGCATTTAGGTTTTATCATAATTTTTTATTTTTAAGATAAGTTTTGATAGTGAATTCTTATCATAATATTTAATGTATTTATGATGAGTTTTGTGTATTTATAATTGAGATCTTAGAACAATTAATACGCCAGCTTGAAGTTTTTATGTAAACATATGAATGACAAATATTTTTATGTTGTCATGAATTAGGTTTAATCATGTCATCGTCATCATCTAGTGCAGTGCATGCTAATGAGTCAACGAGCACATCCTCAAGTGAGGATGAAACATTACGTATTCATAATCGAGATGCATGGCTACGATGAAAAATTAAATGCATGTGTGATCGTTGTCGAGCGTGTATTTTTCGAGCACGTCGAGTTGCAATATCACACGTCAGCATCATGTATGGAGAATGGGACCGAGAAAAATCACCGGTATTCATTATTTTTTTTTAACACTAAGATTGTTAGTCTATGTTACTCAATATATATCAATCTACATGAAACTCCCTTTTATGATTGAGCAGGATGCGGTGCCACATCCTCAGATGGTTCCTCCTGGGCGTCGAGAGGCTGCAAAACGTCGACGTAAGGAGGCAGAGTCTTCAAGAAGAGTGGAGAGTGACGACCGTGATAGTAGCTCTCATGACCATCAAGTCGTAGAGGATGAGATTTTGGACAACATGGTACGCCATCTATTTTTGCAACCGGATCAGGGAGAAGGTCACTCTATGAAGCCAAATGATCCACTATACGTAGTGTCATCTACTCCATTGTATGAAGGTTGTACGTACTCCGTTCTTCGTGCATCCCTCGAGATACTCAACTTGCAAACAATTTATGGATGGCATAATGTCAATTTGGATGCGTTATTGAAGTACATATCAATTAAGTTTGGCTTATGAATCATAATATTAATTGTTCTATTTTGAAATCAGATAGAAATATATGTTGGTGGTTTTTTTAACTCACTTTTAAAAATATATATAGGTTATTATCACAAATGCTTCCAAAACGAAACAAATTGCCAACTAAGAGAGAGCAAGCAAAACATTACTTGACATCTCTAGGAGGCCTCGATTATGTCAAGATCCATGCATGTGTCAATGATTGTGTCTTATTTCGTGGGATTCATGAGTTCACACGAGAGTGTCCTGTTTGTGGCAAATCAAGATACCAAGTGGAGATGAAGTCAGTGGATGTGCCTCGTAAGGTTTTGCGACATTTTTCGATTGTTTCACGTAGAAAAATTATGTTCAAGTGTAATTCTATTGGAAAGCTCATATCATAGCATGCTAGTCATCGTTCAGGTGATGGAAAATGGAGGATCCCTGCAGACACACCGGCATGGCAACATATAGATAATTTGTTGCCCGTTTTCAAAGAAGAGCCAAGAAATTTGAGATTTGGTTTAGGTATGGATGGAATCAATCCATTTGGCATCAAAAGCACATCATACAGTGTATGGACGGTGGTATTGGTGAACTATAATATTCATCCATCCATGGCAATTAAAAAGGGACATGTAATGTTGTCCCTTCTGATTCCTGGAAGCACAAGGTAAAAAACATGGACATTTACTTAGAGCCTTTGATTGAAGAGTTAGAAATGTTATGGGAAGGTATTGAGGTGCAAGATACAAGCGCATCTGCATCCTCTAGAGATTTCACATTGAAGGCCATGTTGTTGTGGACCATGCATGACTTTCTAGGATATGGAGAGTGTTCAGGTACATGTATATAACTCTATATTTGAAATTCTAGACTTGAATCAATTGCATTTTATTAATTCACTTATTTGTTCAAGTTTAACCACATCATGATATCACGCATGTCCTATTTGCAGTCCCTCTCTAGTTTCCTCTAGGCCAGCACATTTAAAGAAGGTTATCTACGACAATCATCATCGATTTCTTCCTATTGACCATCCCAAATATGTTCTCCCTACTAATGGAATGACTCCACAATCTCTAACCATTCGAGATCAGAAGGAGAGATGGATTAATGCCGACAACCACCCTCCACTCCGGCATGAGTCGGTAAGAAGTGCATTTCTCTCGATTGACTTTAAAGTATTTAGCATGATGAATTGTTTACATAATATATGGTTTGTTTGTTAGGTTCTCTATATTTTTTTGTCTTTCGTACTGGACTGAACTCAAGATCAATCACCTGTTGGACCCCATGCATATATTCAAAAATGTTGTATCTACATTATGGGATCACTTGATAGGGGCTCATGATTCAGTCAATGTAAGGGAGGATTTACGTAAAATTCGTCACATGAAACGAGCCTGGCCACACATTGGACCCAGAGGAAAGATTGAGCTACCCCATGCACCTTGGATGTTGTCAAAGAACGAGGAAAAAATAGTGAAGGAACAAATATGTAGCTTTCGAACACCCACAAGATGTATGAGATGTCTCAAGGGAGCCTTCATAAAGAAAAAGAAAAGAGGTGTGGAGCAACTATGTGGTTTGAAGTCCCACGATTGGCACAAAATGATTCAAGTAAGGGTATCTCTAACCATGAATATAGTAATTAGTGGAGTAACTATGTGTAAACTTTGGGGCATGATGACTTTTTCCTCGACTAATCATTTGATCTATGAATATTGTTTACATTCAGTTCGTACTTCCTACTAGCATATCCCATTGTGTATCCAAAGATGTATGTGATATCATTTACAAGATGAGACAGCTTGTGAGGTGTGTGTACATTGTATTTTTTCATTATATATATTTGAATTTCTACACAAAAATAAACAATTCTCAAATACATCCTGACAGATATATGAGCTCGAAGGAAATTGATCCAAACACATTGCAAGATGCTCAAGTAGTATCTGTTGAGGTGGTTTGTTTGGTGGAGGAAATTTTTTCTCGATCCATTTTGACTACTCAATTACATTTACTCGTACATTTGATTGATGAGATTGCACTTTGTGGGGTAGTTCATGCAAGGTGGATGTTTTTTCTTGAGCGCTTCATAAAAACCTTGAAAGATTTTGTGAGGAAAAAAGCACGGCCTGAGGGAAGCATGGCCGAGGGTTGGATTGTGCAATCATCCCTTGTTTATATCTCTGAATATCTTGCTAAAGTGGACCCCTCTCAACCATGACTATGGAAAGATGATGAAGACTTGAGGATGACCTCTATAATACCTCAAGGAAAAGGAGTGAGTAAAGTGCTAACAAAAGAAGAACTTCGTAAGTTAAATAGTTTTTGTGTGCTCAATAGTGATGTAATGAGCAAATGGGTGACACTATATAATGAAGCAAGGGCAAGAAGAAAAAGCGAAAGACAAGCATTTCGCACCAGATATGGATGTAATGTCTCATTTCTAGATCATCTAAATACACTCCCACGTCATATTGATATAGATTGGTTACATGAGAAAATGAAGAGAATGGAAAAAAAGGAGGAAATTAATATATCTCAAGAAGAGTGGGAATACACGCGAGGTTGCTTATCAAAGGTGAGACATACTATCAATTAATTTGTTTCTATAAGTTATATTTTATATAAATAATTGACATGTTTGATCTTAATCTTTTACCACTAGTGCACATTATTCAATGCTATTTGGTGTGAGGGTAAACATCTTCGAACTCAACGTATAGATTAAAAGAGAAATGCCCAAGATTGTGGTGTCATTGCTCACTTCGAGGATGCCAATGGTACCATGGAAGGTTATTGTGGCTTGATCCAAGATATTCTGAAGCTTGACTTCATACAATTCTTTATATATGTACTGGATGTGAAGTGGTTTAAAGAAGTGGTAATAAATGGTGAGCATTGCACAATCAGACGTCATCCAAGTGGTTTTGTAATCATTGACTCTACAAAATTTCACCAAAACAAGAATGACACATTAGTACTGCCTCAACAATGCGAGCAGGTATATATGCAAAAGCTAATTTTTTTTATATGTATACATGTGATACATATACACAGTATAATAAGTACTTAAGTTTCTTGGTTTTGTTTTTCAAATACAGCTTGTGTATCATCCAATGGTAAACAATAACCGATGGTGGTATGTCATCCCTATATCTAATCGTTCAAAACCAATATATGGTAATATTACCGACATAGAGATAGCAGATGACAATCCAACAATTAATGATGATGTACATGATGACACCATAATGGATGATATGTGTGATATAGTACAAGATGAACCTCGCGAGGATGTTCAAGGAAACACAGAAGAAGACAATAATGTGATTGTCGATGATATTGATGAAGTTATTGAGCAATATAGCAACACATCTGATAGTGGGATAGACTTATTTGTTTCGTTACCTCTTGATAACATAGACCTAGAAGTAGATAGTTTAGCAAGGGCTGATCTCATTGAAGATGAGATGGATCATTCACTCTAACATACTTAATTTGCTTAATGATTCAATGTGAATTCTTAATTTTATGGTTTTTATTATGCGCACACGTGCATACTCAATAATCAATAGTCAAGTTTAAAGATAAATTGAATTTTTCATAATAAAAAGGAAGTATTTTTTATCATCTTCAAGTAGAGAAATTACGAGATACATATTGTAATGCTTACTACTAATTGTATAATAAGGTTTCTATCACTTGCCGCTAATTACTTATATCAGGCTTGTCAACTGGAGGAACTGCGATTTATTAGAGAGCAATGCAAAAATAGTTATTAACTCTAGTTTTTTTATCCAATGATTCAATGTGTATTCTTAATTCTATGGTTTTTATCGTGCGCACATGTGCATACTCAAGAATCGATTTCAGGTGGTTAAATAATTAAAAAAATTGGTTTTTTATTATATTAAGTCCAATTTCAGGTGGTTAAATAATTACGCGTCTAAAGGCGCATCTATATTAGCATCTATTTAGGTGGATATATAGATGCAAAATTAGTGTCTATTTACACGCTCTTTTACATGCACATATAGACGCAATGATAGACGCGCCCGACTTTGCGCCTCTATGCCTTGTTTCTGTTGTAGTGATAGTACACACAGAGATTGTTCCTTTGGTTATGATTGATGGCACGAAAAAGTAATTAAATGATGTATTGTATGTTTCATCTATCACCAAGAATTAGTTATCTATTGGTCACATGGTCGAGCAAAACTTACAGGTACGATTTAATAGAGATGGCTTCTTCATAGAGGAGTATGGCAAAGGACGTAGATTGGTTGCTAAAGATTAGAGACATGGTAGGATGTTTATACCAGATATAAATATCCCTAAATTGAATGCTACTATGTAAGCTTATGATGGGGCAAGTATCCGAGACATTGATATATAGCATAAGCAGATTGGATATATAAATGTCCAAAAGCTAAAAATATGCAACATAAAGACCTTGTTATAGGGCTACCAAGATTTAAGTATGTTGATTTAGGGCATGTCTACTCAACATGTTAGTTTGGGAAACAAGCGAGGTTTCCATTTGCCAAGAATACATAGAATAGCAACAAGCCTTTCTAGCTTGTGCACTCAAATGTCTAGGGATCCATGCATAATGCATCACTTGGTGGGTCTAGGTGTACTATGTGACCTTTGTGAATGACTATAGTAAGTACACATGGATATACATCCTAAAGCATAAGAATGAGATCTAGAAATCTTTATGTATCTTAAGGCTCATGCCGAAAAAGAGCTTAATAGTTATGACTCATGCTTATGGTCTGATTGTGGTGGTGAGGACGTGCCAATGGAATTTGGCAAATACTTAGCAAAGTATGGGATCAGAAGGCAGTTAACTTGCAGCTACACTCCTCAATAGAATGGAATGGCTAAAAGAAAGAATATGGTAGCCCAAAATCTGGGTAGTAGGTAGGTCATAGTTTTAAATTTTGTGATTGAAAATCATTATTGATGAGTTAGCATCATAGTATGATGCTAAGCATCTTATAGTATATGATGACACTCTGTAGGATATGTATGTTGAAAATGGGCAATAAAACACTATGTCTATCAGTGGACCTACTCAGGATATATCTAGCTATGTAAACCCTTAGACAAGTAGACTACAAAGCCATGGGACTGTTGAAATGTAGAAGAGAGAGAGAGAGAGAGAGAGAGAGAGAGAGAGAGAGAGAGAGAGAGAGAGAGACAGAGAGAGAGAGAGAGAGAGAGAGAGAGGAGACACACGATCTAAACTCCAAGGACTAATTCATATTAATCACTATCTACACATATATAGGTAAGACCTAGTCTAGATAGGGTGAGCTATATATAGCTCCAACACCCTACTCAAACAAATGTCTCTAGCTATGGATGAAAAAACCCTTGGGGAGCAGAAGGGAAAATGTCGAGCTCCTATATACAAATGTACAAACATGATTACGAAGAATTATTGTGAATCCGTAAATGTTAAGTGAAATTGAATATGTATGCATAAATATGATCAAGAGGTTTGAGTTGTATGTGAATGTGTGAAGTGCATGGTGCCTAGAAGGAGTATGTATAATGGTACTACAATGTCATAGTAGATTAATTTTCCAAGGTTGAAGTTGAGACAACTCCAGGTTCTAAGTGCAACAAAGTGAAGTATGCTTCATTCGGTTCTTTGGTGCATACATCTATAGTCATCTAATTGCTTGGATAATGTTCAATCATGATCGTGCCTTTCTTTACTTCATATCAAACATAATGAGAATGCATTGCAATATGTTTAGACTTGTCATGTTGAGCATAGTCTTTAGCAAGATTAATAGCACTTTGGTCATCACATCAAAGTGGTGTGTCGTGGAGAGGAGTTTAGCCAATATTTGAGAGAACTTGTCAAAGCCATACTAACTCTTGAGCCATAAAAAATGCAACTACATATTTAGCCTCTGTAGTGGAAACAATTGCAACACATAACTGTTTTTTGATAGTCCAAGAAACAAGTCAATCATTGATTAAAAAAGCAATTTCCACTTGTAAAATGCATAGATAAGTGAGAGCCTACCCAATCTGCATCTGTATAACCCAAAAGTTGAAGTGGATGCAAAGAATAAAAGTTTTGTTGGCACCAATAAGCCAACCCAAAATCTTTAGTGGTTTTCGAATACTTCAAAACGCGTTTAGTTGCAATCCAATGTTTAAGGCATGGAGAACTAAGATGTTGTCCAAGAAAATTTATATCAAAAATAATGTCAAGGTAAGAATTAGGCCAACAAATTAAAGACATCTAATAAGATTAGCGTAAGGTTGATGTAATGTTAATTGTCCATAATTCTGTAGAAGGTGAGAGTTTTTGGTAGAGCTCACATGATAAGGAGTAGAAGCAAGATGTGCAAAACCCAAACCAAAATTTTGAATAATATCTTCAATGAACTTTACTTGATACAATAATAAAATACCCTTTCCTCAATAACGTTGAATCTCAATACCAAGACATGATTGTATGTCTCCAAGATCCACCATGTCAAATGCAGGAGACAAAACCTTCTTTACTTATTAAAAGAAGTTGAGATTGTTATAAATAAGCATGGTATGATCCACATATAGAGTAAGAATAACAAAACTATCATAACAGTGCTTGACATATAAGTTAGGATCTAAAGAGTGAGGGATAAAACCTTGTTTTGTAAGGAAGAGATCAATCTTTTCATACCAAGATCGTGAAGATTGTTTGAGACTGTAGAGTGCTCGATGAAGTATGCAAGCAAGATTTTCCTTAACTTTGACTACAAATCCCTCTAGTTGCTCCATGTATATCTCTTCCTTTAAATCGTTATCAAGAAAAGTTGTTCTCACATCCATTTGGTGAGCTTCTATGTCAAACTCACTAGCAAAAACTAACAAGATTCGAATATTGGTAATATGAATAATAGGCGAGAAAGTTTCTAAGAAAAGTTGTTCTTACATCCATTTGGTGAACTTCCAGTCAAACTCACCAACAAAAACTAACAAGATTCGAATATTGGTAATACAAATAATAAGCGAGAAAGTTTCTTGATAATCAACTCTTGTAATTTATGAGAAACCTTCAGCAACTAGCCTTGCTTTGAATTTCTCAAATGTTCCATCTACTTTTATTTTAGTCTTATAATCCCACTTGCATTGAATAGTTGTACATCTAGGTGGCAACTTAGTTAGAGCCCATGTACTTTTAGAGAGAAGAGATTTATACTCAGCTTCCATATTCTCCTGCCATTCTTCCTTTTGTGGGGATCACATGGCATCACTATAAGAGATAGAGTCTTTACAAATATTAAGAGCATTCTCAAGAATATCGACATCATAAACATGACAGGTACCATGCTCCTTATCAATTGAAAGATCAACATAAAGATTAATGCTAAGATAATCATAAGCAATAATAGGTGTAGGTTGTGAATTCTAATGTGAAGAGTCAATATTGTCCCATGAAGGAGGTTCATCATCATATAGAAAAGGAAAAGCAGTGAGTAATGACTTTGTATCATCAACATCCTCTAGTGACCACGTGCTCCAAACATCCTTCTAAGACCCTGTGCTACCCATAAGTTGCTCACTGAAAATAGCATCGCAACTTCTGATTATCTTCTTGGAGGATGGATCACACAATCTATTAGGAAAGAAGACAAGATAAGTAACATAAATTTAAAATTCCATACTTTTAATGGGTTACATGAAAAAAAGAATATTCTCACTTCTGTCAGTTAGTTTGATGATTATTTCCATGAAGAACAATATGCCAAAAAAGACAAACTCAAGTGTGTCACTAACCATTTAGTGGATAGAGCATCGCTATGGTGGACTGTTGTCTACAAAAGTATTGATTGTCCTACTACTTGGGAGGCTTTTCAAAAGAATTTTTTGTAGAATTTTATTCCATCTCAATTCCATGAAAAAGCAATCAAATAGTGGGATCTTCTGCAACAAAGAGATCGTGAGCCTATTTCACAATATACTGAGCGTTTCTGGAATGCCTTATTGCAAATTTTAATGCTTGAAGACGTACTTGAGGCAATCACAAGCGCAAGTTTATGTTTGGTTTGCTTGGTCACTTTTATGCGGAGATAAACATGTTCAAGCTAATGACTCTCGAGGATGCAATTTCTTTGGCCCATGATGTTGAAGACAAAATTCAAGGACGAGAGAAGTGACCACAACAATTTCCAACTAACAATAACTTTGGTACAAAGCAATTCAATTCTAACTTTTGAAGATTTGATCAAAATTGCTTTGTTCCATCTTCTCTCCATAAATCTTGGACACGACCCCTTGCTTTACCACCAAACACAAATCCAAATCCTAAGCCATCTTTCCAGCCAAATCCCAACATCCTTAAACTCCCCGCTATTACCAATAATGTTTCCAAAGCCAAACCCATAGTCTACTACAAATGTCACCAACCTAGACATCTAGCGGTGAATTATCAATCCAAAAAGCCAAACTATTCACATCAACTACTTGGGAGCAACTGAAGATGAAGACCATGAGAAAATGCCTGATTTCACAAAAGACGATGACGATATCGATACTACTTCAGATACTTTACCAGGTATGCCAAATTCTCATTCTTTATTAACGATGAAATGTCTTATGCATGGTAAAGAAAATATTTTTTTACATGATGACAAGAGCACACACGATTTTATTTCTGCGAAATTGGTTAACGAATTGAATCTACATACCGTTCCAACTCATTATCACATCAAGGCTGCATTCTTAAGTACTAGATATAATGGTACACAAGAAGTTCATGACTTAGAAATTAAAATTAGCGATTATGTTGAGCGCATAAATTTCTTAGTTGTGCATTTACAATCTAGTGACATTATTTTAAGAATGCCTTGGTGTCATAAATATAATCCCGATATAGATTATTCCATACATTCATAGAAAATTCATTCTAATGGGAAACAAGTCACATTACATGGTATGCACACTTTAGATAATTTGCCATTGCTTAGTCACACACAGACTAAACATGCATTAAGAAAAGGTAGCAAATCCTATTTAATATGGGTGAATGAAATTGAAGCTAAGGAAAATTAGATGTATCCTAGGCACTCACAATTTCTTTCACAATTTAAAGATTGTTTTGATCTTGACTTACCACCTGGCTTACCATCTATATGTCCTGAAGATCATAAAATAGACTTAATTCGAGGTTTTCAACCATCATGTAAAGCATCTTATCGACATAATCAAATTGAACAAAAAGAAATTAAACCCAAGTTGAAGAACAATTGTTAACCCGAGGACTCATTAGGCCTAGTAGTTCTCCTTTTGGTGCGTCTCTCTTATTAGTTTTTTTTTTAAATACCTATAGGATGTGCATTGATTATCATGCCCTAAACAAGATAATTGTTAAGAATAGATATCTGATTCCTAGGGTAGACGACCTCATGGATAAACTACAATGGGCCACAATATTTAGCAAGATAGATCTTAAATCTGGATATCATCAAATACGACTGGATACACCTAATATTTTCAAACCTACATTTAGAACTCAATTTGGTCATTATGAATTCCTTGTTATGCCTTTTTGGTTTAACTAATGTACCAGCCACTCTAGCTGAATGTCCTATAGCCTACTCTAGCTGCAAACTTAAACCATCTGAACTCAAGTATTCTACCTATGATAAGGAATTACTAGTTGTAGTAAAAGCTTTACGTCAATGGAAACACTATTTAATGGAATCTGAATTCATGATCAAATCTGACCAACAAAGTATGAACATCTCCTTAGTCAGCCACAATTTTTTTATCGTCATATTAAATGGGCTGCTTTTATTCAAAGTTTTCATCCACATATCCAATATCAACCTGGAAAAGAGAATGTTGTTGCCAATACCTTAAGTAGAAGACCAAGTATCCATAATATCTCTGTTATATCTTTTGATTCCCTTATCCCTATGAAAGATACCTATGACCAAGACCTTAGTTTTCACGCTGATTGGAGTAAATTAGTTGCAAATAACTGGATTCCAATAGATTCATTTTCATATACTGATGGATTTATGTTTTATGAGAAAAGGTTGTGTAATTGTTCCATTTCAATCATTTGTCTTGCACAAAATTCATTGTCCCCATATCAATGTCATTATTAGGGGTATTATTTCTACTTTGCATATATTGGTTGAAGATTTTTATAGGTCATTATTGTATGCAAATTGAAGTAAATGCAAGTGTGTATCCCATGTTTGTGGTTTTGGAATTGTGTATGCACGCAAAAGATCTAGAATTGTATTGTTAGTCGCTTCTGTTTGCCCATTTGTTTCAGGATGAAATACTAATGAGAAATCAATCTTTATACCTAAATTAGCAAAAAAAAGTAGTCCAAAAATTATTACAGAATCTAGAATCACGATTAGAAATAATAACTTTTGGCAAACCATGGTTGGTGAAAACAGTTTTCAAAAACAATTGAGTAGCTTGAGATGCAGTTAATGTTTTCTTGCATGGAATGAAATATGCTTGTTTGCTAAATTGATCTACAATGGTCTAAATCATATCATGATTAGCTTAGGTGTTAGGAAAACTAGTTGTAAAATCTATTGAAATATGTGCCCATGGAGGCCAATTACCTATTCACCCTGTCTATAAAAACCCTCCTTTGTTAGAAGAAGAAACTGAAATCCTTGAACACGAAACTATTCTAGACACTGACTTTATGACCACTAGAACTGATCATAGATACTCTAGATATTTGGTTAAGTTTAAAAATTATCCTATTGAAGAGGCCCAATGAATTCATGCCTGTGATCTAAGTGCTTACCCCTCACTGCTCGCTCCACATTCAGAGATAATTGCTATCCCACCCCGAGGGTATGATGCCAGGAGGCATATTCCATGGTGGATTTCGTGAGACCACGGTGGATTGTGTGAGTTTTTATTCCACGGTGGATTCCGTGAAGTTTTTTTGTGGATTCTATAAAACTATATTTATTTATTGCGACTTATACACAAGGTGGACTCCTTGTGCGAGAAGTTGACAGGGACACGTGTCGTTTTCGGGTATCATGTTAATTTAATGTGCACCTGGGTGGTTCCACAACGGGTGATTTCACAAAATACATATTTAAATTAATGGACACTTATGAGCTTAGAGTGCACTCGTATTAAATTAAGGTTAAGATAGAGTTCCAACCTATTTATTTATTTTGTAGCTAAAGACTGCTACGTATTCACTTTTGTTGGTTTAATTTTATTATTTTCTAACAATTGTGAATGCTTCAGTTGATGTGTAGAGCAGGTGGCAATGGCGTTGGGAAGCACCAGGCGATAGCGTGTATTCAAATTACCTATATTAAAGGCGTGGCACTAATATCTATTTAGGTGCACTTTTTTATTGAAGTGCTTGACAAATATTTATTATTTTGAATGCCATGCATGCACGATTCAAATAATTCATTATTGGACATTGTATTTGGGCACAACTTGACTTTTGGGCCGCCCAATTGCTTTATTCTTTATTTAGACAAAAGCAAACACAAAAGCTAAAGCATGCTTATTGTAAAATTGGGCTATTTTTTAGCTTTGAGATGAATAAATTTATAAATGCATGCCTTCTAATGCGCTCAGACAAGGCATGGGGGGAGATTGTACCCAATTGGTCTTTTTACCTCATGTCGTGCAAATCTATCTTTTTGTTTATTGAGCTTAAAGTAGAGTTCTTTGTTCTTGGGAACCTTACGACACTCGCTATGTGCGTATGCATCCAGCATCCGATTTGCACACCACCTTGCATGGAAACATATAATGATTATAGAATATTCAAGGGACAGAAACATCGTTCTAGTCTTCAGCCCGCTTTTTTTTCAGCAATGACGTAATCGGTGACGATAATCAGAATCGAAAATAAGAAATGATTTTAAAGATTTCCATTGGCATCTCAAACAAAAAAAGTAAAATGATATTATTGACATCGCCATTGATGTCACGAACAATGTTTTTTTTAAAGATTTTCTAAAGCTTTACTAGGTAGCGGATGATTATAAAGGGAGAAGATCCATGAGCTCTAAGGATGGAAAAGATGACTACTATTGGGATAACGTTTTGGTGATTGATCACCTTCTCTGATAGTGCCTGGAGTAGCAACAGAAGGTGACAATGAGAAGAAGATCGACAAGCTCTACAGAAAGGCTAGAAGGGATGACCACGAAGAAGACAGCAGATTGTGAGGAGGACTAAAAGGTGACGACGAAGGAGGACCAGAAGGTGATGACAAAGGAGAGGACGACAAGATGATTCAACGAAGGTGGACTGCTAATTGTCACCACAAGCATTAGAGCTACCTTGCCATGGACCAAGAATTTTTGCCACCTTTTCCTTATACCGTGGAGTCTCCTAAATTTTACAATAATAAGAAGTTTGCAGTCAACATAAGATTGTCGAAGGCTCTTGCCATGTTTGCAGGGGATATTTTTCTAATGTGAAATTATGGGGACCTCATGACAACATAACTTGCAAGGCTGACAGCCTGTGATCTGTTAGCAAGTTGAAAATATATCTAGCTTGATCCTCCAGTGTTTTAATGCTATGTAACTATTAGCTCCTGAAATTTTTGATTTGCAAATATCTATGTGAGATTTTGAGCAGTATTTCAATTTTAGAAGCCTTCCCCTTTGGTGTTACAGTGTGATCTGGACATGATAGATATATTGGCAACGAGAAGGCCTTCCTCAACCTTTAGGTTCTTAATTCTTGGAGGTACCATATCTACATTATCAAAAATACTTTTCCTTCATGCATATTCATGCATAACTATGGCAATTACCCTCTCTTGTCAGCAAGGAACCTTGAATATCTTTGAGAAAGATTCATGAAATTTATTCTTGAATGGATCAAATCAAGAATTTGGTGAATTGGATCTTGTGAAGATGGAAATCCTCACATGTATTCGATCGAATGTGAATTTTAGCCATTCTTTTACTTCAAATATTCATAATCTTTTGCTCCCATCTTGCTAAGTGTCCTTGTGACGAGTGAATTTTGCAAACCCTCGCTTGCGTGTATTCTTTCCCGCGACATGTGGTGAACCCAATGTGAAAGCATCACTTCTGATCATCGAGATGGGAGACTCTTCGAACAATCCACCCACTTCATCAACTGGTTCTTCATTTTCGACCGATGAGATGAAGACTTTATTGCAAACTCTTTCTTCAACCATTATGATGTAGAATCAATAGATGCAGTTATCAATGCAGCAGCAGCAGTAGTTACATCAGCAACAATTGGATCAACAATCAATGTTGCATCAAGAACAAGAGCATACGTATGGTGCAACCAAGGCGATTGAGGCTGTGGTTAGTGAACACAAATTATTTGATGACCAAAATGTTTCAGCCTATCTTAAAGCCTTTGAAAGCTAGATGTGTTTCTTCAGAGTTTCTATCAATTGGAGCAACTATTTCCTATGGCTTGTCACTCCTACTTTGCGAATGACAGATTTATTTGTGCGACTCAAACTAGAATGTTTTTAAAAAGCGCTCAAAGATAAATATTTCTTAGAGGATTATGGTATTGCTACATGAAAGACATTCAGAGAGTGGGTCTATCAGTCCAAAAAAGGTCTTGTTGCATCTCAATTGTTGTGGGAGTTTGAAGAGTGATATACCCAGTTGGATGCATTAGAGCAAAGAGCTCTAAACTCAGAGAAAGTGGTTATTCTTGCACAGGTGATTGATCTTGCACTTCAAGATGAGTTGAGAGAGCTTCTTAAAGACTTTGCGTAGCCTATGGGATTGAAGACTAATTGGTTGGATGCTATTGATGTGGTTTCTACACTGACAAAGAGTCGGAGATGGAAGGCTCGCTTGAAGAACAGCATGCAACCACCACCAGCAATGTCTTCCCCTACCTCGACTTCTCCTATTGCTCCTTCCACTTCATCTCCTATTTCTCATCTTGTGTCTATGCCTACTTCTATGCCTATGCCTATTCTTGAAGTGATTATCAGACCATCTACAAAACCAACTGTCAAAGAAATGGTGGAGGAAAGTTCAAAGAACTTGAAAGATCTTCAAATTAAGACATGGTGGAGGAAAGTTCAAAGAACTTGAAAGATCTTTAAATTAAGATGACTACAAGGGAGCAGCAACCACTTAACCTAGCTCCAATTTTTTTCCCAACCTCTTCTACTCCTACAAATTCTTCAAAAAATGGTTGTGTTTGTCATTGCATGTGGTGTGATAGTCCACACCATGAGCAAAAGTATTGTCAAGATTTTGAAGAGGCAAAAAGGCTGAAGTTGGTAGTCTGGAAGGATAAGATTATATATTTGGGAGATAAAGAGCAACTGATTAAACCAAATTTTGGTAAATGAGGTATGAAGAAATTATTGGAGAAGTCTCTTTTGCACTCTTCTTATACGATGCAAGAGGTGGCAAGAGAAGCTACTACCTATGATCTTCAGCTGGAGTAGTTGCCAAAACACAAATCTCCTTTATGGTCCTATGCACTACATGCAAAGAAGAAAAGAAAAACTTCATCATCAAAACTTTTAGCCATAGGAGATACAATCAGAAAAGGGACTGGATGGAATGATTGAGTTGATATCTTTTCTATCTATGCTTACATCATGAAATCTCAAGGATTTGAAGCACTTGTTAAAGAGAAGCGAAAAAGAGATAATGATCAGTTCGAAGGATCGAAGAGGGTGACTAAGAGGAATGACCCAACTTCTCAACCTTCTTCTTCGAGACCACAGACCAGAGTATGGCTAATGTTTAGAAGCCAAAAGTTCAAGAAGATTAAAAAGGCCCAAAGACAAAGGATCCAAAGCCAAAAAAGCAACCTAGATTCAAGCTGCTTTCCAACATTGAGATGACTACGGACTTGAAAAAGGTACTTGAGGATTAGATTCTTAATTGCAAATTTGAATTTAATCTTGGATAAATCTTGGGGATTACCAAAATAGAATTTCATGATGTTATCATCGACATCATTTTAATAAAACGACACGTTATTGAAGAGCTGACATAGGATATGATCCATCGAGAGGCTTTAATGAGGCTATTCTCTATGGGTTGCATATTGAGGAGATTGATTCTGATGAGGAGATTATCGAGGAGTCTATAGATGGAGCTTTATGTATGTAGTCCAAGAAGTCTCTTTATCCTTTATTTCAGCCCATACAGTATGATGAGACTGAAGATGTGCCTAGATTGGTGCCTCATAGCCATTTTTGTCATAGTCACTGGGCTTGTGCGACTACAGAGATTGTAGTTAAGTCATAGCCAAACCATTCTGGGGGGGCGTAGGGGGCGATCAACTGATGCTTAATACCCCTCTCATCACATAACTGCTTAAAAGCATGTGAGACATACTCACCCCCATTATCTGTCCTTAGGCATTTTAGCCTATACCCAGACTGGTTCTCAACCAATGCAAGCCATCGCTGAAACACAGCCAAGACATCGAATTTCAACTTAATGGGATAAGCCCAAACTTTCCCTGAAAAATCATCTATGAAAGTAACAAAATACTTTGCACCACCCATAGACTGACAAGGCCTGGGCCCACAAACATTCGAATGTACCAATGCCAAGGGCTTACTCATGCGTGGGCTACCAAACTTCTTATACGTAGACCTAGTCTACCTGCCATAAAGACAATGCTCACATGAATCAAAACATGCATAATCAAGGGGTGGTAAGTACTGCAAATGAGAAAGCATTTTCATTCCCTTCAAAGACATATGGCCCAAACGGGCATGCCAAGGAGATACATGTGGGATAGAACCCACATACAAAACATAATCAAGGGAATAAGTGGATACAATCAAGGGATAGAGGTTGCCAGCCTTAGCACCTCTTGCAATGACAAGTCTTCCACGAGTGATCTTCCATACAGAGTCTCCAAAAGATACATGATAACCTATGTCATCAAGCTGTCCAGCTGATAGGAGACTGTGTGTCAAAGCAAGTACATGACATACATCCTATATAACAAAACTGCTACCAGAAGGAAACTGCAGCCTAACATCACTAATGCCCACAATATCAAGAGAGCTGTCATCACCCAAGCGCACAGAACCCGAAACAGTACGGTATGAATGAAACCACTCTCGGCAAGGTGTCACATGAAAAGACGCACCTGAGTCCAAGAGCCAACACTGTGCATACATGGAGTGTATCTCTGTCATCTACGAAGCACTAGAAGAAGCTGCAAGGATATAATCATCATCAACATCCTCAGACTGCATAACATTGATCTCTATAATTTTAACACTGGACTTTGCAAGCACTATGCTGTGATCAAAAGACTTATCCTGCACTTTGTCTTTCCCCTTATCTTTCCGCCTTTCATTGTTTAGTTCATGGCATTGTGGCCTAATATGGCCCTTTTTCCCACAATGGTGACAAGTAACAACTATATTCCTGCCACGGGATTTGCTACATGACTTCCCACAAGACTTGGACTGAGATTTCTGAGAATCCCATCCACAGCCACTGCCACTGCCATGTTTTCCATATCCATCATTCATGTCTCTAACTGTCATAGCATGTGACACACGAGAGGCATCCAAATTCTTATGGCTAACCTCTTCCTGCAGAAGAGCACTCTCAACATCAGATAATTTCAAGGTAGCAGTAGAGGCACACAATGCAGTGCGGAATACATCCCATGACTCATTAAGAGTACCAAGCAAGAAAAGAGGAGTGACATCCTCTGCAAAAGTGATGTCTTGCTAAGTCAAGTTCTTCAGTATAGCATGGAACTGGCTCAAGTGAGTAGACATAGTCACATTCTCCTTCATGGGTAGATTCATAAGCTGCTTCAGTCAATACATCTGACTCACTAGACTTTTCTTGTCATAGAGATTCTTGATTTTATCCCACAACTGCCATGCACTTTGTTCTTCCTCAAATACATTGTAATGAACGTGTTATGTGAGAGATAATACAATAGTGGACTTGCATAACTCATCAAGCTCAAGCCATTTCTCATCTGACATAGTTGCAGGTGGATGTCTGCTCAACCTCAAAGGTTTGGTATGCGATTTTTGCACCAACATATGCCAAATCTGGCTCTTCCAATAAGAGTAATTTGTACCATCAAGCTTAGTAATGTTGAAAATAGCATGATCAGTGGACGAACTCGCCATAATGCAAGCTAGAAGACTGTAGACAGTTCAAAAATTGCTTGTTGTTTACTACAGAAAATGACCAAAAAATCACCAAAATCGAGAGAAAATGGCGAGAAAAGTATAACCAAAGCTGCTACCCACCAAGTACTAGTGAAAATACATCATTTCAAAATATTTTAGCATGAAAAATACATGTCAGCCTGGAGTTATATGCTTGCTGTAATAAATGATAGCAGGCTACTATGAGAGTCAATTTCTGACCAAATCACTGCACCAAGTCAATAAATGACATCCAAGACATGACCAACCATAAACGGGCATAAATCAGTACCAAGCAATCATCAACGCCCTGAGCAAACACCCAAACATGTCACCAAAGCATCCCTCAGTGAGTAGGCATACCCCGTGGATAGTAGGGCAAAGTATACATAACATTGGCAAGACCTAACACCAGTAGATGTATGCTCACTAGAGTGCAAAGGCCAAGCTCAGGTCAAAAGCAACTCCAAGATATCAATGCATGAACCATGCAACATTTAAGTGTAAGAGATCCCAAAGTCTCAAGTATCTGCAAAATGCTCAAAATAGCATAAACCTCCTGCTCAATGCCAGTCAAGCATACAAGATGCTCCCACTGGCACAAAAGTTGGATAAACAAGTTCAATAGCTCAACCAAACCAAGTCAAAGTACCAAAGACATGTAACCAAGATAATGCCTCAATAGCATCGAAGGTCGTAATGGAAAAAGCCAAGTCGTAACAGAAAAATCCAAGTCAATGTCCAACTGCTCAAGAAAATACTCAAATGAATGTCAAGACGAGCTCAAAAAACTGCCATCCACAGCCAAAGCATAAAGCATTCACCAAGACATCATAACCCGTACTAAGTAGCCTAGGCATAAACCATGTCATAGATGAAATTCCAGCTGCAAAGAAGTGATAGTCAAACCCAAATTGAGCTCTAATCTCAGCTCAAAAGCATTTCGGAGCATAAACAAGACATGTGGCAGAGTCCAAATACATCATGACATCATACCGAGTAGCCGGGGGAGCTCATAACCAGGCATAACCCAACTATAGCATAAATAGCTTCAACCCTAAAGCTTCCAGCAGCATATAACCTCTTTAAACTGAGCAAATCAGTGCTTAATCCAACCTCAAATCCATAGGCAAACCATCGGTATACATTCCCGTATGTATAGGCACCAACCGAGCATAATCAGGCATCAAATGCCAAGAAATGTAAGCATAAAATTGAAGTAACAGGTGGCTGACCTATTCTGGATAGATCTGGGATTATTCAAAATAGTCAATGGTTGAGCTAAATCAGCTCCAAATGTGTCTCACATAAGAGGCATCACATCCACAAGTGATCCGACAAAATAGACATCAGTAGAAGCATCACATAATCCATAGGCATACAAATACATGTTTTCTTAGACCTAAAATCTGTTTCAAACTATTATATCATCAGAATTTGGCAAATCTGACATCATCATCGCATCCAGAGTGTGCCAAAACCCCAACTTAGACTCTTACCTTGTCTGAATCGGGTTCTGAATGCCCGAGATATGACAAAAAGAGTGATTTTTGGGCTAGATTTTAAAACATGCACAAAAAAAACGTGAGCTAGCTAGGGGGGTCTGCTATCCCACATGTCAACAATGGGGCCCAAAGGGGGCACAAATGGGAGCCAAAGAAGGCCTACACCAAGCCTCAGTAAGCCTTGATAGGCTGGAAGCAAGATCCAAGTGAAGGAAACTCCAAGAGGTGTGAGCTATGGCTGCCCACAACTTGTGAAAACCCTGTTTACCTAGACCTATGGACTGAAGTAATACCTCAATGTCAGTTCCTTGATGGTGCCTCAATAGGCCGGGAAGAAGCTTGGGAAGCCGGGGAGTGACGGGAGCTCAAGAGAATAAGCTATGGCTGCCGAGAAGGAGACCCAATGCGAGTGGGGAGTCAATGGGAAGCTGAGAATGCCACAAGCCAAGCTCAAGAGTTAGATTCTGTGCTCTGATACCACTTGAAAGGTGAGAAGGATCGAAGCTTGCACTCAAGAGCTATGGCGGGAAAGCATGAGCAAGAAAGAGAGAGACAATAAATGGGAACTCCAACAATCACAATGTGTGACCAGGCCTTCCTTTATTCAAACGGTCACTAAAAGAATAAAGTGACAGTGATGGGCGCCCACCACCTACAGTGTGCAGTGGCAGTGACTATCAGTGTAGTAGTGCACGGATGGATAGGCGGAGGCGCCTTTACCCCCAACAAGCTTCGCTTGTTTGACAAGCTACCTTCAATGGCATTGGGGTTTTGGCATTGTGACAATGTTGTTGCTTGTGCTACTACCAACAAATCCATCCTCCCAAACCATAGCCATAGCCACTATGATGAGAAACTGGCCCACTAGCCCTGAGGATTTGTTCAATGCAGTAGAATGCACTTTTAGATCAAAAATTAGATCTTCCAAGTCTTCCTTGATGACATAGTGACAAATTCAAACCCTTGTGACCTTCCAACCTCCCTATTCAAAAACATTCTTACTTCACCTAGTGGTGCTACCAATGATTGCGCTGTAGAAGCAGTGGTGCAGGTGGTGGCGTTGTAGGAAGAGCCACATGTGGTTGCTAGTCTCCCCAACAAAAGGGCTGTGGAAAGATGCTCTTTGGAATTTTTTGGAGGATCATGATTTCCTAGTCCTAGTTAGAGGGAGAGGGATGTTGGTACAGCACCTCCAATGCAAACCTCGAACCAAGTTTCTTGAGCAACACCTCCTTCCTTGAGCTCCTTCACCTCATACAAGACAATGGATGTGTGGATGGCTTGAAGAAATTGAGATGAAAATAGGATTTGATGGCATGTACAAGGAGAAAAACAAAAATATGAAGGATTTAGAGTATACAGGGAAGAAGTAAGATGTGTCCACTAGCTATCTAGCTCAGCGATGGCTCTGATACCATGTTAATAAACATGGATCTAGAGCTAGATCAGCTATGGCGGATGCAAGTCAAACACACAATACATTATCAGAATGATGAATTGTAACTCAAGTAAATTAGGTTCCAAGATAGATTAGCTTGGACTCATAAACACAATCTTCAGTGACTCAACCTGATAGTACCATTGCATTGAAATGAGTGTCATGTACATGCCTTTATAGCTTTTGGATAGTACCACTTTTCTTCTCTATGCTTATGGGATTTTGGGCATCTCTTCCTAGAGCTTACATCTATGTCATATCTCTCATACAAAGACACTTATGGGCAAGCCTCTATATCATGCATCATTTGCTATTCTCAACAAATGAAACCCATCTCCAACATCTCCTTGACTTGCTTTGCAACCTCTTCACGTTCACATTTGGAGAGTCTCTAAGATGGCTTGTTTACTAGCTTGGAATGGGGCTATAAATCAAGTGGGTGGTCCACTTTTCTCTTACAAGGAAGGGTTGTAGGCATATGAAATAGATCACTATATTCCTCAAGGAGGGCCTACAAGACCGAATCATTAGATACTACAAAGGACTGACCTGCCCTTATTCAATTGCAAGACAAAGATTTGTGAGCATTTCTTAAACTCCCTTTTGAGTTTCTTTGCTATAATGAGCTGAAAATCCACATGACCTTGAACTCTCTCTAGGCAGATGGGTTGTCCATACATCATAAACTCCATGTAGAGCTGAGACAAGTCCATAGCAATTTTTCCAAATTGTTTCAGTCAATCACAACCCAAGACAACATCAATGGGGCCCATATCTAGGGCAATTAGACCAACCAGTGCTACGTAATTTTCAGCCAAGCATAAGGGGATTGTGGAACATACATGTGTGCTGATTTCTTTTTCTCCATTTTCTACTTGGACCTTCAAGGGATGGTGTAATTCCATAGGGATGCATTTCAACTGTTCAATGGCTAATTTATTGACAAAATTTTGAGTGCTACCATTGTCCACAAGGATAAAGACATTCTTTCCATGGATAATTCCTTGAATAATGCACAGGGTGCTAGGGTGTTGAGAACCCGTCCAAGCATCCAGGGAGATGGAGCAAAGGGAAGTGGTAGGCGGGTGGGATGTCAGATCAAGTATTTGTGATAGATAGCCGACCGGGTCAAAAGGAAACACATCCTCCGAGTCATAGAACTACTTGCGATCTACATCCTCAGCAAGTCAACATGGTTGATGTGTAGGTCATCCTCATCATTGTGCCAATCTTCCATGACATACATGCTATGGACCTTGATATTAGCTGTCTTGTAAGGGCATTTGGAGGCATGGTCAGTAGTGTACTTGTCCCCACATTTAAATCATATTCCTTTTTCGTTCCATTCCTTCATGACATCCGGAGAAATGAAGCATTGGCCACTAGAGCCATGGGAAGGTGATGCAATGGACTGTTTATTTTCAGCATACTTATTCTCAACATTAGAGCCAAATGCTATCCCAAAAGTGCCTTGTTTTCTTTCAGTATGGAAGGTGGGGTAGGTGGATATTAGGGGGCTGTTATTAGGCACAGAAGTGTCTCAAAGGCAGCCTCCATATGGGGTTGACCTTGAAGGGATGCGGGGCTATCTAGAACCTTGCTAAAAATATTCATTCTTACAGTACTTCCTTGCATATCTTTCAACTAGTTCAATTGCTTCAAATAGTGTGGTAGGATTTTGGGCCATGACATTTGCCGATAGGCTCAGTTCCAACCCATAGATATAGTTATGCAATTTAGCATCATCGCTAATTCTCTCCACCTACATGGTCAAGTTCATAAACTGATTTGTGTACTCACATACACTAAGGTTACATTGTTCAAGAGTGTACCACCATCTTGCCAACCGCTCTTTTTCCATAGGAGACACAAATACTTGGACCATATGCATTTTAAAATCTTCCCGGTCAATGAACTGATGATTCTCTCGATTGATATAGTGCAACCATGGGTGGAAAAATCCTTCCAATTGGAGAGAAGCAAAGATTATTTTTTGATCATCAGTACGGAGGTAGATATTGAAGTAGGACTCCAACTTTGATGTCCATTCTTTCAAGTTGAATGGTGAGGGAAATTTCCCATTGTACTTAGTGGGGATGATCTTATCACGTAGGGTCATGAGGGCCATGCTGCCGATGAAACCCTTGTTGTCCATACATCCAATGGTGACCATACATAAATTGTTGTCCATACATACCATGTGGTGCATTTATCCCATGTTGTCCATTATAGCCATGCTACCCATGATTGCCATGCTGTCCATTGGTACTATACTATCCATGATGGGGCTAATTCATATAGGGTACATGGGGGCTCCTAGGGAGAGTGGGGGAATTTCTACCAAGGGTGGGAGTGGGCCTCAGTGGGGTGTTGGCTACATGGTTGATGGGGGAACTCAACAGAGGCTCATCATGCACATGAGAGGATTCACCAATCTCATAAGTAGAAGAGGGGATTCCCTTAGCACCATGTATGCCCTATGGACCATGCAATGGCTCCTGAGGTAGTAGACATCTAGATTCATGCCTAGAGTCATTGGCCTTCTCTTGGGATGAAGTTGTAGCTAACTGAGCAACAAGATTAGTGAGCTGCTCCAAGGTTTGTTGAGTCCTCGAGTTTGAGACGGCCATGTGCTCAATCTCTTCATCAAACTTGGACACCACTTGGCAGTGGTTGGTGACCATGTCATTATGTCGTTCCATGTGACAAAGCTCATGTTGGCATAGGCTATGGTTGAGTTGTAGGGATGCGTTGTCGTGCTGTTGCGCATACGAGCCGTAAACACCTCCATTTTTGTTGTGTATCTGTGTTATCTTTTCACGTGTGTTTCATTGTGTTTGATTGCTGCGTTATCTTTCCATCCTTTTCTGTACCCGCATCCAATGTACATACTCCACTTGTGTGTTTGTGTTTGCGTGTGTTTCTGTTTGTGTGCATGTTGTGTGTGTGTCAGAAAAATATGAAAAACTGATGCCAAAGAATATTATCATGCTGTCAATTTCAATGAAGAACTCCAAGAAAAGTGCAAGAAACCGTGGAATCAAAGGAAGCTTTGTAGAAGCCGACATTTAAGCTATGAAGACAAAGGTTGCACATGAACAAGGCCAACGTAACATGCAGGACAATGAAGTAGAAACTGTTTTTACTAGTTTGTCCCAGCTCAACACTGTGTTGTGGAATGCAATGCTCACAGCATATGTAGAGCAGGGACAAGACAAAATATCTCTAGAATTGTATCGCCATATGCAAGAGGAACATGCAATTCAAAATGAGATTACATTGATGACTATTCTACAAGCCTGCTATGGAGTAGGAGAATTGGAGGCTTGTAGGAAACTGCAATTTTGATGCTATATCTACAGGTTATGAGATGAACATAGCCCTTGAAAATACTCTTGTTTGTGCTTATGGGAGTTGTGCAGACATGGCAAATGCTCAGGAAATGCAGTTGGTAGGTTATGATCCAGACCAAGTGACCTTTGTGTCTCTTCTTTCAGCTTGCAGTCACACTGGCTTTGTTAGCGAAGGTGTTGAGTGTTTCAAGTCTATGAGCAAAGTGTTTGGTTTATATTCAAACTCGAAGCATTATGCCACTATGATAGACCTTCTTGGACGTGCAGGCGACTTTGAGAGGATACAAAGTTGCTTGTTAGGAATGCCTATCAAGGCAATTTTAGCTATTTGGTTGTGCTTGCTAGGGGCGTGATTTTCATTTTTGCTTTCTGTCTGGTTTTCTGGGGAGGACGACGCGCTATATGGGGAGGATCGCAAACTGTTGTTTGGGGCAACGCTGCAAAAGCTCTGTCACCTAAAATCCAGCCAACACGGCTGTTTGCTGGTATTCGATCTATGATTCCATCGTTCGTCACTTAATTCTTCACAGCATGCCTGAATCTCAGCTCCTGTAGCCATGCGCAAAAGGGACCGTCGGGCAGCTGTTGACAGAGGGAAAAGCATCTTGACAGGAATTGTGCTTGTTGGTGGCATGTTCCATCTGGTGTCTGAGTTCCTAGCAAAAAATCTGTTTTTGAGCTGAATTCGCTCACCTTTATGATGGCTAGATTTGGACTTCCTGTTTCATATGTTCTTCTTGGCACGATACTGCAAACTGTTGGAGGAGACCTCTTTTCATGGCAGGACAGCAAATCTCTTCTACATGGCACCTGAGCTGTTGGATTGAGATGGAACATGCCCAAATCTTAATTGCAAGTTTATGGGGAAGCTTGTATTGCTATGGAGAAGATCTACTCTCCAAATGTGCAATAGGCACAAGTCCGATGCAACGTTTTCATAGTGCGGTAGCTTGGCATATTTCAACCAGAAGGCCTTTTGGACAGGCTCCCTTCAATCCCATACTTGGTGAAACACATCATGTATCGTGTGGTACACTCAATGTATTGTTAGAGTAGCACATACCTATGGATGAAGTCGATCAATACAAAAAAAGAGGAGTTTTTTGTCACCCCGCCCTTGATGTCTGCGGATTCAGCTTCTTATCATAGGCACGGTGATGGCGTAATGTCAGATAAGCAAAGGAGCTGAACTTGCCAATCTTCTTGGATATACATGGAGATCACAAGTTATTTTTCTAAGGCAGTATGCCTATAACTGCAGCTTCTTGTCAAGAGTAGTTGGCAGCTTCTTTGTTGTAATTCACTTGGCAAGCAATATAGTGATCTTTGGCATAAAAATTTTGAGATCTTCTTGTTAGCCTCGCACATTGCAGCATCTTGAACCCCGTGTTCAACAGCTCTTGCATGAACTCCAGACACCGTGTCAAGCATATCAAGCATGTCCTAGAGTCTCTAATCTCCCTCTAGAGTTCCTCATGGGCCTTACTTTTGCCTTTGTAGCCAACCATCTGGATATAGTCCACAGGACCTGTTGTCAGTAAATGGGGCATAAATTTTGGTAGGAAACTTGGATTGGTGAGACTTTTGATTTAGATTAGAGGGTACAAATTCCTCTTCGAGATGAGCTATTAGTCTTTGTGATAGAAAATGATCAGAATTTTCTGCAATGGAATTACTATGTCTCTAGAGCGGTATGGATCCTGTCCTCCACAATGACCCTAGTGCACAAAAATGGGCATAACTTTCAAAGCGTAGCCCGTGGCTTGCCTAGCAATACTTGATAGCTAGGCCATCCTACAAACTTGATCACCCTAAAGTCCAGAATGCATTCTACATTCGCAATAGTCATATGGAATTTAGTGATGCAACCTTTAGGTTATCTTAAACTATCATCAGCCATTCAGAGAATTGTGGAGGCATGAGATTTTTTATTCAAATTAGAGGGGACAAATCCATCTTTGAGATGAGCTATAGGGTTTACTCCTAGATGCAATACAGAATTTTATGTAATGGGATCTTCCTGTGATTGTCCTGCTTGACTATGACCAAAAACACAGCGTGTCTCTTAGTACAAAAGCATTATATGGATGAGTCAAATGATGAGGAGCCTAATCAACAACATGAATAGCATCCTAAGCATAGTGAAAATTATCCCAAGCATCATTGCATATCCATTTGCTATGTCATCAATGTAGAAGTGAATTTACTGCCATATATCTCTTCTGATTTCATGCACTTCAAGTGTCATATATGGGGCCATTAACATTGAAAGATTGTCCAAGGGGGGTCATTGCATTAGGGGAGATGGTGATCATGGGAAAGTACCTACACATGCATCCAAGTATCGTGATTTGGATCATCGAGAGATGGGCAAAGTTCCCCCCAGGGACCAGGTTGTGCACCCCTTCATGGTCTTAAGTAGTAAGGGAGGGTCACCTCTCTTTTGTCTTACCACCTTGCCTGGCATCAGCCTTTTTCCTCAATCAAAGTATACATTGATGGCAGACATTTTTATTAAGCAATCAGCATGAGATACATTAGAAAGGAAAAATTGGGTCATTTCATGAGATGCAAGGAATGAACAAAGACTTTGATAGGGATTAGCTTGGCAATCTAGTGACTCACTGGCTACTACTTACCCAATTACAAAGGCTATTACTTACTTTGAGGCTTATCCAAGCCACACAAGACAAAGATGGGGATTAATGTTAGCCAATACAATTGATTCATGATTGAACACCCTGCTATACACTGCCTGTGGGTAGCCATTACAACTTAGCTCAAGTTTTTTATCCAGCCCACAACCCCTTGATCTCAGCCCTCAGGAGACCCCTCACCTTTTTTCCTCTTTCTTACCCAGATAGAAGTTATCAAGATCAGCATCCATAGGCTTCTTGTGGGCAGCCATGAAAGCTTCATTTGAAGTTTTTCTTCTTTGAAGTTCAAGCATGGGTGCCCTCATCATCATTGGAAGCATTTGAATGTTGAAGTCTTCATCCATGGGAGTGCTCTAACCAGCCGGGCTTGCTTGATGGAGAAAATAGGCATCGTGATGGTGGGCAATGCTTCAACCATCTTCTCCAAGCACTGAAGCTGTATGACAATCTGATCTTAATCTCTCATATTTATCCACTTACTGAGCTTAATCCCTTTGTTGGAGAGATTAAAGATTCCATAGGCTTAGTAGTTCAATCCCTCTTGTATGCATGCATCATAACTACTCAATGTCGGAGGAGAAAGTGCCAAATCTTGTTGAGGGAGGGTTCAACCCCCTTGCCCAAGGGCCAGAAATGCCAAGGGAAAGGCCTGAAGCTAAAGCAGGAGGTAGGAGGAGGCCAGGGACAGTAGTGCAATTTGTGCCACAAATTATGGGCTACTGCCTAAACCCCACACAATAGGGTTTCCCTTGCCTCTAGGGTGTTCAACTTGAAGCTCAGGATGAGGGGAATCAATTCCTAGTGGTGGTTGATGGCCTAGAGGAGGTTGGAACAAGTTGGGGTGGGTTGTAGGAGTTGGCAACCATGGCATCTTGCAGGAGAGATGAGAGAAGGAGGGCTAAGGTAAAAAGTAACTAGGGTTTTGCCCTCGTCTAACTCCTAGAACTCTAAACTTGGCTTGGAACCCCTAAAATTTGCATGAAAAGAAGTGAGACATGCTATTTTAACCATTTTACCTCCAGATATGTTTGAGTCTCCAACCATAGCTCCTGCGTGCTCCAAAAGCTATGGTTAACTGTAGTCCTTCTTGTTGTACCTATACTTGTAAGCTAATTAACTAGGGTTGTTTTGGATTTGAAAAGGAAGAAAGGGGAAAGAAGAAAAGGACCACAGCCTAAAGCTCTAATATCACTTGTAATGAATGAAGTTGAGAGGAGAGAGGAGAGAGGAAAGAGGAAAGAGGAAAGATAAGAAGAGTTGAAGAGAGAGAAAGAGAGCAAGAAGAAGAGAAGAGAAGACTAAAAGAGGAGAGAGAAATACAAAAAAGAGGAGAGAGAGAGAGAGAGAGAGAGAGAGAAGAGAAGGAAGGAGAAAGCCATGGAAGCTGAAGATGAAGGTAAAGAGTATGTTCTTGATAATCACTTGTTGCCCTAATTTGGGACTCTTACACCTTATATACCCTGGTAGTGTGACTGGGTGTCCAATCCCTAGTTTCTATGTATCCTACTTGTTACAAAATCCCATGATTTCCTAGGGTAACATGGAATGAGCTTTGTTTTGACATATAGCACACTTGATTTGGAGCATCCCCCAGAATGCTATTCCAAATTTAGTATAGCTAGGTCTATGATAGATAGCAAGTTGTCTATCATATATAGGAGTACCTTCATGAAATTCCATGGGCATATCCTCTTCAAGGACTCCTTCAAGTCTAAGGTATACTATCTTAAGGACTCCTTTTAGCAAATTCCAACTATATTGTACATCCTCAAGTAAACTATTAAACAATTCCCAAGCCTCACCCCTAATTCTTTCAAGAAGGGAACCAGAGGAGAAAGAGAGGAGTGATGATTGTAGAAGAGAGAGAAATAGGAGGAAGAAATATAAGAAGAAGAGGGAGAATGTGAGCAATAATGAAAGCTAATCAAGGAGATGAAGATGAAAGATATTTTGTTTTTTGCATAATAATTGATAAAATAACCCTTATACCTTCTATACTAAGCAATGTAGTTAGTGTTTTCCCCTTATTTTCCCCCTAAAAATACCAAAGTCTTTCCACCTCTTTACATTCCATCCTCACCCAAAGGTTTTTTTCATTTTAAATAAAGAACCCTACTTACTACAAACACCTTGAATCGTGGAGATGACAGAGTATTACTTTATTTCAGCATTACAAGCATATGAGGAATCTTGGGGAGTCTCAAAGGATTTGATTTCATTCAAAGCCTAAGAGTATATATGCACATCATCAGGAAATCCTTAGGAGCTTTTCCCAAATGAAATCAGGTCCCAATGAAGGAAAGACTCATCTTAGGACTCATCTTAGGACTAGTCATGTTGTTGAGGGGATAATCCAATATTATTCAAACATTGAAGTTAGACTCACATCGGCCCTACACTTAATACTCATGTCAATAGTGTTGTTATTGAACATGGTAATAATAGTATAGATTTAAGTGATATGTATGGCTTTAGGGATACACCTCATTTTTGCAATATGTATGGATTTAGGGATACGCCTTGTGTTTGTGAAGGCCCTCATTATAGTATAGAAGTAAATGAGAATGTATTAGAGTTACGTGGACAAGTTTTGGAAGTTTCAAAATGAATTTTTTATGAGGATAATCTAAATAATACAATAAAAGTTGCAAAATATATGAAAATTAAAATACATGTTGTTTTACATTTGGACTTATGAAAATAAATATTGTTTCAAGTCTTGTTAAGCATCCAACTAACCATGAGGAGGACGTATTAAATTGGATCAATGCTTGTGAAGATAATGAAGAAGCATGGCTACTAATAGCCATATATGAAGGGATTTTCCACATCTTTTTTAGGGTTATGAGATGTAATGATTAGGGTTGTTTTATAGAGAGGGACCATAGAGTTGTGCATGATGTTTTTGTAAAGCCCTTGCAATCAAGTGCTTGGAATGAGGAGGTTTTTGTTAAGAATAAGAAGAGTGGGGATCTAGCTACATTTTTTTCATCCAAAAGGGTGCCATATAAAGGGGTCATTTACTAATCAAATAGAAAAAGGTTGTTCTTTACTTTGGAAAAAGTAACAAAAAAGGGTATTTTTAAATAGGCCTTGAATGTATGTGATATAGAGGGTTTACATACAGTGAATCCCTTGAGAATTCTAGGAATGCATCATGTAGAAGGGCCATTGGTTTTTGATGAAGATGATGTTGGTTATTTGTCTCTAGAGACTTCCTAATAGGATGAGTGGTGCCCTAGGGAGATTAGGAACTTTGTTGATATGTTGGATAAAGTCAACCAAAAAACACATGCATGTGATTAGACCTCCTTCTCAATGTCTGAAGAGTGCGAAGAATGTACTGGTATAAAAAGAGATGTTGGATAAACAAAAAACGTTGTTCATATGTTGGATAAAGTGGACCCAAAAACACATGCATGTGATGAGACCCCCTTCTCAAAGTCCCAAGATTGTGGAGAAGGTGCTAGTATAAAGAGAGATGATACTATAACTTTTACTTGTGATGCATCTTATGTCCTAGTTGAAGATGAGGAAGAAGAAGAGGATTAAGGTTATGATGACCCTATAGTAAAGACCAAATGGGGCAAATTATAGTAAAAAGAACCAAAGAGAGATTTTGGGTATGGCATTGGATGCAAAAGGAGAAGATAATCAAAAGTAAAAAGTAATATATTATTAAACTATGCTTGGGATTGTGAAGAACAGGAGCTAGTGCTATGCAAGATGGCAAAGACTTGGTTATGGAGTAGATAGAGGAGCCCAATATTTAAATATCTAAGTCTTCATTCCTAATAGGATGGTTAGGGGTGCAGTTGAGTAACATAGAGAAAGAAGGAGATGATGTTATACAAGACATTGATGTTTTAGCTAAGGCTCCCAATGTATATAGTTTAGATATTTGTAAATTCCAAGGAAACATATTAAAGATATATGAATATTAAGTGATACAAATTGTCTTATTGGATGAAAAGAGGTTACATAGTGGTGTATAAGAGAGGACCTTCTAGCTAGGTAAGTTATTTAGTTGTACATACGTTGATAGTGCATCTATTGGTATCTTGTGTTAAAAGGCAATAATATTTGGGTTTTCTTTTTGACTTGGGGTATTAGGTTTAAGAGTGAAAAATTGCGATTCTAGATAAATAGGTTTATTATATGTGTGCAAGGCTTCATAGGATGTACAAGCTATGGTGTGCCAAATTAATAGGTTTTATTTATATAAATGTGTCAAAAACTTAGTTGAGGGATAATAGATGACTGTAGTTTTTGTCCTAGAGCATTTTGACCTAGAAATCTAGTTAAGGAAGGGTTGGATCTTACAAGGTGAGTCTAAAAGAAGAAAGAAAACCCCTAGAAGGATAGTATAACATTGCATTTAATGTTGCCTCGTTTCTGTTGTAGTGCTCATTTATAGCAGGTTACCAAAGGACGACTTGGCACATGTCAGAAGATTGTTTGACATATTGAGAGAGCATGGACTCTTTGCACCTTCATGCACACATCAATAGAGTAGTTGGGATACATTGTGAGCAAAAATGGTATATAGGCTGACCTGAAGAAGATGCAATGTGTTAAGGACTGGCCCACTCCATCCACCACCACTTCATTGCATGGCTTCCTTGGTTTCTCTTCATCCTTTCTTTATGTCAATTTTGGGCTATTCAAAATATTGCTAAGAATTACCATCCTTCTTGTACTTTCAAGCATAACTTTTAGCCAATTTAATTGGTTGGAAGAGAGTGGAGGGATTTTGTGCCATTACATCATCTAGTAAGATTGATTCTAACCCATATATGTATTTATACAACTTGACATTGTTAAACACTCTATATGCATAATCAAATTCAAGAATTCGTTAATGTACTCCCTCATTTATAGACTCCTTTGTTCAAGATGATAGCATTCCTAGCCAACTTCTCTTTTTCTACATGCAAAACAAATGCTTGAACCATTTGTGATTTGAAGTCATTCCATCCATTAATTTTTTTTTTTCATTTTTATATGCCTCCACCAAGCATGAACAAAGGCTTCTAAATGGAGGGTGGTGAAGTGGATCTTATGATCATTTGATTATAGATGTATATCAAAATAAGACTCTAGTTTTAATGTCCACTCCTCAAGATCTGATGTGGAAAGAAAATGCCCGTTGTATTTTATAAGGATGATTTTGATCTCTTATTGCTTGAGAATTAATGGTAAAAGTACTTGCAATTAGGCCTTCAATGGCTTACCCACTTCATAGCTACTATTTGGTATAATTTTATTTTTATTATTACTGACTAAGAGTTCACATTCAAGGGTTGAAAGGGATCTCTTAAAGTTGTCTCTACTTTCTCTTAGACAATTGAAGTGCTACTAATTAGAGAGATTTGGAGAGAGAGTTTGTCTAATAACTCCTTGGTTCAATAAGTGAGGTGATCAATAGCTTACTTTGTTTGAGAACTTGAGAGAGTCATTTGCTCAACCATTTGATCTATCTTAGACAAGTCTAGTTAATTATGCCTATCTATGATAAAATGGGGGAAGAGAGAGAGAGCTTGAGCTCTTTCAAGATACACAATACAGAGAGAATACATGCAAGATAAGAAGTTGAAAACCCTAGTATTTCTTCCTCCTTTCTTCACTATAATATCCTATTGAAAGGTGGAGCCTAATTGGAAGCACAAGCAAGTAGAAGCAAGAGAGAGATGAGCTATGAAGGAAGGAGCAAGAGACAAGGGATAGAGACGTAAGATGTGGAAACACCAACAATGATAATGTATGATCAGCATTTCCTTAATCGTTAGTCACCAAAAGAATAAAGAATAAAGTGGTAGTGATGGGCACCTAGCCAGTCCCTACATTATATATGTGGGCAGGTACTGCAAGTGTAGTGAATACACAAGTGGTATGGGCACATGCACCTTTACCTCCAACAACCTTCCACTTAAAGGAAAATGTACCTCCAATGATGAGTGAAAGAAAAAAGAAAAATACAAATGTACATAAAGTATAATAGGATAAGGGATAGACATCATCTCATCCAATGCCCATCATCTTCCTTATGAAAGGCAAAACACTAAACTAAGAGACTTTTAATGAGCAGATCTACAGGATTTTGGTCAGTTGATACCTTGACAAGCTCAATGGACTTTTCCTTAACGACCTCTTTGATAAAGTGATAATGCATCTCAATGTGCTTTGTGCTTTATATGGAAGTTTGGATTCTTGGACAACTAAAATAGAATTCGAATGCAATGTAGGGACCATTAGTACTACCAAGGTCTACCACCACACGACCTAACCAAAGAGCCTCCTTGCAAGCCACGATGCCTATAACATACTCTACCTCTATAGTATATAGGGCTATATATTTTTGCACCCTGAACATCCAAGAAATAACACATCTAGAAATGATAAAGATATAGCCAGATGTGGACTTCCTACTATTTTCATATTCTACATAATCAGAGTCAGTGTACTCCATGTCTCCTACATCCTAGCCACCATAACATATGTGAATATCTATAGTGCCCTTAAGGTACCTCATGATACAAGCTGTTAAATGGAGTCTCGAATTGGCTCTGCTTCTTATGAAGTGTGGAAAGAAATCAAATTTGAATTTGAAACAATTGATATGTTATAACTCTATCAAACATCCACAAACATTACTTGTTAGATCAACTCCATGAAAAGAATAAAGAGTATTGAGAAACAATCTATTTCCTAATACTCTTTATGTGCCCTAACTTTCCACTAGGATTGGTTTTTTAATAGATACCATTGCATGTCATACCCTTCATTGATATCCTAATGTCACCTACTAGGTGTAGTCATATAGTGTGGCATAACTCCCACTGCAAATGCTATGTCAAGACAAGCAGCTATCATGGCATATATCAAATTGCCCACCATTGTGGATGCATAAGGGACTTGGCCATCTTGGCATTGTGCTCATTAGAATGTGAACAATGACCTAAATAACCTTTACATAAGAAGGTAAAGGACAACCAATAGGCTTAACATTCCCCATATGAAACCACTCAAGGATCTTCTAGATGTAGTCCTTTTGTGCACAAGTAAAAGAGCCCCTTATAGTGATCATGCATGATGCACATCCCAATAATTTATGAGGCCTATTGTTCCATGTTCTTCATCTCAAAGCTCTTCTTGAACAAACTTTTTCAAGATATCCAGCTCATCATGAGCTCTTCCAGCAATCAACATATCATCCAGAGAAAGTACCAAAATTATAAGACTGCCATCACATCCCTTCTTTTGCATACATATAGATCTATCACTGTAGGTATATCATTATGAATGTATGAAAGTATCAAACTTGTGATACAATTCCATATATGCCTAATTAAGGCCATAAACACTAGGCGTTACTTACCTTTTTTCTCAAAGCCTTTAAATTAATGCATATAGATCTCAGCATGCAAGTTTCCATGTAAAAAAGCTATCTTCACATCCATCTGATAAAGTTCCATATCTAATGGAGCAACTAAAGCCAATACCAAGTGTAGGGGATAGTCATCTTAACTATGGAAGAAAAGAACTCATCAAAGACATCATCATGCTCATGCTTAAAATGCTAAGCAATCAATTTGGTCTTATATGCTAGATTGGGGTGTACATCGGTACTCTTCAACTTATATACTCACTTGCATGGCAAAGCACACCTTTCACTATGCAAAGTAACCAAATCCCATATTTTATTTTTTTATAATAAGTTATACTTTGACTACACGGCCCTCTTCCAAGAGTAACTAGATTCACCTCTACACATGGGTCCATGATAAGTAAGAGGCTCATTATCATCTGTTACCATACCATAGTCCCTGGAGGGCTAAAACCACTCAAGAGGATGTCTATCTCTAGTAGAATATCTCAAAGTAGATTGTGGGGCATGTACATCCTATCAAATATCATGGTCATGGGCCATTGGAGAATCAGTTTTGTTGTGGGTTGTCTAATAGACTGTATAGGAGTACGAGGCTTCTCCTAAAGTATTACCTTGCCTACCTCAACCACTTGCTCAAGCTAGTTATGCATTTTCTCCTCATGGAAAACAACATCATGACTATGTAGACGACCTCTTGAGCCAATGGATCCCATAGGTAATAGCCCATCTCACCTGCATCCCTATAACTAAGAAAAGTGCATTTCAATGACTTAGAATCACACTTATTGTGCTTATCCTTGGAAACATGGAAGAAAACCTCACACCATAGATACAAAAATGAGCATATAATGGATATTTTCTAGACGATATCTCCTCTACAACTTGATAGCTAATAATAGTGCATGGAGATCTATTAATCACATGTACAACTATAGTAGCACTTGATTTAAAAAATGTTGTAGTAAGCATGTCTAGCTAAGTATACTACGGACTCTCTAGGGTGAGGTGTACACATTGGTCAACTAACACTTGATACCCTTATTATCACAAAGCTACTCAAAGGCTTTAGATACATACTCACCTCCATTATCAGATCATAGGCATTTTGGCCTATACCCATATTAGTTCTTAACAAGAGCAAGCCAAGATTTTGAAATGTAGCCAATACATGGGATTTTTGCTTTATGGGATATACACATACCTTATGTGAGTAATCATCAATGAAAGTAACAAAATACTTCACGCCATCTAAAGATTCCTGATAGGACATAGGTCCACAAATTTCAAAATGAACAGAGCTAGAGGTCCACCCATACACATAATACCAAACTTCTTATGTGAAGTGCATATCTGCCTGCCATAAAGATAATGATCACAAGAATCAAAAATTTATAGTTAAAGGGAAAAAGATATTGCAAATGAATAAGCATTTTCATTCCCTTTAATTATATGCACCTGAGGCGATGATGTCATAACAATACATATGATATTGTAGCATTATCAAAATATAGTAAATAGACCTAGATACAAGTAAGAGATAAAAATGCCATTCTTGTTACCTCGTGCAAGGATAAGATTCCCATGTGTAATCTTCCATGAGGAATCACCAAAATATACAAAGTAACATGTATCATTCAATTTACCAATAAAACAAGGCTTTTGGTTAAAGTCAAAACATGGCATACATCATGCACACTATGCCACTACTGCAGCACCTTTGACTGATCGATTAAAAAAAGAGTCATTCTTTTGGGATGCCACTACTAATCATAGCTTCAAGTCAGTTAAAGGATACCATGATGTACAACACAATTGGAATACGTGGCTCCACTTGGCTGAGTTTGCCTATAATAACTCAATCCACTTTAGCATTGGAGTTTCCCCTTTTGAGGCCTTATACGGGTATAAGGTTTCCCTCCCTATAATCTTATTTAATGATAAGATAAACCATTAGAACTAGGCTGACTTGGATCGCATGCAAGCCCTTCTTCAGCAATGAAAACTGAATCTTTAAAAGGCACAAATGCACATGAAACTCTATGCTGATGAGAAAAGAAGGCATTTGGAATTCGAGGAAGGGTAATTGGTCCTCTTGAAAATGCCGAAGTCCCGCTACTCCACTCTCAAAGAGGGTAGTAGTAACAAGCTGGCCCATCGCTTCTATGGCCCCTACCAGATCTTGAAGAGAGTTGGTGACTTGGCCTACCGATTAGAGCTTCCCCATACCACCAAAATCCAAAATGTATTTTATGTCAGTTAGCTGAAACTCTTCATGGCACCTCAGTGGACTATGTGGAAGAACTCCCCCCCATAGATGAAGAAGGCATCGCTTAGTATATCCGTGAGACAATCATTGGGCAACGAGATAAGCACTTAAGGTCTCAATTCATCAAGGAATACCTCATCAAATGGCAAGGCTTGCCCTTGGAGGAATCCTCTTGATGCCCAGCCACCATTGTCAATGAATTTTCCCACCTCCAAGAGGCCCAATGGATTGAAGACTAGCTGATTATGCCCCCATCCCCACCCTCTGCCTATAGACTGCACACTATTTTAGAAAAAAAAATTACTTACCCAAATCTCAAGCATATGCATCCTACCTAGGCTGAAAGTACTTTTCATAAGCTCCGTTTTGACATGCAGCACGCCCCATATTTGGAGCAACCTACCAAATGTTATGACAACTTTACCTCAGTAGACTGGTCATGGACAACATGCTATCCCTAGTCTTTACCCGCCAATTTTCCTCATAATATGGCTCAGAGTAGTACTCTGCACCCCTCCCTACACCCACCCATCACTCCCCTCCAGTTCTCTTTGTTTTTTAGGGCAAAAACCTTCAGAGTGGGGATGGATTATAACAAGCGGAATATATAGAAACTAGGGATTGGACACCTAGTCACACTACGGGGTATATAAGGTGTAAGAGTCCCAAATTAGGGCGACAAGTGATCATCAAGAACATACTCTTCAACTTCATCTTCAGATTCCATGGCTTCCTCCTTACTTCTCTCCTCTTTTTTGTCTTTCTCTTTCCTCTTCTAGTCTTCTCTTCTCTTCTTCTTGCTTTCTTTTTCTCTCTTCAGCTCTTCTCCTCTCTCCTCTCAGCTTCATTCATTACAGATTTCCTTTAATTTTACCAAAGATGAAGAAAAAGAGAAGACAGACATATAAATAATGCCACTATCTTTAGTGGACCCAAATTCAACATATAGATAAATCAAAAGCAAAAGGATAAGAGTATTGATGAAATACTAAACATTATGAAGATGGTTCCTTTGCTTGGATTTTATAAACATAAGGTCAAGTATTAAGAGTACCCTTTAAGTTAAGAGTATGATTATATATGATTCAATCATATGAAATTAAGGGTATGTGGATGGAGAGAACTTCATAGAGGTAGTTTGTCTCCTAGGCTATGGTTATAGTCCTTGACTATCTAAGCAAGGGAGTTTGTTCTAGGTGGCCAAGACATCTTAGAGCCCAAGATTCTTAGCTAATCTTCTTCTTAAAATGGCTATTGAGTATTGGTGCCCTACTGGAAAAGAATGGATTATCACGGAATGGTTCAAGAATACCATCACGTTTCTCCCTTTTCAAAGACTAAAATATCACAAGGCTACACTTCAAACTCTCCAAGTATTATGTATGACTATCTTCTTGACAAATAATTCGACATGACGATCACATAATGGGAAAAATGGTCAACTAATTAGGTAGAAAAGGTTGTCAGTATATGGTGATCTTTGAGTGGCTCAAATGATGTTATACTTTCAAAATATCTCACCATGTATCATGTGGATGTAGTTTCTACACGCAAGTTGCATATTTTTCAACATTATTGCATATGCTTTAATACAATTTGATGTGGTTAGCAGAGGATTGAGCAATACTCTTTTAGTAAAACATGTACTTCAAATTCATGTGAAGAGAAATGTGGATGGATGGTTGATCATGTTTTAAGCAAAATTGAATGACCCCAAATGCAGTACCCTAGTTGGTTGACGAAAAATGCATCCATGCATGATAGTTAATGAGTCAATTAGGTGGCACATGGGTGATCATTTCATCAACAGAGGAAGTTTCAATAGAAAAGGATGAATGTCGACAAATGCTAAAATCACTAGTACCATGACGATAGCTCATATGTTATTACTGCTCTAGCATTGTGAGCTACCCATATACGAAGAGGCATTTATGAGCAACACATTCACCTAGTAGGTCCTGATTTCAGTATTAGATTGTAGCAAAGTGTGGCCAGATAGCTAGAGAGAGACCATTGTGGCGGTTGGCACATTACCAACTTGGTTGCATACATGTGTAGGATCATATCTCACAGCATGGTTTTTTCCACTAGCCTTGTCATGACTCGCTCCAAAAATGCATGCAGTGCCCTGTTTAGCATATCAATTTATGGCTCATCTTTATTGTTATAGCTATGTCTTTTCGTATATACAATCTTCGCGTTGGCCTATTTCCTATGTGCTATGGGAGCTTCCTAATAAAAGTGCACGACAAAGGCGCATCTACTATCTATTGTATTCACCTATAATAAACTAAGTTTTTGATTTGCCATATTCTCAATTCGTCAGTAGCTATCTTACACTTAGAAAGTGGATGGGCGGAACCAAATCTCCCTAGGCTTCCTTGGAGGTCACCTATCATAGTATTGTTCACCCCATTGTGTGCTTAACTAGAAGACTCCCATAATTGGTTTAGCTGTCTAGCTTCCAAAACCTTAAAAGCAATGGATGACAATCCAATTATGAAAATCTTCTTTCAATTCACCTAGGATTCAAACCCGATCTCAACACATCACCGGTGCGCCGATAGTGAGCTAGCTTTTTGTAACAAGTGTGGAGCAATGATGAATTAATGTCCATTAAGTCCTAAAGTACGAGGCTTATCGCTGGAAAGGAATGGAGCTAAAAGGTCTTCTTCGTGAAACTTTCATGCATACCTATCGTTTTATTATTAGTGGCCGGTCTCATCAGTGGTATTTGACGTTGTATCTTTCTCTAAACTATATTGAGGTGGACATGGTGTAAGAGGACCGCTTAGATTTGGTACATGACAGATGTCATAGTACTAACTGATGGGCGGTGTTGTTAAAGGTCAACTGTCCTTGCTAGTGGAATAGTGCAAACTTCAAAGGCTTGGTAAGATGCGTCAATTAGGCTCCATTACTGGCACACGTCTCGAAGCTCCGCTATATTCGGCTACTCTGCTTTTGGAGCTCATTGCCTTATATACACAGTACACGGATTAATTCGAGGGGTGGTGGTCCATATGCACATGTGGGCCGATTGGTCGTATACCTTATGAAGTGCTCGATGCAATTCGTTATGCCTTTTGTTCTTTCTTTCTTTCCATATTCCATTGGAGAGAGTGTGACGCAAAGCTACTCCCTCCAGGTCTGCCATTACAGAATATGGATGAAGAGAATAATTACTTTTCTTGTGCTACAATTAAACATTGTGAAAGGGCCGCTGAGGAATTGAAAGCGAGAGAGAGAGAGAGATGTAGTGTGGAGCAATCGAAGGGTGAGTATAAAATGGTGGCCTCGTCTTCTCGCTATCCCATACAGTTATACACAGAGAGAGAGAGAGAGAGAGAGAGAGAGATGGCAACCAAATTGAATCTGTACATCCCCGCGTTTCTGTTCGTAATATACCGGTTCGGGAACGTAGGTTCTGGTCTCTCACAGGAAGAGACAGTGCCGCGTAAGCTCATGCAGCCTAAGCCAGTTTATTCCGCAGGTAGCACTCACTGCAATTAGACTATTATAAGTACGTGCATGCATATGTTGAAAAGAAGGTATAAGCAAACGCAATGCATATGGGCATGGCCGACACAGCTCTCTCTCTCTCTCTCTCTCTCTCTCTCTCACACACACACACACATATTCTCATTGCTTGTTTTGACCTGCAACTGCAGCGGATATAATGGCGAAGGCGAGTCTTAACACCGCGATTCCAGCTGCTGCCGCCGCTCCCGTGGATGGTGATACGTTAAACAATTGCAGTAAGGCGCCTAATCTCATGACCGACGCTCTCATCATCAACAACATTGACAGTAGAGCTAATATTAATCCTCTCCATCAAAGCATTGAAAGTCCCAATGTTCGCTCGACGCGGAGCGGCAAACGTAGGAAGGTAAATTAGTATGGGCCCTTATGTTTTCCTTGTCAAATTACGATTATCGTCTCTAAAGCAGCTCATGTCTAAGTAGACTCAGAAGTTACCTGGGCTCAGTTATTATAACATGATGATGCCAACGCCTAGATTGAGTGGGTTCCAAGTGAGCCGATCCATTTATTAACTATCGAATTCTGATGTATTTGGGCGCAGCATCACATTCATAAGGAGCTGCTCTTCCACTGGAGGCTCTTGATCGACCAGCTGGATTACCCCTCCGCCCGGACTCACCCTCCCACCGAGCCCCCTCGTCGCTAATAACCCGACTTCTAATCATAGCTGCAGAAGGGCCGCCAAGGCTATTGGGGCATGAAGGCCGCCTCCAGGTGACTCCCGTCAAATATCCATTAGGCAACCCAAAGAAAGAAGGTCGCCCACGTAGGTGACAAACTCTTAGAGGACAAACTCTTAGAGAACAAACTCTTCCGAACGTTGTGCCAAATTAAGAAGGTCCAACGGGAAGCTTGATGTGTTATATGGTTAAGGTTAATACAAGAACTCAGCAGTTTTTTGAGGTGTGAATTTCTCACACAATTCTTGAGGATTTTACATAATTTCTAGGAGAGAATCTATATATGTGTGTGTGTGTGTGTGTGTGTGTGTGTGTGTGTGTGTGTGTGTGTGTGTGTAAGCAAAAACCTCTTTTTCGCGATATCATTGTCAATATTTTGTATATTAGAAGCCTATTGTAAAAGTCTTGCCCTTGATGGAATATTTCTTGTGCGTTCATCATCTATTGAAGTGTTTTGAAGGTGGGTTGTTTTAGAGAATGCATCAATAACATTGTTTACCAAACCTTTACCATATTTACTATCAAAATAATTGCTAAAATCCAACGGAGTAGCCAACCCTAGGGGATGAGATGTTTTCATCAAACACTATAGGGGATGTAGGGTATACCCACATAATCCATGACAGAAATACACACCAAAATATTTTAAAATGTTAGGCTAGATTGAAATTTTTGAGATATGCAAGCCCAATCTACTTACTAGCTATAACAAGGCAGCTTTGTGTGTGTGTAGCTATCTATCATGTGTGTATCTATAATAAGTTAGTAGTTGACTTAACTAGAGTTAGTCCGTGGTTAGTCACTAGTCAGTTAGACCTAAGTTAGATGTACTTTGGTTTTTTGGATTGATAAATCTCACTGAGACTTGTCTGCTCTCTCTTGCCCCTATCTTTCTCTCATCTTTCTACATGGTATCAGAGGCATGAACCCCCTCTGACCCCATGAAGCAATGGAAACCTGAGAAGCCTTATAGCTCGGCAGAGAGCAAAAGCTAGAATATAGAGTTGGAAGTTGGTTTTGAAATCTTTGCAATAGAGTAATGGCAGCCAGTACAGTGTATACTTCAACTGGTATGTATTAGAGAGATATGAGTCCTATTAGTGTAAGAGCCTATTGAGGCTTAGTTGTTGGGTTATTCGCCATGTGTTCAAGCTCCTAAAGTGAGCATTTGAATACAGAAGAGGAGTAGCTAATAAAATGGTTATCTCATCAAAGTGGTGTGTTGGAGAGAGGAGGATGGCCAGGAGGATGGGCAATATCTAGTAGAACTTGTCAAAGGCATACTAAATCTCGAGCCACTAAAGATGCTGCTACATATTCAGCCTCTGTAGTAGTGGAAACAACAATACAATGTTATCTTTTGCCAGTCCAAAAAAAAGACAACCATTGATAAAGAAACAATTTCCACTTATAGAATGCATAGATAGGTGAGAGCTTGCCCAATCTGCATCTGTATAACCCAAAAGTTGAAGAGAATCACAGTTTTGTTGGCACCGATAAACTAACCCAAAATTTTTAGTGCCTTTCAAATACTTCAAAACTCGTTTAGCTATAGTCCAATGTTTAAGGCATGGAAAACTAAGATGTTGTCCAATAAAATTTACAACAAAATGAATGTTAGGACGAGAATTTAAGCCAACAAATTGAAGACGTCGAATAAGATTAGCATAAGGTTCATGTAATGCTAATTGTCCATCATTTTGGAGAAAGTGAGAGTTTTTGGTAGAGCTCACAAGACAAGGAGTACTAGCAAGATGTATAGAACCCAAAACCAAACTTTTGAATAATATCTTTAATAAACTTTATTTGATGCATTAATAAAACATCCTTTTCTTGATAGCGTTGAATCTAGATATCAAGACATGAGTGTATGTCTCCAAGATTGACCATGTCAAACGCAGAAGATAAAACCTTTTTTACTTGTTGAAGGAAGTTGAGATTGTTAGAAACAAGTATGGTATCATATACATATAGAGCAAGAATAATAAAACTATCATTTCAGCACTTGACATATAAGTTAGGACCTGAAGAACAAGAGATAAAACCTTGTTTTGTAAGAAAGAGATCAATCTTTTGATACCAAGCTCGTGAAGATTGTTTGAGACCATAGAGTGCCTGATGAAGTTTGCAAGTAAGATCTCATTATGTTTTCCATGTAAATCTCTTCCTTTAAACTGTCATTAAGAATAACAGTTCTCACATCCATTTGGTGAACCTCCAAATCAAACTCAATAAGAAAAACTAACAAGACCCAAATATTGGTAATATGAACAACAGGTGAGAAAGTTTCTTGATAATCAACTCCTGTAATTTGTGAGAAATCTTTGGCAACTAGCCTTGCTTTGAGTTTTTCGAATGTTCCATGTGCTTTTGTTTTAGTCTTATAAATCCCCTTGTATCTAATAGCAGTACATCCAAGTGGTAATTCAATTAGAATCCATGTACCTTTAGAGAGAAGAGATTCATACTCAGCTTCCAATGCCTCTTGTCATTGTTCCTTTTGTGGGGATGACATGGAATCACTATAAGAGACAAGGTCTTTACAAATATTGAGAGCATTCTCAAGAATATCAACATCATAAACATGACAAGTACCATGCTCATTATCTTGGATTATCAACAAAAAGATCAACACCAAGGTTATCATCAACAATTATAATAGGTGCAAGTTGTGAATACTGATTTAAAGAGTCAATATTATCTTGTGAAGGAGGTTCATCATCATATAGAAAAGGAAAAGAAGTGAGTAATGACTTTATATCATCAACATCCTCTAGTAATCACGTCCCCTCAGCATCCTCCTGAGACTATGTGCTACCCATAAGTTACTCATTGAAAATAGCATCAGTGATCATAAACTTGTATCCATTTGAAAATTTTGAATATCCAATGAAAATAACTTTCAAATGAGGAGGATCAAGTTTTCTGCGAGTCTCTTTGGGTACATGAATATAAGCAATACATCCAAAATTTTGAAAATATGAAATAGAAGGAGTTTCACCTATCCAAGTAGTAATCGGTATTTTACTAGGAGCAATTGTAGGAAGATGATTTTGTGCAAATAATACTGTTAAGAGTGCTTTAGCCTAGAAACATCGAGATAAGCTTGAATGAATGAGCATACATTGCATGGCATTGAGAATAGTGTTGTACAACAATAACATTCTATTGAGGAGAGTAGAAAACCATGTATTCATGATGAATACCCTGATTATAATAATCATCATCAAAATCATTTGAAATGTATTCTCTACCATTATCACTACAAAGTTTCTTGATGTGACGACCAATATGAAGTCATCAATAAAATTCATGAAATATTGATATTGAGATTTTGACAGAGGAAAATGTCCACAAATATCAGTGTGAATAAGATTAAGCAAATCTTAAGAATGAGTTGTGGTGGAAATGAAAAAGGCTTTGTGAAAATGCTTTCCAAGTGCACAAATATATTCACAAATATCCATATAAGGACGAACTTTGAATTTTATACCTTGAACAAGGTCACGCCAATAAAGATCGACAAGCTTAGAAAAATCAAAGTGAACAAAGCGATGATGCCATATTTTGTTGTTAAGATTGCCAGGAGCTGTAACAACATTTTCAACATCTTTATTTAAGGATAACTAAAAAAGATTACCATTTCAAGGAGCAATAGCAACTATGGTTTGGCCATCTTTCTCAATGTGACACTTGGCATGGTTAGAACCAACAAAGAGACCAAGATCCATAAGTATTGCAACTAAAAGAAGTTTCCTTTGGAGATATGGGACATGTAAAACTCCACACAGAATTCCTGTTAAAGAAAGAGTATCGAGATATAAATCACCTATACCTTTGACTTGATAGGTTGTGTCATCAGTAAGATACACCGATTTCTTAATAGGAATAGAATGATAATTATGTAACCATTGGGACTAATATGTCATGTTTCCCATAGCACCAAAAGCAATAATAAAAAGGGATCTATCATGTATATGAAGTATTCTTTTCGGAGAGATAGAATAACTCACACAATTTGCTTCTTCAATAGTGTTGTCATGTGTAGTAGCATATGCTCTATTATGATCTGAATCACAATGACTCTTGAAACATGGATGGCTTGGATAATCAATCTTTTTATAGTAGTCATGAGGAGAATAATCACTGGTTAAATATGATTATTTATTTGTAATACCATATTCTTCATCATATTGTTTTGCCCATCAATCATATGTAGTATGACCATTAGTATTACAATAAGAACAATGTCTATAGGAATCTTGAGATGAGAGAAGTTACCATCACGATGACTCCTACGTATATACCATGGAAAGAGATGCCTTTGAGCAAGTAAAGCTTGTTCAATTTGTTTTGACTATGTGTCCTCTTATGAGATCATAAATGTTTCTTGATTTGTATGTCATCATTCATGTCGTTGTGGATATTCAATCAAAGATACATAATCTTGATCAAAATTGATCCCATCTTTGTTCGATACACTACAACAGAAACGAGGCATAGACGCGCACATTAGACGTGCAAAGTCGGGCGCGTCTATCAAAGCGTCTATAAATGCGTGTAAATCTGCTTGTAAATAGATGCAAAATTTGTGTCTATATATCCGCACAAATAGACGCTAATATAGACGCGCCGGCTGATGCACAATTATTTAACCACCTAAAATTAGCAATTTACATAATTGAAAAACCAAAGTTAATAATTATTTAACCACCTGAAATTGATTCTTGAGCATGCACATGTGCGCATGATAAAAAACATAGAATTAAGAATACACATTGAATCATTGAATTAAAAAAATAGAGTTATTAATTACTTTTTCATTGCTCTCTAATGAATGGCAGTTCCTCTAGTTGACAAGCCTGATATAAGCAATTAGCAGCAAGCGACAGAAACCTTACAATTAGTAGCAAGCATTGCAATATGTATCTCGTAATTTCTCTATGTACTTGAAGATGATAAAAGATACTTTCTTTTTATTATGGAAAATTCAATGCTTGCTTTAAAATTGACTATTGATTCTTGAGTATGCACGTGTGCGCATGATAAAAAGCATAGAATTAGGAATACACATTGAATCAATAAGCAAATTAAGTATGTTACAGTGAATGATCCATCTCATCTTCAATGAGATTAGCCCTTGCTAAACTATCTACTTCTAGGTCTATGTTACCAAGAGGTAACGAAACAAATAAGTCTATCCCACTATCAGATGTGTTGCTATATTGCTCAATAACTTCATCAATATCATCGACAATCACATTATTGTCTTCTTCTGCGTTTCCTTGAACATCCTCGCGAGGTTCATCTTGTACTATATCACACATATCATCCATTATGGTGTCATCATGCACATCATCATTAATTGTTGGATTGTCATCTGCTATCTCCATGTCGGTAATATTACCATATATTGGTTTTGAACGATTAGATATAGAGATGACATACCACCATCGGTTATTGTTTACCATTGGATGATACACAACCTGTATTTGAAAAACAAAAGCAAAAAAACTTAAGTACTTATTATATTGTGTATATGTATCACATGTATACATATAAAAAAATTAGCCTTTGCATATATACCTGCTCGCATTGTTGAGGTAGTACTAATGTGTCATTCTTGTTTTGGTGAAATTTTGTAGAGTCAATGATTACAAAACCACTTGGATGATGTCTGATTGTGCAATGCTCACCATTTGTTACCACTTCTTTAAGCCACTTCACATCTAGTACATATATAAAGAATCGTCTGAAGTCAAGCTTCAGAATATCTTGGATCAAGCCACAATAACCTTCCATGGTACCATTGGCAGCCTCGAAGTGAGCAAGGACACCACAATCTTAGGTATTTCTCTTTTCATCTATACGTTGAGTTCGAAGATGTTTACCCTCACACCAAAGTGCATTGAATAATGTGCACTAGTAGTAAAAGATAAAAGATCAAACATGTCAATTATTTATATAAAATAAAACATATAGAAACAAATTAATTGATAGTATGTCTCACCTTTGATAAGCAACCTTGTGTGTATTCCCACTCTTCTTGAGATATATTAATTTCCTCCTCTTTTTTCATTCTCTCCATTTTCTCATGTAACCAAACTATGTCAATATGACGTGGGAGCGCATTTAGATGATCTGGAAATGAGACATTACGTCCATATCTAGTGCGAAATTCTTGTCTTTTGCTTTTTCTTCTTGCCCTTGCTTCATTATATAGTGTCACCCATTTGCTCATAACATCACTATTGAGCACACAAAAACTATTTAACTTACAAAGTTCTTCTTTTGTTAGCACTTTACTCATTCCTTTTCCTTGAGGTACTATAGAGGTCATCCTCAAGTCTTCATCATCTTTTCATAGTCATGGTTAAGAGGAATCCACTTCAACAAGATATTTAGATATATAAATAAGGGATGATTGCACTAATACACCCTCAGCCATGCTTCCCTTAGGCCGTGCTTTTTGCCTCACAAAATCTTTCAAGGTTTTCATGAAGCGCTCAACCACTACAAGATATAGACCTTATAGCGACGTTTAAAGCGACGAAAATACAAACAACAAAATTTGCCCCCGTCGTCGCAAAAAGCGTCGTTATTGACGACGCCATAGAATCGTCGCTATAACCGTCGCTATATGCGTCGCTATATGTGTCACTATATGCGTCGCATATAGCGACGCATATAGCGACGATTGTAGAGAATTTGCGACGTTGATAGCGACGGCAATAGCGACGCGTGCAGTAAATTTGCGACGCAAATAGCGACGGTAACAGAGAAAAAAAAAATTGTGGCAGGGCAGCAAGCTGCCCTGCCACATAAAGCACTGTGTGCTGTATGAGAGCCATACAAAATAGTTTCTGCACTGCTTCATACAAAGCGTTTGCAAACAAAAAGAATGTATACTGAAATCATAAAACTGATGGATGAAATAAATACATGATATCGCATAAAATGCGATTGGTACAATCATAAAACAATATCACTAATACATAGAAAATGTCTACATAGATCGGGCGACTAAAAACTAAAGGTATGTGAGCTCTAAGGATCCAAGGGCGAGCTACAAATCGTCGTCCCCCGAAAGCTCTTCCCGCTGTAAAGGAGCATCAAACGGATTCTGCAGAAAAAGAAACAACATATCAATCCACCATACAATAATGCATTCAAATATCTCATGGTAACTACGGATAAGAAAGATGAGTGACTTACTGGGCCGCCGCGTCTATACAATCGGTCGATCAATGATCTGAGACCGTGCCTCTCCGCATATCGAGTCTCAAGGCCTTGCGGATAGCGATTTGTAATGGAGTGCTGCAAAGAAAACAAAATGCTAACTGTTAGAAACATGATTGTCAGTACAAAGAATATCTCAAAAAAACAAATAAGCAAAACAAAAGAGAATCTTACAAAGTCCTCCAAATATGTCCTGTGGCCGCCACTCCCAAGATGATGTACCGATCCGGCCTCGATTCGTGCCCTCGCCGCCTCCCGTTGCTGACTCCAACGTCCTGGCGAATTTGTAGCCTCCTCCCTCAGTCGGTGCCAGTCGTCTGCATCTAACCACTCGGGCTTTGGAGCCCCACTCATGATTGCCTTGTGTGCGTCGGATCGTCTATGTGACATGTATGCACGCATGCAATCCATCATCCAGCCCGTAGAGAATCTATCCACTGCGGCTGGCACCGGGAACTCCTCGTGCAAGGATGCTACTATGTACTCCTTGCTCCCCTCCGGTATGTTCCTCCAATGATCCAGGACGTTGTGCCGAAAAACTTGTTGGCACAACTCCCTCATGTGAGCCATCACCCTCCTCCCCTCATCATTCATGACGATGGCTCCTGACCTACCATCCACTAGGTATCCATAATCCCTAGGAGTGTGCCTTGTATGGGCCCTCTCCCATCTCTGTCCACGCTCCTGGGCATATCCAGGAGATCCCTGAACATTCGGTGTACCGACGGGGGTACCCTCTCCCGGAGTGCCACACAAAGGGGTGCCGCCAGAGGGTGTGCCACCAAAAGGAGTGCCACCAGAGGGGGTGCCACCAAAAGGCATGACATCTGCCAACGGCTGCGCAAAAGCCGGAGTAACTGGAGTGGACGTCCCCACAGGTGTGACAAATCCTGGCGGTGACCGAGCTCCAGCTGAACGACGAGACGGAGACACCGCGTCCGTGTCTCCACAACAGCACCCCCCTGATCCTCCTGCAGTCGCAATCCCTCCCTCTGGCCCAAGTCGCGAGCGTCGAGATCGTCTACTCGAAGCTGAAGCATCTGATCGCGCCGAAGCTGATCTAGCAGAGCGTCCTGATGAAGAACGAGACAGCTCCTGATCTGCTATCTCTCTGAATCTCACGAGCTGATCTAGAGACATACGTGCCATCATCTCTTGAAACTCCTCATCGCTCATCCCTCGACTCATCCTGAAAATGTCGATACCTGCACAGATAAAAAATAATGTTAGAATAATCAATTTAAACTATACAAAGCACATTAATAAAATCATTTTTGAAAAATCCCTCTTAAAATGCATATCTTATCTACCTTTATGGAAGATCTAAACAACGAATTGAGTAATACAATTCTCCAAGAATGAAGTATTCTATGGTCCCATGTTAATCTCCTGACACAACTCTGCATACACTGGAAGGTGGATAGACATGTCACCACAAAACAACGAGTCTGTTTCGTTCTCAAAAAATTCTACGACTTCTGTATTTCCATCATTGTTAGCCAATGCAGGCTCCAAGCTTGCGGTGGCCTCCACCCCTTGTAATTTCGATCCCTCTATTTGCATATTTTCTTCATCTATGCCTGGAACATCGCTTTGATCGTATACTCTCGCACCTCGAGGAGTTAAAGGTATAACATACCACCATCGAGGTTGTCGGGGATTTGGATAGAAAATTACATGTTCACAAACACTTACAAACCGTCTTCAAACCATTGTGACATAAACCATGTCGTATTACAATTAGCAAGCAAATGCCTAGTTGCACCTGTTCACAATGGGCCAGCAACACAAAGGTGTCGCGCAAATCCATCCATTTTTTTTCGGAATCTATTTCGAGAAATCCAGATGGACCTCGTTGAACTGTTGCGCCAGCTCCTCCAAGTACCACTTTGAACCACTGCACGTCGAATATTATCATGGAGAAGCTACGGTAATCCACCGTAATAATACTTTGCAAATTCCCAAAATACTCCATCTCATCCACAACCGTGTTCGGATCCGTTGCTCGTCGCCGGCTCTCTTGCTCAAACCTTGCCATGACACCACAGTCCATTGTGGAGCGCATTTTGTCAATACGCTCCACCCGAAAATGCCGTCCGCGCGACCACGCTGCACTATATATTTTGTACTGCACATTGAAACACTCAAATTAGATGTAGCAAGCAAATTTAGATACGACACATTCTAAACCCCTCATTACCTTTGGACTACATCCCCTCGAGAACTCCCACTCCTCCATTGAGACCTCTGTCCCTTCGCTGGATGCTGCGGTCAAGGCTCCATGCAACCATCGTGTTGACATAAACCGCGGCATCTCCTCCATGCCTTCGGGATATCGAATCGGTCGGTGACGTGTACTGCGTCGGAATTCGGCTCGTGCTTCCTCTCGATCTTGCCTTGCAATCTGGTACTTGGCGAGCCACGTCTCCATAGAGGCATGGTGCAACATACAAAAGCGATTCACCTTCTCTTCCATTGAGGCATCGATTCTTTTTTCTATCCCATTTCCAACCACCACATCTCCAGTCAGCCTGTCATCATCCTTCAGCGTCCATAGCATTTCATTGTCTAGTTCCACCGTTGGTAGCCATTGTGAGATATGCACTAACGCCTCTGACACCAACCAACCTTCCGCCATGCTACCTTCCGGACGAGCTCGTTGTCGCACAAAGCCTTTCAGGGTTTTCATGAAGCGCTCCAAGAAGAACATCCATCGTGTATGGACAGGTCCAACAATCTCCACTTCATCCACAAGATGCACAAGAAGGTGAACTTGTATCGTGAGCATGCTAGTGGGCAGGTATTTCTCAAAGAGACAGACCGTCTCAACTGCTCCCCGCCTTGCGGATTCAATAGAGGACGTCTTAATCTCTTTCTGTGAGATCCATTGCACCAAAGTCGACAGCTTGTAAATGGCCCCGCGAATTTCTGGAGTTAGGCATCCCGCGATCGCGATCGGTAGGACAAACTGCCAAAAATGAGAAAGCATTAAGAATAATGGTCACTTTTCAAATTTCAAAATGTCCACGCTAATTAAAATCCATTCTGTTCACAAACCTAACATATCTTATGCCAATCATGGAATTTTAGCCCAGAAATCTGGTCATCTTTAGAAAATGCGGACCTGAGAGAACGCATCATACCCGTCGGAGTGCGGATAGACTTGATTACTTGCTTCACAATGTGCTCTTCTTTGGTAGACAAAACCCAGGGAGCGCGAGGAAGCTGCACTCCCCCTTCAGCACTCGACTGCGGCCAAAGCGCCTCCATCTTACCTACCTCCTTTAAATCCATTCGTGCCCCTATAGTGTCTCTCTTTCCTGTGATGTGGTCCCATAGCAAGCTGCCCACATTTTTGAAAATATGCATGGGATCCAACAAGTGGTTGACCTGTAAGTGGGTCCAATATGGCAACTCGTAGAAAACTGAGAACCGCCACATTCCATTTGGATGTGAATCCGGGTTTACCATTTTCAGCTCGTACCAGCTTGCAGCGTTCATACGTGCTGGAGGTCGTCCAAGAAAACCTTCCCTGAGTTCATGATCCTCCGACAAGAAAGCGGCGTGTCCTTGATATACCATCTTCTTCATGGTTCGTAACCTTCGGGAGTCTAACTGTGGCCCACACAATGGACATGCATGATAACCTGAGGTAACGAGACCTGCAAGGCGATCCACGACCTAGTGAATACTTGATTGAATGAAATAAAATATAGATATTACCGGCGACAACAAAGGTCTACTCACCTGAGCACTCTCCCAATCCCGGAAAGTCATGCATCGTCCACATGAGAATGGCTCGAATGTTGGCTGACCGCCGACCATCACGCATGCTCATATCTTGCACCGTGACCCCCTCCTCCCACAAAATCTTAAGCTCATCGACTAATGGACGAAGATACACGTCCATATTTTTTACTTTGTAGCGGCCCGGGACGAGCAAGCTAAGGATGAGATGTCCTTTCTTCGTAGAAAGCCATGGAGGAATGTTGTAGTTGACAAGCACTATAGGCCACACACTGTAAGAAGTCGAGCACAGACCGAATGGGTTCACACCATCCATGGCGAGACCGAGCCGAAGATTCCTTAGCTCTCGCGCAAAGCCTGGGAAGGTAGAGTCAATGTGGCTCCATGCGCACGAATCTGCTGATATTCTTTGAACTCCATCCGTGGACCTATTCTGCACATGCCACGTTGTCAAGCTTGCCATGGCAGACGTGCGAAACATGTGGTTTATGCAGGGGATGAGCAGAAAGTGTCTGAGGACTTTTTGAGGGATGGTTTGCCCTTGCAAGTCCTGTCGATACCTGTGAGCACCACACTTTGAGCATGTCTCCATACTCTCGTATTCATCTCGAAACAATATGCAGTCGTTGATACATGCATGGATGTTATTGTAGTCCATGCCAAGCTTCCATAAAACATGTCGCGCATCATCACGAGACTCAGGCATGGTGTTTGCAGGTGGCAATATATGATATTTCAATAACCTGAAAAAATCATAAAACACCTTGAAAAATCTATCCATGTTTGCAATAATACTGTTTTAAAAAAAAAACAATGAAGTCTGTGTGCAAGGTACCTGAATAACTCAGTCACACTCATATCGCTCCAACCGTATTTTGCTTGCACACTTAAGAGTGCAAGCAATGTCTTCAACCGAGATACTCAGCACCCATCATATAATGGTATGGATGCTTCCTCTCTGAGCGGGTCAGATGTCTCAACATCCATGGGAATCAATGCATCGATCATTACCTCCATCTCAGGCTCCAAGATTGTAGGCAAGTCGGGAAGGTTGTCTGTCTCCTCTGGCATTGACGGTATAGATGGGCCTTGCGAGTGGTCGATTGGCTCCTGCAATCCATCCATCGCACGTCCACGAACTCTTCTAATTGGCCGCAAAGGGTGCACTCCCCCTTGGGTCGAGACATCACCCCCCTGGATACAAAATTTACCAACAAGACCCAATCTTATTGTGTATGGTTTTCAATTAGCTTGAGAGTACAATGCATGAAAAATGCTAACTTCAAATTACCGTTTGCTGAAAGTCTACAATCGCCTGATCAATGATCTCAGATTGAAACTCGCCAAATCGTCGTACGTGTTCTATAGACAATCGGCGTTTTCGTCTAATTGCCAACTTGCATTGAGAGCAAGGACATGGGACACGTTGATTAAGATACGACTCGTGGTCTTGAACAATAGGACCTTCTTCGTTTGCCATCTTATCTACATTACAGCAAACAAGGCTTAAATGGATAGCTTTATGGAGATGTACGTCAAGTTGCAAGTTGACCATAAACCTTGCATTGTATATAGTAGTCGAGAGATTTTCCGATGTTATATCTCAGCCTTGTATCATGCTCAACGATTTGTTTGTCCCGGTAGATAATTTTTTGTTATATCTCGGCTTTGAGTATAAGTAATCCATTTTAAAATTAATGCGCGCCATCTATGAAATTTTATAGCTATAGTAATAAAATTTATTTCAATCAATTCTACTCATAGTCATAAGACCTGAGAGAAATTATCCTATACTCAATTTAAGGGTTTCTTTTTCTATAACAATAATTTTGGGTTCATTTTGATGAAGTATATGGCCGTATGCAAAGCACATTGCATACCATTATCAATACGTATATTATCTTAAATTTTCTTCCCTTCCCTCTCCCTCTCTTTCTCTCCCTCTCCCTCTCTTCCTCTCTTTCTCTCACCCTCACCCTCTCCCTCTCCCTCTCGTTCTCTTTCTCTCCCTCTCTCATTTCCTCCCTCCCCCTCTCTCTCCCTCTCCCTCCCTCTTTCTCCCTCTCCCTCTCCCTCCCTCATTTCCTTCCCCTCCCCCTCCCTCTCCCTCTTCCTCTCCCTCTCCCTCTCTTTCTCTTTTTTTCCCTCTCCCTCTCTATCTCTCTTTCTCTCTCATTTCCTAAACAAGCAAAAAATAAAGTGATTTAAACATCCTCCAAGCAAAAGGGAGAGGGAGAGATACAATGCACTCTCCCTCTCTTTCTCTTTCTATCCCTCTCTCATTTCCTTTCCCTTCCTCTCCCTCTCACTCTCTTTCTCTCTCATTTCCTCTCCTAAACAAGTAAAAAATAAAGTGATTCAAACATTAAACAAGCAAAAGGGAGAGGGAGGGAGAGAGAGAATGCACTCTCCCTCCTTCTCCCTCTCTTTCTCTTTCTCTCCCTCTCCTATTTCCTCCCCCTCCCTCTCCCTCTCCCTCTATTTCTCTTTCTCTTTCTTTCCCTCTCCCTCTCCCTCTCCCTCTCCCTCTCCCTCTCCCTCTCTCTTACTCTCTCGTTTCCTCTCCTAAACAAGCAAAGAAGAAAGTAATTTAAACATTAAACAAGCAAAAGGGAGAAAGAGAGAATGCACTCTCCCTCTCTTTCTCTCCCTCTCCCTCTCTTTCTCTCCCTCTCTCTCCCTCTCCCTCTCCTTCTCTTTCATTTCCTCTCCTAAACAAACAAAAGAGAACGATTTAAACCTTCAACAAGTAAAAGAAAGAGAGAGGGAGACTCACCAATGAGATATGGCGAGCGTGGGCGGCTTCTCTTTGCAACGAGGGCTCCTCCTCTCCTTCACGAACAACGACAGTGGCGGTGGCGACGGCGGCGGCGGCGGTGGCAAGTCTCTTCCTCCTCTTCTCCCACAAAGCCTTGGCTCTCTCCCTCGCTCTCTCCCTCGCTCTCGCTCTCAAAAGGCGAAGAAAACAAAATGAAAACGGCGCTCTGGTTTCGGCCGCGCTTTTTTCCCTGCGACGTCGCAATTGGCGTCGCTATATGCGTCGCTATTTCCGTTGCAAATATAGCGTCGCAAATAGCGACGCATATAGCGACGCCAATTGCGACGCATATAGCGACGCCTATAGCAACGCCGACATCCACCGTCGCTAATCGGCGTCGCTATTGCCCCATTCCCTTGTAGTGAAGAAAAAACATCCACCTTACATGAACTGCCCCACAAAGTGCGATCTCATCAATCAAATGTACGAGTAAATGTAATTGAGTAGTCAAAATGGATCGAGAAAAAATTTTCTCCACCAAACAAACCACCTCAACATATAATACTCGAGCATCTTGCAATGTGTTTGGATCAATTTCCTTCGAGCTCACATATCTGTCAAGATGTATTTGAGAATTGTTTATTTTTGTGTAGAAATTCAAAGATGTATAATGAAAAAATACAATGTATACACACCTCACAAGCTCTCCCATCTTATAAATGATATCACGTACATGTTTGGAGGCACAATGGGATATGCTAGTAGGAAGTACGAACTGAATGTAAACAATATTCATAGATCAAATGATTAGTTGAGGAAAAAGTCATCATACCCCAAAGTTTACACATAGTTACTACACTAATTACTATATTCATGGTTAGAGATACCCTTACTTGAATCATTTTGTGCCAATCGTGGGACTTCAAACCAGATAGTTGCTCCACACCTCTTTTTTTTTTCTTTATGAAGGCTCCCTTGAGACATCTCATACATCCTGTGGGTGTTCAAAAGCTATATATTTGTTCCTTCACTATTTTTTCCTCGTTCTTTGACAACATCCAAGGTGCATGGGGTAGCTCAATCTTTCCTCTGGGTCCAATGCGTGGCCAGGCTCGTCTCATACGACCAATGTTACGTGAATCCTCCCTTACATTAACTGAATCGCGAGCCCCTATCAAGTGATCCCATAATGTAGATACAACATTTTTGAATATGTGCATGGGCCAACAGGTGATTGATCTTGAGTTCAGTCCAATATGGAAGACGAAAGAATATAGAGAACCTAACAAACAAACAATATATTATGTAAACAATTCATCATGCTAAATACTTTAAAGTCAATCGAGAGAAATGCACTTTTTACCGACTCATGCCGAGTGGAGGGTGGATGTTGGCATTAATCCATCTCTCCTTCCAATCTTGAATGGTTAGAGATTGTGGAGTCATTCCATTAGAGATTTTTCTCGGTCCCATTCTCCATACAAGCTGAGGTGTGACATTGCAATTCGACGTGCTCGAAAAATACACCCTCAACAACTATCACACATGCATTTAATTTTTCGTCGTAGCCATGCATCTCAATTATGAAGACGCAATGTTTCATCCTCACTTGAGGATGTGCTCATTGACTCACCAGCTTGCACCACACTAGGTGATGACAACGTCGACATGATTAAACCTAATTCATGACAACATCAAAATATTTGTCATTCATATGTTTACATAAGATCTTAATTTTAAATACACAAAAATCATCATAAATACATTAAAACTTATGATAAGAATTCACTATCAAAACTTATCTTAAAAACAAAAAATTATGATAAATCCCAAATACGTGTCTATATCTGCGTTTAACTATGCGTCTATGTTCACGTCTATACTCGCGTCTACTTGAACAATAGACGTACATATACACGCGAAAATAGACGCACACGTCAAAATTCAAACCATACTTAAATCATTTCTTTTCAAACTCCGCCTTTCCTTTCCTGCGTTTTTTGCGGTTCTGAAGCTTGAGTTTAGCCGACATGTAGTCTCTTCATGCCTCACCTAGTCTCTTCATGCCTCAGCTCCTTATGACTCACCTCTTCTTTCATTTTAAACACACAAGAAGGGAAAAAGGAAAGCCAAGGAGAGGAAGAAAGAGAGAACAAGAAATAGGAGAACAAGAAGAAGCAGCAAGCAAGCAAACAAGCATCAAGGGAGGGTAACTTACCAAGGAGAGGAAGAAGGAGAAGGAGAAGCGCCACCACCCACCACATCAAACACCCAAGGTGAGTCTCTCTCTCTCTCTCTCTCTCTCTCTCTCTCTCTCTCTCTCTCTCTCTCTCTCTTTGTTTCTCTCTTCCTCTCTCTACTCTGTCTGTGTATTTAGGATTTGTGATTCCATTATGTATTGGATTTTGTAAATCGTCAATGGCGGTCGTCGGCCTAAAATCGGCCGACCGAGCGTGTCTGCTAGCGCGTCTACATCTTAGTGTAGACGCAGACATAGATGCAAAAAAATGTTTCCTCTCGAAGTATCTGAGGATGCGTCTTAGAGTGTGTGTGCTAGCGTGTGTGCTCTGCAATGTACACGCAATGATACATGCACTGCATAGAAGGTTGACCTGCAATCTACACGCGGGGATACATACACATTGACCTGGGAGGCGCATCTAGCAGCGCGTCTGTGCTGCATGTTAGATGCGCTGGATAGAAATTGACCTGGGATGCACGTCTGGCAGAGTTGTGCTGCATGTTAGATGCGCAGATAGACGTGCTGGACAGAAGATTCACTCTGGAGCGCATCTGAGAGCGCGTCTAACCTACAATGTAGACGCGGAGATACACGCGCCAGGTCTCCCAGTTCTAATATTAAACAATATATTTTTGCAATGATAAATGTAACCAATCCCATGTTTGTGTTTATCAGTTTTGTTGTTTAAGAGAAGCATCAGCACTTAAGTGTTATGCTCAATGTCTAAAGAAAGCTCTTTGAAAATGTAGGTAATATATGATTTTTTGTATTCAAATAAATTTATCTTTTTTCTATGTTTTTTTTGCAGATGTCGTATCCTGGTTTATCTAGCAATGACCCAGATGTGGATCGCATGAATGATACATTGGCCTCCTTTGGCAGGGGGATCAATGCATTTTTTGGAGGTTTTCCTAGTAGGGAAGACTTCATGGGAGAGATGACCAGACACCTTGGCCGCTCTCCCACAGCAGACGAGGTGTTCAGTGTCATGTCTGGGACGCCTCTGGCGTCTTTGCCTAGCACTACTTTCCAGACTCCACATGTAGGTACTCCATATATAGGTACTCCATATGTAGGTACTCCATTTGCAGGTGCTCCACGTGCTCCATGTGCATCGGCTGAAGCACAAGCATCTGCAGAAGCACGTGCATCTGCAGAAGCTCATGCGTCCAGCGAGGCAGAGGGCAGTCGACAGAGAGAGAGGAGGGAGAGTCGAGGGGGAGGACAAGGGTTGTGTGGGGGTTGCCTAGGAGGTGGCGAGCGATCACCCTCACCAGTAGATCATGTAGAGGAGGTTGTACGCCAGTACTATAGAGTTACAGATGATGGTGGCATCTTTCATGATGATGAGGAAAGGGATGTAATGGCGTACATGAGGAGCGTCGTGCATGTGACGTATAAAGATTGTTTCATTGCCTTCAAAAATCAGAAAAGCGGCTTGTGGCAGGAGGTGTTGAGGGCAGTCCATAGGAGATACCCAAATCCTGAGAGTCAGCGATTCTCGGATGATTGGGGACGTACAAAAGTGAGGGATATACTTCACAACAAAAGATCCCACCTCATGACACGAGCCAGGGACTCACTGTGGAGGCTGGAGGAGGGGTGTGGAGCCTACAGCCAACCACCTATGTGCCACCGCGTAGAGTGGAAGAAAGCCAAGAAGAAAGCAGCTGAGAAAGTGAAGAGCCGCCAGCACGCAGAGCGCGACGGATCCAAATGGAAACAATGGGATCGTCGCATTACGGATCGGACAGCAGAGAGTCGTGGAGGCAGAGTTTGTAAGTATATTTTGATTTCTAGTTTTTTTAAATTTAAATTTCTTTCAATTCTTTATATATTTTAGTCTAATATATTGTGACGTCTAATTGTTTGTATATCTCTAAATGTTTTGCAGACTACCATCGTTGGTAGGACATCTACCCCTAGAGAGGTAGGTTACCATCAAGGCCATAATCGCGCAGCGACATGGCTTCACTTTTATGAGGAGGGTCTTATCACTGAGGACCAATACAACCGGGCCATGAGGATTCGACAACTAGAGGAGGTATGTTTTTCTTACTTTCCTATTAAAAGTATAACTAATTATAACTTTTTCTCCACCTTTTCTATGTAAGCAACCCTGATCTTTTGTGTGTGTAGGCGAACCCGGATGTGGAGCATAGCGAGGAGGGGGATAGCGACGCTAGTAGCCATGGTGGTACTAGCGAGGATGTTTCCTCTTCAGATTCGTAGAGAAGCACCATACCTCCTCATAAGGCCTTCTTTTCTTGTATATGTATGATATCTCTTTGAGCCTACTGCTTGCGGCCACACTTTAGGTCGCAAGCACTCAAAACTTCCCTTGTAAATGCTTTGATATATGATGAATACATGGACTTTTACTTTCAATTCTCGTGCCCGTAAGATACATTGTCTTTTTTCCAAATACACAATCTAATGTCTTTGCAACCACATGCTCTCTGGTTTTTTTTTTCCAGTTCTGTTTTGTGCATCTATCAATGCGTCTAAATTGCTGATAATTTGTGTTTATTCGCGCGTCTATAATGCAGACTACACGCACTTATACACGCGCTTCATAATTCAAATTTAAAAAAGAAATTAAATATCTTTTTTTTAAATGACATTTTTTGTTTTTTGTTCGCGTCTATCAGTGCTTGTAAAAGCGCGTCTACCAGCGTGTCTATATGTGCGTGTATATGTGCATCTATTGCGCGTCTATTTGTGCATGTAAATGCGTTGATACATGAGATTATAGACGCAGAATGATAGACGCGCAAATAGACGAGCAGATAGACGCACCTGTAAGTTTTTCTCTGTATTCAAAAATCGCATCTAAATATGCATCTATGAGGCCTTTTTGTTGTAGTGATAATATGGTAATAATATTATCATAAGCAAGACCCTTTATAGTGTTAAGAAGCTGTGTTACTAGTTGCTTTCGTGGAATAGCATCACCAGCAAACAACAAGTTGATTGATAATGTTCTTGAATGATTCGATATGTGTTTTCATAGAAGTTTCGATGTTATAGTATAACTCATCAATTGACTATAAAGATAAAGTATTTTTGTAATAGATTTCTTCTCAAAATTTACTATTAAATACTCCCATATAGCTTGTGAGATTGAAGGATTACATACATCAAGCATAAGAGATTCTTGAAGAGCAGAAAGAATATATCAATGAGCTGCTTTGTCGCGTATGACCCACTCATTATAAACTGTTTGCCATTATTCAAAGATAGATCCTTCAGTTACAAGGATATTATCATGAGTGTGATCAATTGGTTGAGGCGAACATTCATAATTACCAAGAACAATATCATGCAAGTCATTGCCTTCAAGAATTAGTAGCATCGCTTTACTTTTCACCCAAGGAATCCTTGTCCTTGAAAGTGAGAGATGGAACATTACCCCAGAAAGAAATCAGTTAATGATTATAGAATTTGATATAGCTGGCTAAGAAAATACATACAAAATGAGATCACAGAGAGACTACACACCATATATGAAACGATGATGAAAGTGTAGCACAATAAATCGCATGCAAAAGCTATGATGTAAGGAAAGAAGTTTAGTTTAAAAAGCATACTCTAAAAGAAAGAGATGCAAGATAGATAAAATATGGGCAAGAATAAAGCAACCCAAAATAGACAAAATGTGTGAGAGAAGAAATTGGTCCAACAACATAGACGAGAAATATGAACAATGCTCAAAGCATTATCACTTTACTTTTTGGACAAGAATAGATGACGATCTAGCTAATTTTGGCAGGAATGCAAAAATGCAAGAGTGAGTAATTGTGACAAAACCTATGTCATAGAAGTTTGCATGAAAACTTATTGTCCAATTTATTTTCATATTTCAAGTTTAGTTTTCTTGAACTGACATAACTTTTGATACAAAACTCCAAATTGAGCAAGGATTTAATAGGAAGAAATCTTGTGAGTCCTAGCACATCACAAAAACTTATTTTCTTGAGAAAGGCATTTCCTTAAGAGTTTTCCAAATAGAAAATTTTAGGGTGTCCAAGCAAGGCATATCATTCAACATATTTGCAATCTAAATGATGACTGATGATGATCAAGTGAACTTCCTCTATGCTTAAAATTCATAACATAAGATACTCATAACATAAAAAATACATCAAATTTAACCATGAATCAAGAATAGAAGAGATACTACATAGGTATACTTCCTAATTGTCCTCTTCAAGGAATTGGTTACAGTTGATCGCGATAGCTCTAATACCATGTTGAAATGTAGAGAGAAAATATATGTAGAGACACGATAGAGGGAGAAGAGGCACACTATATACACTCCCAAAGACTATATCATATTGATCACAATCTACATATATATAGGTGAGACCTAGTCTAGATAGGGTGAGCCATATATAGCTCCAACAAAAAGAGAGATACCTAGACTTAATCGAAGCTTAAACAATGGTCACCTTTTGAGAAAGAGCTTCTTCTTTTGTATTTCTTAGGCTTTCATAAAACCTTCAATGCATCATCTCCATTCTACTCCATGAATCTTACTTTTCCTCAAGAATGGATAGCGTAGAAAGTTCTTGGATATCATGAGCGATAGATAGAGTACCATTATATCGATCATTGAGCAAGGAGATGATAGTAACATGCTGGATCAATCAACACAAAATAGACTATTCAAGCATCCCCAATCTTCTCCGCAAATGACCATGTGTCTTCTACTACACTTGTACCATATGCCTTCGAGCTCCAAACCACCTCTCTCTCTCTCTCTCTCTCTCTCTCTCTCTCTCTCTCTCTCTCTCTCTCTCTCTCTCTCTCTCTCTCTCTCTCTCTCTCTCTCTATTTTCTTCTATATATATATATATATATATATATATATATATATATATATATATATATATATATATATTAGTTAATCGTTCAAAAATAAAATCTCACTTCTTCAAGCATTTATCCCTCTTGAAACCCTAATGGTGTAGGGTATGAGAGCTCTCAAAAATTTGCCAAAATTTTTGAGATTTAAGATGTTTTTTTCTTTCTTCAACCCCAGAGTCTACCTACAACAAGATTCCTCAATATCTTTACAAGATTTGAAGCCTATTGGCATTCTTGGAGTCTATCAAGCTTCCATTGGAGAAGAACTTCTTGGTTCTTAAAAAAGCAAGTGATTATTCAATTTTGAAGATAAAAGAGAGTTGAAGACACTCAATCCAAGTGCTTTCAAGTGATCTTGCTTTCTCATTATCAACATTGTAGCATTATGGTGCCATAATAGTATTATGGAGCTATGAAGTACAATTTTGAAGCAATATTTTGGGGCTTTGATTCATAATGGAGCAATTTTCACCTATTGATTGTGGGAGAGTTATGGGAGGCATCCATTGAAGACTTTACATTAGTAAATGCATCCAATTGCATTGCTTATTGAGGGAATTCAACTTCAAGTTTAATCAAATGTATTTTCTTAATTTTTAGTCTCTCATTTTAAAGTTTATTGTTGGGTTTCAATCCAATTATTGGAGAGACTCAAGAATTAAGTCTTCTTAGAAACTTGAAACTATGATCTTGCTTGAGTTCTTATTTATTTCAAATCAATAAGCTCTTTAGTCTTCAATCTCTAGCTTGGGTATTGGTCATAAAATCTCAATAGAGTTGAAGTTTCATTCTAACTATCACTCTTGATTAGTGCATATTTGTTTTAAACAATAAAAGTTCATAATCCATTGTAAAGGGTAAGTGATAGTAGTGAGTCACTATTTACCTACGGTAAATCTCTATTGTAACTCCAAAATTTACAAGCTCAATTACATCTCATTAAAAAATGAAAGCCTTGATTCAAGTTCATGCATATCATGCTGATTTGTTAGCATAGAATGTCATTGCCGTGTCTATGATTCTCGTGAGGATGCTAGCTTAAGGAGGAAAATTTTCAAGCTAGGGAAGAGAAAAATCAATTGAAAGAAAGGGAACTTCAAATGAAGGAGAAAGAAAGGGGAAATTTGTAGCAAGGTAGAGAGAGATTGCAGACACAGGTTGAAAGAATACATGCTAAAAGACCACCATTCCAATAGATAAATATCAATACCCAAGGTATTCTTGGTATATTAAGGATTTCTTCTTCCTCTTTTGAGATAGGAGAGACTTCTCATAAGAATCATAACCTTATTGGCTACATTGGTGGAGTGAATCTTCTTACTCCAAGGCCACCCATTCATATATCAAGACATCATTCTTCCTATACTAGAAATTATTCATGCAGTAATGGTTTTATGGGCAATCAAAATTATCTACTCCATAATGGACAGCCAATGTATAATGAATGGAAACTAAGAGATAAGATAGTGCTACCCAAGTATAATGGTCAATCTTCTTCTCCATCCAAACTTGAGGCGTGGAAACCAAATTGGAATCTTACTTTGACATTGTCTTAAGAATAGATGACCAAAAGATTCAATTTACCACTTTGCACTAAGAAAGCTTCACACATACATGGTGGTAATATATGAAGAAGGAAGATCATATTATAGAGATGTGGGAAGATTTTAAGGCACTATTGGCACAAGTTTTTATCTCCCCAATTGAAAGGAAAGGCTTGCTTAAAGGTGATACAACTTAGATCAACAAGGACTCAATGTATAGGAGTATATAAATCAATTTCTTAACCTTATCATATATGTGGAGAGTATGATAGATGATGCTAAACTACATAAGTACATGTATGGATTAGATCCTAGTTTTTTCGCTAATGTTATGGCCCAATCTCCTACCAGTTTGTTCAAAGCTATTGAATTAATAGTATTTAGTTTTACTATTTGTTTTTTGTAGTTAATGCATACTCGATTCTTTCTGTTTTCTTTAGTTCCACAATGATGGGTGATGCCCAATCCATATGCTCAATCTTGTAAATGAAACCTATTCTTTTGCAAAATTTTCTCAAGCTCTTCTCATACATGATGGATAGTGAGGATGTATAGGGTAGGGTCATTGTTTAGTGTGTTTGGTATCAATTTCAAAGGACTTGTATGTATTAGTACTTGACGAGGAATGCCCTTTGGGTCAGAGCAATTCCAAGTGAACACATCACAATACTCCTTAAGTGGATCAATTAATCATTGGTCATAATATACGTTGACATCCTCATTTATGTAGACTAATTTAGGGATTCTCCCTAGCCTAGCAAGGTTAGACTCTTTGACCTTCACTAGGTCTGCAATAGATTTGCTGGTTTGCATTTCCTTTTAGCGGCAAGCATAATAATTATTCAATCTCCTTTTTTATACCATGTAAATCATTTTGGGAGATCTTTTGGCTTCTTTTGGCTCTCAATTTTTGCCTCATTCTCAAGTGTGATGTTTTTAAGGTGTTTGTATCTGAGATGAATTGGTAGTTTTGTTCTAGCCTTGTAAGAGTTGGATGGTGGCAATACTTTAGGATTTAAATCATCACTCCCATATGCCTTTGAGTTGATATACTCTATTAGTTGAGCATGAAATACTAGGTTCTCTTCTTTATTAATTGAGGCTATTACAAAAGGAATGAGTTCAATGGGCTAGTATCTCATATGCTCATACTCTAATACCTCTATGTGCTCCAATCATTCAAGTTAAGATTTTACTTAAACTATGCTTGCATCAAGAAACAAACCTTTTATGCAAGAGGGCTTAGAATGAGCCAAGATCTGCTCTATCATTTGGCCATTAATGTCGTAGTCAATTAAGTCAGTGCTTATATCATCATCTGTGAATTTTCCACTTTCATTCTTAGTATCAACCCCTTGCTCTTGCATTAGGGTGATGAAGAGAACATTATGATATAGCAATTCTTTGAAGAATAGGATATTTTCTTCAAGTCTATTATCAAAGTAGGCCTTCCACTAGCGTAAAAACTTGCACAAATTAATTCTATTTATCAAAACGCAATAGGCATAGCCAATGTGACATGTGTATTAATCTAGATAAGTACCTAACCTTTTGTGTAAATGATAATAGCTCTTTAATATCTCTTGGAGACTCTTTCAACAATAAAGCTTTTACTCTTTCGAGGCTTAGCTCCATTCAATTTTTTGACACTACAGACACGTTAGTAAATGTGATATGACATTTTGATTGTGGATTTAATTAAGCTTTTTTATTAGTGTCTAGTTTACCATAGCTTCATCTACGATTTTAACATGTAAACTTCTTGATTTCTAGATGCAAAAATCATATGGGAAAACCCTAATACTCTTCCTCAAGAAAATTGCTAAATCATAATTTATGTAGCTTTGAAAAGTCCATAAGCATTCATTAGTCCGAATAACATTTTCCAATAAGCAAAACATCCCCAAGGGATTATAAAAGTTGTCTTTTTTTAAATCTCCTAGGCCTACACTCAATTGGAAATAACATGAATAACCATCACACATACACCTTTCATGTCCTACTACATCATCTAGTATCTTATTATAAAAAGGGAAAGAGAAATTATCTCTTTTTGTTGTTGCATTCAAATGTTTAAAGTTTATACTCCACTTTCCTCCCTTCTTTGGTGTTATTGCTACATTTAACACCCACTCTAAATTCTCCATCGGATATAAAAACCTACTTCTTAGAAATTTTGCAACTCTTTGTGTAAGATTCCTTATTGTATTACCCTAAGAATTTTTAAAATTTCCACCACCGATTTTGCACCTTCTTTTAGATCTATATGTTATTGTATACTATCTACTCCCCCTATGTGTGTATATTCAATAGAAAATAGTTGTGGATATTTACCTATGACTTGCATATATTGTTGCATTTCTTCTTGAGTTCAATCCTTGACTAATATATTTTGTACTTCAATTTGAGGTACTATAATCAAGTCCAAGTTTTGGTTGCGGTTGCAAGGTGCAAATTGGTTGCACCAGCTTTCCAAAAAAACATAGCCTTATCATACCCGAACCTAACACAGGGGTATAGTAGCATCATGGACTCAACATCGTTTCATACCAAAAGAGCTAACTACCATTTGCACTACTGAGATGAGTATTCAATCAAGAAAAGAAAACTGCTCAATATATTCCATCAAGAGTTTACAAGGTTTGATAACAAATATTGGAACGTAGAGTACATCCCAAAAGGTAACGACTTAGAAGAAATAGATGATAATGGACCGGATTGACTTGACTGTCATTGCAGTGTTACATTGTGTTGAAGATTTATATGGTGATCATTAGGGTTGAGGAAAGGTCAGGATCCAAATAGAAGATCAAAGGATGAAGTAAAATGGAAGAGAGATGAGAGGAGAGAATAGAACACAATACTTTTTCTTAGATCCTTTTATATGGTGATCATTAGGGTTTAGGAAAGGTCAGCAGGACCCAAATAGAAGATCAAAGGAGGAAGTAAAATGGAAGAGAGATGAGAGGAGAGAACATAACACAATACTTTTTCTTTGATCCTTTTATAGCCTCTACTGCCCAGGTTGTCATGAAGTTCATCTACCATAATCGGTGGCTAATCCACCACCTTCATTATTGTGTTGCTACTATCAGAATTGATGGTCTCTTTTAGTAGCCATTCCATGAATGATATTTTTGATCATCAATCAGGTTGTCCTATGCTGCTAGGACGCATGGCATGTGTCAAAGTTTTAGAGGGAGAGAGAAAGACACATGCATTAGAAACCCACACAGAGACTAGATTACTCTCATGTTCTACTCTTCATTATTCATAACTCATAGACTAAAGTCTAGTCACACGCACTTAACATTCTAGTCTACTAATTGACTATGTCACTAACTACAATTGACACTCTGACTCATTTATTGTACGCACATGACATATGAGGACAACTATGACTATGGCTGTCAAGGTAGAGTTTGTGTTGGTGATCATGGGCTTGAATCTCAATACTCCCCCTCAAGCTCAAACTATTTATTGTACTCCAAATAGCTCTTTGAAATGAACAAACTTATCTCTACCAAGTGATTTGGTAAAGATGTTTGCTACCTAGTCTTTTGTCTTCACATGAAGTAGATCAATATGTCTAGCAAGCACCATTTCCCTAATGAAATGGTAATGAACCGCTCTGTGTTTAGATCTTGCATAATAGATAGGGTTGCAAGCCAGCATCATGCTACTAAGATTGTCACAATGCAATGTGACTTTGTTGTCTAACTAAATGCCCAAGTCATGTAGCAATTTCACAAGCCAAACTGCTTCGCAAGTTGCTAAGGTTGGCCCCTTGTATTCTACCTCTGTGCTAGACCATACAACAGTTGGTTGTTTCTTACTACTCCAGCTAATCATATAGCTACCCAAGCTAAAAGCATACCCACTAGTTGACCTTCTATTATAGACACAACCAACCCAATCAGCATCTGTATAACCTGTCAAGTCAAGTGATTTCCCATGCTCATAAAATAATCCATAGTCAATAGTACCTTTAACATACCACATGATTCTCCTGACAGTATCTAAATGTGGCACATGAGGTTTTTGCATGAATTGGCTAATGAGGCCCATTGCATTGCTCAAGTGTTAGGACGAGTGATAGTGAGGTATATCAGACTACCCACCATCTGTCTATACATAGTGACATTCTCTATTTCATTCCCAACATCAATTGCAAGTTTGACATTCTAATCTAATGGTGTTTCCATGGGTTTACATTCCATCATTCCATACTTCTGTAACATATCATGAGCATATTGTTTTTGGATCAACCATATACCATGAGGTGTAGAAACAACCTCAATCCCAAGAAAATACTTCAATTCTCCAATATCCTTCACCTTGGACTCAGCCTCTAACATTGCTTTAATTTCAGCAATCCCATGATCATCATCTCTAGTGATGATCAGATCATTCACATAAACCACCAGAAAAACATAACTATAAACCTCCTCAACCAAGTTACCGTTTAGAAAGGCTTTTTTCACATCCATTTGCCAAAGCTTCCATCCCTTTGAAGTTGCTAATGCAATTACTTTTCTCACTGTTGCCATCTTGGCAATTGGGCTAAAGGTTTACTCATAGTCCAATCCATATTGCTATGCATATCCCTTTGCAACCAGTCAGGCTTTATATCTTCCCAGTGTACCATCTTCCTTACACTTCACTTTGAAATTCCATTTACAGCCAATGGGTACTTTGCCCTTAGGCAAAGTAACCAATTCCCATGTGTTATTTTCATTCAATGCTGCATATTCCTCATCCATGGGAGCACACTAGTTTTTATCTCCAATTGTCTAACTGAATTTCATAGGCTCTCTATAGCCTGACAATTTGGTCATATATGCATAATGTGTGGCGGAATACCCATTGTATGTCAGCCTATCAACTAGTTCCCTAGCCCTTTTAGATATTCTCAATTGCAATTCACTTATACGATTGCCTCTCATGAGGTGGCATGTACCTGCTCTGCCTTACACTAGGCGTCATAACTAATGGTATGCCCAATTCATTATCAAGGCTATCACTGACAAGTGACTCATATCTAGACATAAGCAGGCCAATAATATCATCAAGAATTTTTTCCTTGTCTTTATCCAATCTCCCCCTCATTGACATATCTATTTCAGTGGATCCATTGTCATAATTGTGCAATCGTCCTGTCCAAGGACTAACAGTAGATGAACCACTACCTAAGGGGCCATTGGCTGTAGTGCTAATTGAAGGGTAATTTTCAATATGAGTAGAGCTGTGGTTGATGCATAAAAAACCACTACATTATTCGAAGCACCATACCAAGAGGCCAACTCATCAAAAAATACATCTCTGCTAGCTGATCAAAGTCTCTCGAGTAGACCAATTATAGCACTTGTAGACCTTTCTGTCTTGTGCATATCCAAGAAAGACACTCTTTACTGCCTTGGGGTGTTCTAATTTCCTTTTCTTTTCATTAGGCACATGAAGATAAGCAATGAAACCAAACACTTTAAGGTGGTTGATGTCAGGTTTGTGCTTATACAATTTCTCATATAGAGTTAAATCATGAAATCCAACTGTAGGTGTTTGATTCGATACATAGATTTCACTAACCGCTGCTTAAGCCTAATATCCATTTGGCATATTCTTTTTCGTTGAGCATTTCCTTGCCAACTTCCATAATTACATGATTATTTTGCTCAGCCACACCATTTTGTTGAGGTGTGTAACTACATGTGAGCTGTCTTTTTATGCCATATTTGGTTAAGTACCTATCAAACTCTTTAGAGACATATTCTCCATCTCCAATAGACCTTAGATATAGAATGTAGTAGCCAAACTCATTTTCAGCATCTTTCTTAAAATCCTTGAATACATCAAGTACCTCGTCCTTGTGTTTCAGAATGTACAACCATGTATACCGGCTAAATCATCAATGAACAATACATAATACATGGCACCACCAAAAGAGGCATTATGGGATGGACCCCATACGTCTGTATGTATCAATTGCAAAGGTGGAGAACTATTTCTAACATGCTACATAAATAAAAACCTTGCATGTTTTCCAAACTAACAGGCAGAATAACATACATGTCCTAAATCATTGTACTTGAACTTTGGCAAGCCAAGTACAACCTGCTTCTATTGCATATTTTTCAGTCTCTAAATATTTACATGACCAATGTGTTTGGGCTAAATTTCTACATCTTGAACTGCTCCACTATCATGGGCAAAAACGGCTGCTTTTAACTCAAGAATAGACACATCAAGTGTGAACATCTTGCCATCTCTTCTTGGTGCGCAGATCAGATGTTGTATGCTCGCATAGTGAATGCCGGAAGGTCCCCAAGAACAAAAGAACTCTACTTTTTGCACAAAACTCAAGGTAAAAAGCATGCACGATATGAACAAGAGACCAATTGGGTGCAATCTCCCCCCATGCCTTGTGTGAGCGCTCCACAAAGCATGTATTTTATGTATTAATCATCTTCAAGCTCAAATAATAGCCCAAATTACAAAATAGCACGCTTTTGGCTTTTGAGTTTGCTTTAGCACAAAATAGAAATAAAGCTAATGGGCGGGCGCCCAAAGAGACAGGCATACCCAATACAATGTCCAAATACAAATATCATAATCGTGCGCCCATGCGCATACAAAATAATAAATAAATATCCAACGTCTCAATAAATAGGCGTGACAAAATATAGGCGCCATGCCTAAGGTATGCGCCCATCAAAATATTAGTGATAACTCAAATACACGCTATCCTCCAATGCTTTCCTCCGCCACTGCTGCTATCTCTACACATCAACTGAAGCATTCACAATCGTTAGTAAAATAATACAATTAAACCGACAAAAGTGAATACCTAGCAGTCTTCAACTACATAAATAAATCAACTAGTTAGAAATCAATCCTAACCTTAATTTATTACGAGTGCGCACTCTACACTCAAAATTTAATATGTATTTTGCGGAATCACCCGCTATGGAATCACCCATGTACACACTAAATTAATGAAACGCTCGAAAAGGATAGGCATCCCCATCAACTTCTCGCACAAAGAATCCACTTTGTGTATGAGCCCCGGTCAAGAAAGTTTACGGAATCCACCGTAAAACCTCACGGAATCCACCGTGGCATGGAATCCACCGTGAAATATGCCTCCTGGCATCATACCCCTAGGGTGGGATAGCAATTGACCTCAATTGCTATTAGCTCAATGTTGAGCTAACAGAGTGGGGAAAGCATTTAAGTCTCTAGCGTGCATCCATTGGGCTTCCTCTACAGGATGGTTTTTAAATTTGAGTAGATATCTAGAATATCTTCGGCCAGTTCTAGTAGTCATAAAGTTTGTATCTATGATAGTTTCAGGTTCAAGTATTTCAGTCTCTTCATCTAACAAAGGTGGGTTTTCGTAAACAGGGTGTACAGGTAATTGGCCTCTAAAGGGTCGTAATAAACTAATGTGAAATGTGTTGTGAATTTTCCAGTGAGGTGGTAATTCTAACTTGAATGCATTGTCATTGATTTTGTGAATGATCTTAAATGGTCCATAGAATCTAGGTGTTAATTTCACAACTGGGTGTTTATCTACACTTTGTAATCTACGTTTTTCTATTCTCAACCAAACATAGTCATCAACTTTGAAATTCATTGCTTGTCTTTTCTTATTGGCTTGTTTGGTATATGATTGCTGGGCTTTAGGAATCATGTCTTTAACCTCATCAAAAATAGTAGCGTGCATAGTAGCAATATCATCAGCACTCTGAATTCTATTTGATAAAGATGCAATAGGTGTAGACAATCTATAACCATAAATTACTTCAAACGGTACTTTCTTTGTAGATGTGTGTGGTGTATTGTTATATGCAAACTGTAATAAATGCAAATGTGTGTCCCATGTCTGTGGTTTAGAAATAGTGTAAGCACGTAAAAGATCTAAAATAGTACTGTTAGTGGCTTGTGTTTGTCCATTAGTTTCTGGATGAAATACAAATGAGAAATCAATCTTTGTTTCTAGGTTAGAAAACAAAGTAATCCAAAAGTTGTTACAAAATCTAGAATCATGATCAGAAATAATAACTTTTGGTAATCCATGATTAGTGAAAACAGTTTTCAAAAATAATTGTGCTGCTTGAGATGCTGTTAAAGTTTTCTTACATGGAATGAAATATGCTTGTTTACTAAACCTGTGTACTACAGTCCAAATCATGTCATGGTTAGCTTTAGTATTAGGTAAACTAGTAATAAAATCCATAGAAATTTGTACCCATGGTCTTGATGGAACAGATTAAGGCATAAGTAATCCATATTGTTTACCATGATGTCTCTTAACTCTTTGACAAATCAAACATTCAGAAACAAAGTTAGATACATCAGTGTCCATATGTGGCCAATAAAAATCTTCAGTTAATGTACGCAAAGTAGATATGATACCTCTATGACCTTGGTATGGAGGACAATGAATCTCATTCAAAACAAAAGATTTGAATGGCACTGTAACACATAATCTCTTTTCATAAAACATGAATCCATCATTATAAGACAGTGAATCAATAGGAATCCAGTTATTTCGAACTAGTTTATTCCAATCAGCATGAAAAGTAATGTCTTGATGATAAGTATCTTTCATAGGAGTTAGAGAATCAAATGATATAACAGAGATATTATGAATGGTGGGTCTTCTACTTAATGCATCGGCCACTACATTTTCTTTACCTAGTTGATATTGGATAATGGGGTGAAAACTCTGAATAAAAGCTGCCCATTTGATATATCAGTTAGATATTTGAGGTTGGCTAAGTAAATGTCTAATACTTTGTTGATCAGTCTTAATCATAAACTCAGAACCCATTAAATGATGTTTCCATTGTCTTAAAGCTTGTACCACAGCTAATAATTCTTTATCATATGTGGAATATTTAAGTTCAGAGGGTTTCAGTTTACAACTAGAATAGGCTATGGGATGATTATCTTGCATAAGTACGGCTCCTATTCCAGATCCGCTAGCATCAATAACTACTTTTAAAAAATGGTCTATTAAAATCAGGCAGTTGTAATACAGGAGCATGGGTTAATGCATGTTTCAATAAATCAAAGGATTTCTGTTGATTATCAGACCAATGATAAACAATACATTTCTTTAAAAGTTTAGTCAAAGGCAAAGCAAGTAATGAAAAATTTCGCACAAATTTCTTGTAAAAACTAGCAAGACCTAGAAAAGAACGTAACTCATACACATTTTTAGGTATAGTCCAGTTCAATATTGCTTCTATCTTCTTAGGGTCAACTTTAATACCATCTGATGACACAATATGACCTAAATATTGAATCTCTGTTTGAAAGAACTCACTCTTTTTCGGATTAGCATACAATTGATTATCTTTCAACAACTTGAAAACCAATGACAGATGTTCATAATGTTCTTTCTCATTTTTACTAAACACCAAGATATTATCAAAGAATACAATAACACAATGTTGATATTTCAAAAATATACGATTCATCATTCTACTAAATGTAGCAGGTGCATTAGTCAATCCAAAAGGCATCACTAAAAATTCATAATGACCAAATTGTGTTCTAAATGCAATCTTGAATATGTCAAACTTATCTAATCTCACTTGATGATAACCAGATTTAAGATCTATTTTACTAAATATGGCAGAACCTTGCAGTTTATCCATAAGGTCATCGACTCTAGGAATTGGATATCTATTCTTTACAGTAATCCTATTTAGAGCACGATAATCAATGCACATACGATAAGTATTATTCTTCTTCTTTACCAACAAAACAGGTGTACCAAATGGAGAACTACTAGGTCTAATCAATCCTCTATTTAGTAATTCCTCAACTTGATTTTGAATTTCTTTTTGCTCTATCTGGTTATGCCTATATGGTGCTTTACAAGGTGATTGTGTACCAGGAATCAAATCTATTTTGTGGTCTTCAGGATGTGAAGGAGGTAAACCAGGTGGTAGATCTTCTACAAAACAGTCTTTAAATTGTGCAAGGAATTCTTTATGCCTAGGGTGCATATGTTTTTCTTTAGCTTGCAGTTCATTCACCCAAATTAGATAAGATTTGCTACTTTTGTGTAATGCACGTTTAGCTTGAGTATGAGAAAGCAGTGGAAAATCATTAGATGCATGCATACCATACAATGTAATATGTTTTCCTTGAAAATGAATATTAATTGAATGTGTGGAATAATCTATATTAGGGTTATGCTGATGACACCAAGACATACCTAAAATAATATCACTGGACTGTAATGGTACAACTAGGAAATTCCTTCTTTCAGTATATTCACCAATTTGAATTTCTAGATCATGCACCTCTTGTGTTCCATTATACCTTGTGCCTAAGAATGCTGCTTTAATGCGACAATGCATAGAAACAGTTTGTAATTTCAATTCTTTCACTAACTTTGCAGAAATAAAATCATGAGTACTACCATCATCATGCAAAATAATATTTTCTTTTCCATGCACTAAACATTTCATTTTCAATAAAGAATGTGGAGTTGGCATACCTGGTAAAGTATCCGAAGGAGTAGCAATGTCGTCTTCATCTTCCGTAAAGTCAAGCATTTCTTCATGTTCTTCATCTTCCATTGCTCCAAGATAGTTGATATGGACAGGTGGCTTCTTCGATTGGCAATTGGCTGCTAGATGTCCAGGTTGGTGGCATTTAAAACACACTATAGGTTTGGCTTTAGATACATTGTTTGCAATGGCAGGGAGTCTAGGAATATTAGGATTTAGTTGTGAAGTTGGCTTAGAGTTTTGATTGGTATTCGATGGTAAAGCAGGTGGTTTTGCCCAAGACTTACGGAAAGATGCTGAAGGAAATCGACCTCGATTGAATCTTCTAAAATTTGAATTAAATTGCTTAGATCCATAGTTACCATTGGCTTGAAATTATTGTGGACGCTTGTCTCTTCCTCGAAGTTTGTCTTCAGTGTCATGAGCTAAAGAAATTGCGTCTTCAAGAGTTGCAAGCTTGAACATATTGACTTCAGCGTAGTAATGCACAAGTAATCCAGACATATACTTGCGCTTGTGAGTCTCTTCAGGTACGCCTTTGTTGAGATGACAAGCTCAACACATACGGACATTGATGATGGACAGCCTGGTTAGATGGGTCCACACGTCTACACTTAGCACGTCGGTGGTCATTATGACTCTCACATGGCCACTAACTCATTACTTATTATATTCAGGTTGTTACACCTATTTACAACTAGCATAGTTATAGCGCCAGTCCTAGTGTAGTCGGTTATGCATTGTTTGACTTAGTAGGCCACTTTCCTTTTATGTTGTATCTTATCTATACTTTGTGCACATTGTAAAAGTGTGTGGAAGAAGAAGAAGAAATCAGCAAGAAAACGTTTTGGCCTCCATCTCTCTTCTTGTCTCTTGAGTGAGCTTCTCCTTGTGCATTCTGTGTATGTTCGACGCAACATCTTGAGCAACTCCCCCCACCACGTGATTCTTGACAGTCTTCAAGCATGCGTAACTAGAGTAATGCATTCCAAAAGCATTCAGTGTACTGAGGAATAGGCTCACGATCTCGTTGCTGAAGAAGGTCCCATTGCTTTATGGCTTTTTCATGGAATTGTGGAGGAATGAAATTCTGCATAAACTTCTTCTTGAAACTCTCCTAGGTAGTGGGACAATCTATACTCTTACAAACCACGGTCCACCAAAGAGATGCTCTATCCACTAAATGATTATTGGCACACTTGATTTTATCTTTTTCTGCGTATGTTTCCTCATGAAAGTAATCATCAAACTGACTGATGAATGCAAGAACAATTTTTCCATCTCAAGTGCCATTGAAAGTACGGAATTTGAAATTTCTTTTACTTATCTTTGTTTCTTTGCAGATGGATTGAGCTTCGAGAGTCACATCGATGGTACGCCGGATAAGATCTTCAGATTGTGGTTCCTCTTTGTCGGTAGCGATCTTTGTAAATTGACCAAATTGAACTTGCAATGCTTGCCGGGCTCTTCGTTCTTCGTCCAACTGCATCATAATTAAATCCAACTTTTGCTCCATCGTAGGTTCAGGAAGATCGCCTTCAGCCATTAAATCATCCATATTTTGTTTCGTCATCCTGCAAAACTTCAAAAGGCCTCACACTCTCAAAATCCAATTAGCGGGATGAGCGTAGCTCAAGATCGGGTGTACAAGGCTTATATATTTTTGTGTGTGGCCTTCACAATCTTCATCTTTGGCAATTACAGGATTTGAAATCTTTGAAAAATCTGTGTTTTGACCTTCTGCGTGTGCTGAAACTGGTTCAGCAAGTCTGCATATGCGAACAGTACCTTCCAGGGAACAACTTTGCAGTTCAGTACTTCTGCACAGGAACAGTCCTTATAGGAGTTTTGGGCACAAGTCAGTTCGTGACTTCAAGTTACTTGCCAAACTTGCAGATTTGCAGACTTACGAAACTTGCAGAGTTTGTAAAGCTTGATGTGATTGAGGACTTAAGTGACTAAGCTTTAAGCTTAGTAATCAGAAAAACGTCGAATTGTGGGGGAGGGGGCCGTTTTTTACGCCGGATTTTTCGCCAGTATGCTGCCCTGCCGCCGTTTTGTTGACAATTGTGACGTATAAGCTTCTCTAAGCTTAAACTAAGCTTTTTAAGCTTACTAAGCTTACTTAAGCTTTTAAGCTTATAAAATTTGGAGACTTATCTCTGTTTATCCACGACTTGGAGAAGAGGATGTAGGAGTGGTCCTCCACCGTTGCAGGCCGGTCCTTCATGATCAGAGGCTGGAAATAGAGGTTCTTGACCGCCAGGAATCCACCCGTATCGACCGTTCGCGATGAGATTGACCGTAGAGCTCGATCGTTCCAGAAGCTCCGCCTTCACACAAGATGGGTAGCGATTGGAAGCTCTCGATCTTAGCTTCGCTTTAATACCACTGGTGCGCAGATCGGATGCTGTATGCTCGCGTAGTGAATGCCAGAAGGTCCCCAAGAACAAAAGAACTCTACCTTTTGCACAAAACTCAACGTAAAAAGCATGCACGACATGAACAAGAGACCAATTGGGTGCAATCTCCCCCCATGCCTTGTGTGAGCGCTCCACAAAGCATGTTTTTATGTATTAATCATCTTCAAGCTCAAATAATAGCCCAAATTACAAAATAGCACGCTTTTGGCTTTTGAGTTTGCTTTAGCACAAAATAGAAATAAAGCTAATGGGCGGGTACCCAAAGAGTCAGGCATACCCAATACAATGTCCAAATACAAATATCATAATCATGCGCCCATGCGCATACAAAATAATAAATAAATATCCAACACATCAATAAATAGGCGCAACAAAATATAGGCGCCATGCCTAAGATATGCGCCCATCAAAATATTAGTGATAACTCGAATACATGCTATCCTCCAATGCTTTCCTCCGCCACTACTGCTATCTCTACACATCAACTAAAGCATTCACAATCGTTAGTAAAATAATACAATTAAACCGACAAAAGTGAATACCTAGCAGTCTTCAGCTACATAAATAAATCAACTGGTTAGAAATCAATCCTAACCTTAATTTATTACGAGTGCACACTCTAAACTCATAAATGTTTATTAATTTAATATGTATTTTACGGAATCACCTGCTATGGAATCACCCATATACACACTAAATTAATGAAACGCCTGAAAAGGATATGCGTTCCCATCAACTTCTCGCACAAAGAATCCACTTTGTGTATGAGCCCCGGTCAACAAAGTTTACGGAATCCACCGTAAAACCTCACGGAATCCACCGTGAAATATGCCTCCTGGCATCACTTCTGCCTCTAGCAATCAATTTATAGCCATTTCCGTACTCTTCAATAAATCAACCATTCTTATTGAATCTTACCTGTAAATTGTGTTCTTCCATTTGACCAACAGAAAATAGGTTCATAGTAATTGAAGGTACATGTAATATATCATGTAAACTATTTTTCCTGCCATCATGCATAATCAAGAGAACCACACTTGTATACTAAATATCATGTTGTGCGTCATCACAAGTAAAAACATATCCATGAGTTCGTGCTACTAACTCGTCAAACCATTCATCGTGTGGAGTCATGTGATTAGATGCTCCTGAGTCTATACACCACTTTTCATCCTTGTCTAGCTTAGGTATATTCTTAGAAACATGCTGAATAGAAAACAATCCATTTCCCTAATCATCATGTGTACCACTATAAGATGCATAATTTTCATGTTGTTTTCCTTTTGCCTTCATATCTGCTTGATTTTTATGATAGTCCTTCACTATGTGTCCATATCTACCACAATTATGATATTCTTTATCCATGTTAGATTGATCATGTGACTGCTAGGAGCCACCTCTGCCTCTAGATGATCTCCCTTTGCCTCAAAACGCTCTAAATCCACGTTGACCTTACGTACTAAAACTCTACTATGTGTTTTGCTGTTGCTGTCCATGTGCATTTCGAGTGTCCCCTCAACCTCAAAAAGATCCACGGCCTCTTCCACCTCTAGCACGCTATCATATTGCTACGCATTCGAGGTGTGAAAACCACCCGAAAGTTGTGTGTGTGATTTGATACTTTGTATATACTTAGTCGTTATGTTTGTCCTTTCATTCTATGCGGGAAATATAGTGAAGAGGGTTTGGAGCAAGAGGAATTAATCAACAATGATCTTATTGACATGTATGGTAATGTGGAATGCACTGATTACTGGTTATGCTCACCTAGGTGAGAGTGAAGCTGTCTTCCTTATGTTAGAGAGAATGAGGGAAGACAATATTCAACCGGATGGAGTTACATCTCTTAATATGCTTACTGTGTGTAGTCATATGGGTCTTGTGGACCAGGGTCATAAATATTTTGAGCTAATGAGTAGCCGGTATGGCATTGGTCCAAGTATTAAGTATCAGAATTGTTTAATTGATCTGCTTTGTCATGCTGGCCAACTAGACGAGGCTGTTGTATCAGCAGAAAATATGCCTTCTAAACCTGATGATGTGGTGTGGAGCACTGTGTTGGGTGCATGTCAAAAGTAGGGTGATGTAAGGATCGGAAAACAGGTATTTGGACCACTGTTGTATATAGGTGAGACAATTTAAAAAGGTCTTGATAGAGGGCACAAAAGATCTGGAAGGTAACACCAGGAGTTTTAAGATGCATAAACAGATGCCTGTGTAACAGCTTTACTTTTTCTCTTATATGTTGTGAAATTTCAAAGCCCTTGTCTGGAGAAACCTCTGCAATTTCAATTGGACATGAAGATTGTTATTATGGCTGTGGTGAAGAAAGGGAAAGAAGATGGGCTGGAAGGTCCAAGTTGTAGATGGGGGCTTAGCTGATATGTATAACAGTAGTGCTTTTCTTGCTGATCACATGGTAGCCTTGTTCTGGATGTTGACAAACTCAGGAATCACATAAAACAACACCAAGAAGCTAATATGGTTATGAGGACAAGACACAAGAGAAAGGCACCATTGAAGTTTGTGAGAGGGCTGCAGAAGCACCTCTCCCATCAACACCTGGAACCTTCTAGTTGCTGGCAGCCCAAGCTACACAACTCCTAATGGTTGGGATTCTATTTGGGACAATCTCTCTCAAACTACAAAAGCATCGGTGCAGAGTTGAATAGCAGCAATACTTGATAGAGCTGCAGCAGCAGCTTTTGACATGCATCACCCAATGGCTGAAAGATTGGCATCCCCACCAAGAAAGCATGGCTTTAAGGAGAAACCGGTGTTATTGCAGTCACCAGATGTTTCTGTTAATGCTCCTAGACTGGACTGAATACCACAGTTCTCTTTCATTGCTCAAGATGCATTGCCTTTGACGAAGAGCCTACCTATACCAAGCCATGAAAGGAAAATGACCTTAGCTGATGGAGCTCTGACCAAGTTCCAAGAGGCTTTTCAGTGCGGTTTATTCTGATATTGACGAAACAGCACGAGGTGATGCAAATGTTAAATATGCCTGGCATGGCAGTTCGAGACAGGGTGTTTCTGGAATAGTATTGCATGGGTTTGGGCAGCTAAGGGTTTTAAAAAAAATGGTGCAATGTATGGCATTGATGTATATCTCACTCCCGAGGAGTATGCTCATGTCAGAGGACTAGGCGATAATCAGAAATATGGCCGATGTGATTGAGGAAGTCCGAGGTCTGCTGAAGTCGGTCAATTAGGAGAAGGCCGCTTTTTGATATGCAAAAGTTGCGTGGTATGCTATTAAAAGGGGGAAAAAGCAAGTAGGTAGGGCCGTTCCGTTCAGAGAGGAGGCGAATCCTATTTGGGGGGGAAAGCGATTGGAAAAAAAAAGCTTACCTGAGGCTGCGATTGGGGCATGGAGGATGGCAGATCGGCACACTCAACAGCATTTGAGACCATGACTAAGACTCTTGCTACTACACGAAAGGCAAAGGGCGCATCTTCGATGATCCAAGACAGGGGTGCATCTTCGATGATCTAAATTGGCAAAGGCGCATCTTCGCTGATCCAAGACGGAAGAGTGCTGCTTTTAAAGCTCCAAAGAACACAAAGAACAATATGTTAATACATGTACTGCTTGGGATTGGCATGCTCTGTCTTCGTCCTTGCATGGGTCCTTCTGACCTTATCCATGTCAGCCTTGTCCCTGTTCTTGGGGATGTTGGTGAGCAGAAAACAAAATTGACATAACATTCAGTGCAGGAATTATGAACATTGAATCTTACACCAAATCTATTGGCTTGTCGTGATGCAAAGGCGCCTGAAAAATCTACCACAGAGAAGCTTTTACAGTTTTGTCATGATCTGATCCACTGCTCAATGCTCTAGAAGTTTGCTCATATTCGAGGCCAACCCTGGACATAGTAGCCAATGCTGATTATGTTTACCCAGAACTATGGCAGGAAAGAAATACACTTAGCTGTTTTAGTTGACAAAGCTCTCTACTTGCATAAGAGTGAAAGCAAAATCCAGCCACCTTATCGTACTTTCATGGTTGATTTTCAACATTGAACAGACAATAAAGAGCAATTTGAATCCATGAACTTCTGGGTCAGTTGCATGACCATATTTGTAAGTCATATGCCATCTACAGCTATGCTTATAAATTATTGCTGGTTTCTGGCAAGCATGTAAAGAAGTTCAGATTTATGATGCATCTGAAGCAACAGTTTTGCTATGGTAACCAGCATTGGGCAGCTCTGACTGAATCTTGGAGTTCTCAATCATTAAAGAAGGCAAAAAGGAAAAAATAAACCAACTTGTGTTAGAAAACCTGTATCTTTCTTTCATGCTGGAACGAATACTTGTCTTTATTTCGTCAAGAGAAGCTTGCCTGCGTTTTTTTCCTCATGCTGATATGTAAGAAGGAGCTTCGAAGATCCATATGATCATTATAGCAGAAGGATCTACAAATGCTGCAAAATTAAATCGAGTGACCAAAAACCAATGGATTAATTACATCGGAATTCATCTTATATTTTGTAAACATCTTGGCAATAATACAATTGTTACTTGGCCTTATTTCCTCATCTTGCTTATTCATCTATTTGATCTTTTATCCTGAAATTTATCAAGGTCTTCTAAAGACGCGACTTTGCTTTCTTAAACCCTTCGACAACGCTAACTGGAGTATAGTATCTCTTCCTCTGAGAGGTACTAGAACTAGTGTTCAATCCAAGTTTAACTTCCTCTTGTAGCAATAGAGCAAGCAACTCATCCCAATCAAGAGGTTCTACTCTAACAGATATTGATGTGTCAAATACCTTATACTCCTTGCCCAATCCATTCAATGTAACTACAATCATGTCATCCTCTCACACTTTAGAATTAGTAGTAGTCAACTGGTCTGCTATGGTTTTTATCTGTGTCATGATCTTTTCATTTCTAAACGTATTATTAGATTGTTGCTTCCCTTGTATCTTCCTTGCATGAGTAACATTGCTTTAATTCTTCATGAGAATATCCAAGCATCCTTTAGGGACTGAAAACTTGTAATTTGCATGGCCATCACATTAGAAATTCATAAAGAGAACCAATGTAACACTTTGTTTACTCTTTTCAATCACTCTTGGTGACCTCTTCACTGATCATGAGTTGGATTCCGTTCTGGTAATTTAGGTTCTACTTTAACTCCCATGCATAAATCCCAAGTAGCCTCTCCACAAAGCAATGTTTTTATTATTCGGCTTCTCTCCCATAATTTGAGTGATATTGTTAGTGCCTTGATTATTTGCCATATAAGCAATTATAGTATTAAGTGCTTATACCTGCAAACCACTTAGTTTATGACAATTTCAGTCCAAGAATATATAACAGTAATTTCAGTAATAACCAAGGTATCTTAGCTCATAGGCATGTCAAAAACATCCCCAAACATGTAGCAAAATATCTAGATACAGTGGCATTCCAAGTAGATATCATATAGTTGATGTAGTTATTTTCCAACCACTTATAAAAAATAATAGTATGTGTTTAACCAACCATTAATCCTCTACACAAACTAAAGTATTTCTAGCTCAAAATAGCCTCAAACCATCTCCAACATATACCATCACCTCTGAGGTTCAATGTATGTACATACAAGCTTCACAAATAGGCAATAACAATGATAGATAAACTCTTGACACTGTACATAGCTAGCCCACTACATAACCAACAAAGCAATCAGTCTAGATTTAGAGTATTTAGAGCCCACAATAGCCCATAGACATGTCCATATGCATACATGACATCTATAGAGTCAATACATCTAGTTGGAGTACTTAGACAATAGCAAACTACTTTATGGGAACCTTATCAAGATGTTTGCTGGCTATATACTGTATTACAATAGTAAAAACACAGTCATATTGAGGTCAATGTAGACCCAAAACAACTCAAAATTATCCTAGAGTAGTACACAACATCTAGGTATGAATACAAGTCCAAATAGGCATCAACAGATGCATAAAAGCCATGCCAACATGAAGAGAAATCCTCTTACTATCAATGACATATAGTAGCATGTTATAACCAATAGATATGCTTCAGTAACTAGCAGTACATCAGCTCAAAATAGAGCAATCATTGCTCAAACCATTTCAGATATCAACCCAGAGCAATCAAGTATCAATATTCCATTAGAGAGGCTTTATTGAAGTATAGACACATCAAATGCTTACTGAATACAAAGTTTCCAACATTCTATCTAATGTACATAGCCAATGGCTAAACTTAGGAAGCTCAACCCGATGCCAAGATGAAAGCCATGAATGCCTAAGAGTGACCAATGCTTTTGCCAAGGTTTTCAATGTGTATAAATGTTAAGAATCTTGAAAGCACCTATTATTCTTGTAGTAAACAACTAGTCTACACAAGTCTATGCTAAATATCTCAAAATCCGAGAAGAATTTGAAAAAACTTTCTTTTGCAAAGTTGTAGACCAGGTTGAATTGATTAGGGTGTATGAGCCATTTCTCAAAAATCCATTTATCCTGTAAGATATGGCTTTTGCAAAAAAACGGGTTGTTGCAAGAACACGCTGATTTGATGATGTGGCTATTCTTCTCCAAATGCTGGCCTTAATGCACACAATCTAGGGCTCTAATACAAGCCAATGAACCCCCTTTGCAAGCCTTAGTAGGCTCTATTAGGTGTAAACACTATAAACACTAATACATACCACATCAAGTGAAATCTATGGTTTTCAATGAGCCTCTACAGGGTTCCTTCTCAAGCTACATGTCACAATCACCTTCTAGCTTCCACATCCTTCAAGTCTGCACTCTTGTGTACCACAAAGCCGAGCTAACCTTGCTCTAATACCATGTCAAAGTTTTAGAGAGAGAGAGAAAGACAGACATTGGAAACCCACACAAAGAGTAGAGTACTCTCATGTTCTACTCTTCATTATTCATAACTCATAGACTAGTCACACACTCTACTAACTGAGTATGCCACTAACTACAGGTGAGTCTCCTACTCATTGATTGGATACAAATGACATATGATGATAGCTAAGACTATGGCTATTAAGGTAGAGTCCGTGTCAGTGATCATGAGCTTGAATCTCAATAGCATACATAGAGGACTCGAACTCACATAAGTCACTCTTCAATGCCACCTTTTCTTCCAAAATGAGTGTATCTTGTGTGGCTTCTAATGGTGTAGGCACTAGGTTGGGACCAGGATTTGGTGGAGCTAATGGTGGGTAGATCAGACAGGATGGATAGAACTCGATATGGAGGGGGCCAATTTCAGGCAAGGTGTGGATCAAGAGGTATTGGAGATAAGGGCAAGAGTGGGAAATAGTGGATGTGGTTCTACTAAAGCTAGAGGTCCATGCAAGCCCAATGTGGAGGGTACAAAATGATATGAGCATAGAGTTTGGATGCTAAGATCTCCAAGTAGTAGATGTTGAGCCGTGTAGCTTCCTAGAGACAATTGTGTTCTAGCCCAACTATTGCAAGCTACTATGTCACATACTCAATCTATTCATCTTCATTTACTAGCAACATCTTGGAGATAGTAGATATGCATCATGCACTTAGAAACTAGGGCCTTTAACTACGTCGATCTCCCTTTTAGTTGCTCCACTTTGACACATAATTTGATACCAAAGTTTCCACCTTTTCTATCTCTATGTAGCAACTAGTTGCTTTTTCCTTGGTGTATGCATGTCTTTGCCCTCCTCCTTGACTTCTTCTGTAATGTATGCTTCTTCAAGATTATGTCGATAGGGAGGGGATGTTTGGGATCAAGTGTGGGCTTGTATTATGGTTGTGGTTTGACTAGGGCTTGGGGTTAGAAAAGATAATACCCTATCGGATTGTTTGGTCTAAGGTTTTCTAGACCAATAATGGGGTGTTCTTGTACAAGTACTTGGCCTCTGTGTCCACATCAACCAAACTAGTTGTGGATCTGTGATTATTTTGGAGCACTTACACTCGATCCAAAGCCTTGTTACACTATTGCTCAAGGGCCTTACAATACTCCATGAGTATAAGCCATTTGGGATCCTGAGAGGGAGTGTCGATTGCAAAGTCAAAGAATTCTTGAGTGGGGTTTCCTTCGGAAGCATGATCGTCATTGAGGGAAATGGATTTCTCTTTGATTATGGCCTTCCATTTTCCAACTATAGTTGGCATTGTGGTAGTTCCAAGCTATAGCTATAGAAAGAGTGTTTGCAAGGTATGCTCCCTTTCTATTTGTGTCTATAATTTGGGGATAAGGAGAGGTGTGAGACCTCCTATACCTCAAGGTTCAACATCTATGGCTATTAGACTAAGAGATGGAGTTGTTGTCACCTTACTAAGCTCCGAGGATACAAATTGGGAACATGGGTTGGGATGAAGGTCACAACATGTTGATGAAGTAGGATTGGCTGAGTTAGTGAAGAAAGAGGCTACAACCTTAAAGTGGCCATTTTAGCCACTAGAGTAGAAATCTCATCATAATCAATACCATGAGTATGCACATACCCTTTGGCAACCCATCCTGCCTTGTAGCACTCCATAGACTCATCTATAACTTATGATTGACCTTGTAAATCCATTTGCAATGAATAGCTTCTTACCGTTAGGTAAGGACACAAAATCCCATGTGTCATTAATGCTCTTTAAGTGTCTCCATTTCTTCATCCATAGCATGATCCCAATACTCATTACCCACTACATCTTCAAAATAAGTGGGTTCCACATTCTGCACAACCTTAGCCATGTATGCATAGTGATGAGCTACATAGCTATCATATGTCAATCATTGCATTGGCCCTAACTTAGCCATGTATGCATAGTGATGAGTTACATAGTGATGAGTCACAAAAGGTGAGTCCCTAACTTTCTCTTTACCTTTTTTTGACATCTATGATGTACTTGGTGCAGTAACTTGCAACCCCAATCTTTCACTCTAAGGTCTATTAGTAGAACCATGACTAGGGCACTCTTGTGGTTGTTTGTCTACTGACCTATTTTCTACATAGCCACACTCCCATGCTTATCAGTCCCAACTATATTCTGCACATAACTATATTGGCTACTCATTTCATAAAAAATAATATGGTTGCTAACTCTTTTCTCACATGTAATAGGATTATAACATCTATATCCCTTTTTCTTAAGAGAATATCCCACAAATACACTTTTTTGTGCTTTGGTATCCAATTTACTACACAAATCATCAGGAATATGCACATAAGTAATACATCCAAATACTTTCAAATGGGACTGATTTGGCTTTCTATTTGTAGACTTCTCTTTAGGTGTCATACTTTGTACATCAGTAGTGGGTGCCCTATTCATAATGTATGAGTAGTAGTAACTACTTTAGCCCAATAATAATGAGGAAAGTTTTTTTTTCGATATGAATGCACGAGCCACTTCTGCAATATGCTTGTTTTTTCACTTAGCAAGTTCATTTTATTGCGAAGTATATTTACATGTATATTGTCTCTGTATACCATTTTCTACAAGAAATTAAAAAACTCATAGAAAGATATTCTTCTCCTTCATTCAACCTTAGGTATTTAATATGTAACCTTGTTTCCTTCTCAACCAAAGCCTTAACACTTTTAAAATGAATGAACATCTCACTTTTCTCATGAATAAAGTAAACCTATACTTTTTGAGTACGATCATCAATAAAGGAAGTATAATACTTATTTGCGACCACTTAAAATTGTGGTCTTTGTAGGACCCCACAAATTAGAATGTATCAATTCAAATGGCTTCTTGCATACATGCTTTTTATGTGAAAATGCATGCCCTCCTTGCTTCCAAATTGACATGCTTCACATACTTTATACATGTGATCAGCTTAAACTTGGGCAAACTTGGGCAAACCATCCACAATATATTTGATTTCACAACACCTGAACCTTGTGCAAACATGGCAGCATCCATTTCAAGTATAATTACATTAAGAGTAAACAATCTCCCAATATGTGGGATGAATCTGATACCATGAAAATAGACAAAAGGAGATAGAGCAAAGAAAGCAAGAGCATACACATAAAAATAATAGAGATGAGCACATAGAGAGATACGATTGAAATCATTTTCTTTTTCTTTCTTCTTCTTCCATACAAAAGAACTAAATCTTCAACATGATAAAATAATAATATAAAAGCCACCACAAGGTATATACACAGAGTCACTAAGTGTGAACCTACTAAGGAAAGAATAGGTGTGGTACAATGAATGCGCCATAACCAAGGGTGGACTATGTGGGTGTAGGAAAACTATAGAATTGCTAGTGTATCTGCATGTCGGTCACCTAACATGCCAGTGAGTGATATCCTACCGCATCATTAAGGCATAGAGTTGACAAAGATGTTGCCACTACCCTTGAAGCTCCTCATGCTAGTATTGAACCTACGACTACACGACCTCATTGTCCTACCACCGTACCTCTACTACACTTATCCGAAGTGTCTAGACCTATTGTAGTAGTATTTTGTTTCAGTAGAGACCTCTTACCACATATTTCAAGAAGCATAAGATTGAATATTTCTATGGTTGAACTATGTTAAGATGAATATTCCTATGGTAGAGAAAATCTATGGGGGCAAGGTAGCTGTTGGGACTACTTGAATAACAATTGCAATACTAGTGTCATTTGACTGGTTGACAACCAAAAACCTTCTTCTCTGGGGGGGTTTTGAGCCCAAGCAAACTACTTGAGCAGAGTAATGTGAGACTCAAAGTCTAGTTTGCTAGAGTTAGAGCTACTGAAATTAGGCCCACAAGGCCATCTCTTGCCACATTGAAGCATCATAGGGATGTGTTTGAAAAAAGAAATATCGAGATGAGGATTTCTATGGTAGAGGTAATCTGTGGGGGCATGATAGCTATTGGGACTACTTCGATAACAATTGAAATACTAGTGTCAATTGACTAGTTGACAGCCAATGATTCTTCTTCTTTGGGAGGCTTTTGAGATTGAGCAAACTACTTGAGTAGAGCAATGTGAGACTTAAAGTCTAGCTTGCTCTAGTGAGAGCTAGATGGGTATGTTTCCGAGATGGTGTGGGAGTTAACCCTATTAGTCCCGTGGATGGAAAGCATGCCTTCTGTAGCTATTGGATGGGGATGTTCCACAAAACTATAGGTTGTATCCTCCTATATTGTAGCAATACCCTAATGAGCTTCTTACATGATTACATCTTCCTCCATAGGGAGAACAATGCATTGCAACACTCCAAACAACATTTTGTGGTGAAGAAGTATATCTAGAAAGTCCTTGAGTAGTTTCATATGCAGGATGGTAAGCGTATTGGTTACCCTCTACCTTTTCATGTGAAGATTAGTTGGGCGGATTGTCCACAATCTAATGAGTAGAAGGCCGAGATGGCCAAGATCACTTATACCTCTGTCATGGGCAATTTGATATATGCCATGATAGATGCTCATGTTGGATGTATTTTTTCTTGGATGTCCAGGGTGCAGAAATGAATGGCTCTCTCTAATACCAAGGTCAAGTATGTTGCAACCACTAAGGCTTGTAAGGAGGCTTTGTGGCTAGGCCGGTAGACCTTGGTATTATTGAGGTGGTCCCTACACTACATTTGAATTCTATAAGTGCTATCCACTTAGCCAAGAATCTGGTCTTACATGTGAAGATGAAACACATTGAGGTGTGTTATCACTCCATCAAAGAGGTTATTGAGGATAGGTTTGTTGTCCTTGTCAAGATCTCAACTAACTAAAAATCTGTAGATCTACTTACAAAAAGTCTCTCTATGTGGAGCATTTTACCTTCCTTACGAAGTTGATAGGCATTGGATGAGATGACATCTTTCCTCATCCTATTGTACTTATGTATATTTATATAACTTTGTAACTTTTTTCTTGTTCTCTCCTCACTAGGACACATTCACCTTTAAATGGGAGGTTTTTGGGGAGCACATGTGGCTAGCCGTTTATGTATTACTATACTGATACTATCTATATACATGTACACTAAAGATAGCATGTGTTATTCTTTATTCTTTCAGTGATGTTTAAATAAAGGAAAGGTTAGTCACACATTGTGGTTGTTGGAGTTCCCATATCTTCTCTCTCTCTCTCTCTCTCTCTCTCTCTCTCTCTCTCTCTCTCTCTCTCTCTCTCTCTCTCTCTCTCTCTCTCTCTCTCTCTCTCTCTCTCTCTCTCTCTCTCTCTCTCTCTCTCTCTCTCTCTCTCTCTCTCTCTCTCTCTCTCGCTCTTGCTTCTTCCACCATAGCTCTTTCTTCTTCTCGCATGCTTCCACTCTCTTCACTTTCTATACACAAGAGGTCATAAAATATAATATAAACACTTAACCATGTATATACACTCATCTTTCTCACCTCTTATGTTGGAAAAAATTGCACTCACCTCATTCCTTCTCACATCTCTCAATGTGTTGATTATGGAAAATGTAAGCCCTATCCTTGCATCAAAATCCATTACTAAGGTTATATCCATGACCCTCAAGTTCTCCTATAGGAAAATATGATTGTGGCATTGAAGAACTTTATATTTATTGATACCATGTCTTGAATAAGAGATGCATATGCAATTAAACAACCAATGCTCACAGAACAAGAATGAATGCATAGAAAAAATTCATGTGTACTTAGTGGATTGTGCTTAATGCATCTATGCACACATAAGTTCCTTTATTAGTTTTAAAAACCTTTACTCTCTGAATCCTCACCGCTCAAATAAAAACTTGTATGTCTACTCCATCTCCCCCAAACTTACAAATCAATCTCTCACCAAATAGGCCATGTATGATGAACATTTCTTGAATCCCTTATCTCTAGTGATGTAGTCCTTCTGACCCTTGACTCACACATCAACCTTACTCTCTCACCCTTGAAATTCTTGAGTGATGGCTTTTCCAAAGTGCATGTGCAAAGAAGTGAGTGCAATCTTAGCATTCATCTCTCGTAGTGCATGTGCTATTAAGGTTACTTGATATAGCTTTAGTGGGCCTAATAGTGTGCAGCGCTTTAAGATGATGCAATATAGTGCATTTTGTCCCCTTGACATGGAAGTATTTGATATGAAGGGATATAAGAGGCCCCAGTGCAATGCATAGGAATAGTGAAGTGATGTACAAAGTGTCCCTCCCAAGAATGTTGGGATTAATTCAAGAAAACTTACCCTCTATTTTTCTTCAATTTTATCCTCTTTTTTCCCTCCTCTAATTGTATAATTTGTTAACATCTTCCCACATTTAAAGATACATTTCCCAAAAAAATCAAACCACAACCTCTCATATTTCTAACATGTACACACATACATTCAATATAAGGCCTAATCTTACACTTAGGGAAAAAAAAACCTCAACACACAAAAACTCTCACATACAACTAATGCATGATAAGGTAGAACCATCTCATGACATGCAAAATGCTTTATATAATCTAGATGGATTTTTAAAAAAAACTATCTCAAGACGTGATAGCGGTTGCAAATCACTTGCCAATTAGTGACCTCCCCCTTGCCATGCAAGTGTGTATAAAGAGTACATGTATATAAATAGTGAAATGATAGTGGTTGTGAATTATTAACCTCCCCCTTGCCATTCAAGTGTGTATGAAGAGTATATACATACACACAATGAGTGATAGAAGAGGATTGCCCCATCAATCCTCATGATATGCATATGTCAAATTCACAATGTATATAGATCGGACATTCCCTCCTATCACATTGATGTGTACATGCATTCACAAGTGTGCACACAAACACACATATTGTACACTAAGTGATAGGACAAGATTTCCTCATAAAATGCATACATCAAATTCATAGCACATGTCAATCAATAAGCCTACCCTACCACACACACTACATGAGAGAGGGAAAGAGAGATAGAGATAAAGATAGACATAGAGAGAGAGAGAGAGAGAGAGAGAGAGAGATTACCTAGATACTAGATTGCAAATGAAGCTTTATGGTATTGAGACACTATGTGTCTAAAGTGTGAAAATAAACAAATTCTTCAATGTTACAAGATTTCAATGTGTGCCTATGGGATGAGTTATTTAGTGATTTATTTGACCTATCAAGACTAAGTCAGTGTGTGTCTATGGGATGAGTTATTTAGTGATTTATATGACATGTCAAGGGTAAGTTAGTGTGTGACACACTGTAAAATACTAATTCATATATCGAACATGTATAAGTGATCAAAATCAAGTATCAAAGACCATTACTAGTGTATCAAGACTTATCATGAGTGATACAAGTCTTCTAAAATGAAAAATATAAAAACTGTTACATTTACAAGTTGTAGCGTGCACTTGTTTTTAAAACACTAAAGTAAACAACAAGAGTTTGAAAGGAAAAAAACATAAAAAGCAGACATAAAACTACTTATATCATTATAAATAGAAGTCTAAGCCATTGTTAGAGGTTTGGGATAATAAATAAGTGATTTAGTATTGTGATTAACACAACTAAAGTAAAAGAGAAGTGATTTTACCTCTTTACCAGGGTGCCTTTGGCCTAGAAATTATACCTATAAGAGGTTATTTTGGGGATAGATTTGAAGAGATTTGTATCTAATACTACAGGTGAGGGGACTTGGAGTATTTCTGTTGCTATAGTTGAAGAGATCCCATAGGGTTTTACCAAACAAAGAGAGCTGAAGTGGTTTTGACTAGTTCAATCCATATGTGGGCTATGTTGTACTCAATGTCAGAGGCCTTACTCAGAGTCTACAAAATGGGAGAACCAGCTAAAGTTGTCAGGATAATAGATACCACAAATTTCATGAGGACTTATATGAATTGATTAAACATGAAGAGGCTATTACTAAGGCTCTATAAGATGTGATTATAGAGATGAATAAGTTTACAAAAATATTTCTAGGCTTCTTTTCTTCTATGCAAAGAAGCTAGAGTTGACCAATGTAGAACAAGATAATATGCCCATATATTTTACCAAGGGTTGTTTGTGCACAAAGTGCATCTATAAAAATTATGAAAATACATATGTTGGTTTCAAGAGATCCCTAAAGGAGGAGTATTTCATAGAGGATACAAATAGAGTAACCAAGTGGAATTTCCTAGACAAGGCTAATAAATCTACAAAGGGCCTCTTCACTCTTGAGCTACAAAGAGATTTTGAGATAAAGTTTGATCAATTGGATAGTGTAATGCAATTATCTTTGCTTATAGAGAAAGTTATTTTGTTTTAACAAATTGTGGACTCTCTATTTTGTAGCTAGAGAAAATTTCTTAGAGGATGATACTATAGGATAGGGCATAAAGACTCAATGGAAAGATGTGTAGGATGTTGTATCTAAACTAGTGAAGAGTTAGAGAATAAGAGATCCATTAGCCATGCCTAGGCCTATGCCCAATTAATCACCCCTTTCAAAGTGAGTAATTAGGTAGTTTCCTCCTATGCCTTCTCTAGATTCTTCAAAAGATAGTGCCATGGATGAACTTATGAAAAATATGTGGGATTCACAAATCAAGCTTGCTAAACTTAAAGAGTTAGGGAAAGCTTCTACTTCAAAGACCCCACATAGGAAAGATTTTGTTTACTTTGCATATGATGTGATAGTATAAAGCATGACCACACAAGCTATGATTCATACATAGATGCTTTAAGAAAGAATTTGATTTTTTGAAAGGATGGGAAGATTCATGCAAGTGAAATTGGTATGCCCCTTTTTATGGACTTTGGAAAGGGAGGTATATATAATATTCTTAAAGATCTTGCAGTATAGGATGCCTATGTAGCACTAGATGTCACTATCTATGCTTTACAAATAGAGAGAATCCATTTTTTAGTGCAAATAATAAAGTAGAGTTATGGACCCATGCCATGTAGGCTGCACATATGGTATAGTGATAAAGAAAAAGTTAAATGACGTAGGCTGGAGAATTATAGAGAGCACTGGGTGGGATTCCCATGTGGATTCCTATTGTATCTATGCTTATTTGGCAAAGAAACAAAAAAAAAAGCTATAATGGTGGAAGATAAAAGGGAAAAAAATGATAGAAACCCAGGGACCTCAAAGAGGGTTACTAGAGAGTTTGGCAAGACACATCGTAAGTAGTCTATTTCTCCTGGTTGTTAGAGAGCAAAACATGGAAGATATACAAAAGAGGAAAGAAAATTACAAAAAATAAAAAGGGAAAGACAAAGGGAAAGCAACTAGGATACAAGCTACTCTTTGACATAAAGATGGCCATAGATCTTAAAAAGGTTTTGGAAGAGAGGATTCTAAATAGTAAAATCAAGTTTACATTTGATGAAACCCTTGGAATTGCAAAAAGAGAGTTCCATGAAAAATTGATAGACATTATCTCTTAAAAAATACTATTTATGGGTGATCCAACTTAGGCTATGATACAAAGTGAAGAAGAAACAAGACTACAAGTCATAAAACTGGTTTTTGAACATGATGCAAATGTAGAGCCTGCTTGTGAAGAAGCATAAGAGCTTATTGTAGATAGTGTTAAAGTGAAAAATGTTGTAGAGAAAAATGTGATATGCAATAAAAACATAAAAGATGTATGGCCTATGCATTATACACAAGATGAAGTGGGTTAAGGGGGGTACCAAGGAGTCTTTGAAAGACTTTGGGGGTTTTCAGTGCTATGATGTACTTTCATGTTCTAATCCTAATGCCCAAGGTCTCTCCTACAATGTACAACCTAGCCCTTACGGGCGGACACTAGCACTACCCTTTATCCCAACAACCTCACCCTAAAGGCAATGTGCCCAAAGGTAGAGGAAAGGAATCAACTAATTCTAAGTATGTACAAAGCTTGAGAGACTATACCTATCCAATACCCATCATCTGCCACCAATGGGCAAACCTCTCTACTGGAAGACCCTTCATGAGAAGGTCTATAGGGTTATCACTAGTGTGCACATTGACCAACTCAATGCTCTTGCTATCAACTACCTCTTTGAAAAAATGATACTTCACCTATATATGTTTTGTCTTTGCATGAAAGACAAGATTCCATGCTAATATGATAGCACTCTAACTATCACAGTGGAGAACAGGAACCTCAGTATACCCAAGCTCAACAACCAAGCATGATAGCCATAAGGCTTCTTTGCAGGCCTTAGTGGCAGCCACATATTCTACCTCCGTAGTAGATAGTGCAACACAATTTTGTAGCCTGAATATACAAGAGATAGATCCCCCTATTAAATTAAACACATACTTTGTAGTGGACTTCTTGCAATCCACATGTCCAACATAGTCTGCATCCATAAAGGCAATGATATATGTATTTTGCTTACCAAAGAAGATGCACAAATCCTTTGTGCCCCTAAGGTATCTTATAATACCTTTCCCTGCTTCCCAATGCTTCTTGCCATGGTTTGCCATGCACTTGCTAAATGCTCCCACTGCAAAGGCAATGTTTGGAGGTGTAGCAACCATAGCATACATCAAACTGCCATCGGTTGAAGCATACAAAATCTTGGCCATTTTAGCCTTTTGATCATTAGATGTAGGGCTGTCCTTTGCACTAAGTTTTACATATGGAGGCAATGGAACTCTGATTGCTCTCCCCCCTCCATATTGAAATGCTGCAAAAACTTGGATATATACTCCTGCTGAGATAGATAGAGTAACCCCTTCAATCTATCTTTGAGTATCCACATCCTAGGAATGTGATTGGCATTACCAAGATCCTTCATGTCAAAGCTGCCATGAAGACTTTGCTTCAATGAATCCAAGGCATGAGTAGGGGCCAACAATCAGCATGTCATCAACATATAGAACCAAGATAATCGGACTACCATCTACTACCTTCTTGGTGTACAAGCAGTGATCAACTTGACTTCTCTGAAAGCCATGACACTATATGAAAGTATCAAAATTATGATACCATTCCCTTGGTGCCTATTTCAGCCCATTAAAACTTCATTTAGTTTACAGGCTAGTCTCTTTGACTTTTGCAACAAAACCTTCAGGCTACTGCATATATATGTCCTCATGCAGATCACCATGTAGTAAGAATTCAGTCTTTGCATCCATCTATATGAGCTCCATATCTTCACTTGGTACCAAGCCCAAAATGGTTCTTAGAGTAGTCATCTTGACTATGGGAGAGAAGATCTTGTCAAACTTCATTTAGTTTACAGACCAGTCTCTTTGACTTTTGCAACAAAACCTTCAAGCTACTGCATATATATGTCCTCATGCAAATCACCATGTAGTAAGAATTCAGTCTTTACATCCATCTGTATGAGCTCCATATCTTCACTTGGTACCAAGCCTAAAATGGTTCTTAGAGTAGTCATCTTGACTACGGGAGAGAAGATCTTGTCAAAGTCAATTCCATGTTCGTGCTTGTACCCCTTTGCAACTAATTGTGCTTTGTACTTTGGTGAAGAACTAGAAGTGACCTTCATCTTGTAAACCCACTTGCATGAAAGAGAACCTGCTAACTGAACCATCTGCATTATTCTTGACTTTGTAAACCCACTTATAGCCAATAACTTTCTTACCCTTAGATAAGGGTATCAAATGCCAAGTCTTATTGGCCTCTAATGCAGCCATCTCCTCATCCATTGCTGCATCCCAATGAGCATGACCAACAGCACCTCAAAACAAGTGGGCTCAACATCCTCAAATAGTTTCACCATATAAGCATAATGGTGAGCTGCATAACCTTCAAAACCAAATCTTTTAACAGGGTATCTGACCATGCTAGATCTTCCTACCACTGGATCGGTCAATGGAGCCTTTACATTACTATGAGCTCTCTGTACACCTAGTGTCCTGACTGAAGGAATGCTAAGCTCATCATCCAAACTCTCTGAACCACTAGAATCTCCATCAAATCCCAAAATGACTAGTAGATGCATCATTACCATCCAGCACTTTCTTCTTTCCTTTATCCTTCCCTGCAACACTAATAGATCCACCTAAAGATGTGGGACTACTCCTTAGTCTCCCAAACCAAGGGTTCACTGTAGGTATAGTACCAGATGATGTTTCTGGTCCACTAAGTCTCTATGATTCTTATTTTTCTTTTTTCACATAGCTATCCTGATCATTTTCATCATCTAATACATCACCAGTAGGTGCATACCAGCTGCCCATCTCATCAAAGATAACATCCCTACTCACTCTGAACTCCCCTATGACAAGGTTATAACAACGATATCCTTTCTTCTCTAAAGAGTACCCAATAAAAATAACATTTTTCAGCCTTTGGATCAAGCTTCTTTCGTAGATCATCTAGCACATGAACATATGCAACACATCCAAATACCTTCAAGTGCGATACATTAGGCTTATTGCCAGTAAAGTACTCTTCAGGAGTCATCCCATGAACTACAGCTGTGGGAGTTCTGTTCATAATGTAGACAGTAGTATGGATAGCCTCAGACCAAAAATGTTTGGGCATATTCTTTTCAGCCATTAATGCCCGTGCAACTTCTACAATATGCATGTTTTTTCTTTCTGCAACACCATTTTGCTATGGGATATACCTGCAAGTAAATTGCCTCTTTATCCCATGAGTCCTCAAGAAGCCACTGAACTCATTAGAGAGGTACTCTCCCCCTCCATCTGATCTCAAGCACTTTACTTTTAAGCTTGTTTCTATTTCAACAGCTGCCTTAAAATATTTGAAGTGATCAAGCACATCACTCTTTTCCTTCATGAAGTATACCCATAGCTTCCTTAAACAGTCATCAATAAATGTGACAAATTATTTGCTGCCATCAAGAGATACATTCTGTGTAGGCCCCCAAATATCTGTATGCACTATATCAAATATTTTTCTACTCACTTCTCTATCATGCGAGAAGGGTTGTCTTGCCTACTTACCAAACTTGCATGCTTCATAGGCTTTATGCAATTCTACAACTCTAAAAGAATGCAACCCTGTAACCAATCCTCTGGACTACATTAATTTCAGCCTTTGTACATTTGCATGTCCAATACGTTTATGCCATATTTCAATATCTACAACTACTCCTTTTCCTTTAGCATACATAGTAGCATCCATTTCAAGAATTCCAACATCTAAAGTGAAAATTCGGCCAACTCTACTTCCTTTTGCGACCAACCTGCACTTATCATTAAAGTCTTCTACAAAATAATATTTTGCATTGAACTGGATCTACAATTCCTGCTCTACCATTTGGCCAACAGACACTAGATTCTTTGTAATTGATGGCACATGTAATACATCTGTCAAACTCTTTGTCTGGCCATCATACAAGGATAAGAAAACCTTTTCAATGTGTGAAATTGGGTGGCATGAATCATCACCCGTCTTCACATAACCTGGGTTTTGTAAGACCTACATCTCTCCAAACCATTCAACATGACTGATCATATGATTAGATGCACCTGAATCGACATACCATACATCATCATGTGTCCCCTTTCCTATAATTGCATTCATCATAAGCTGCATAACAAATAGACACTCATTTTTATCTTCATTCTGTTGTGAAAACGATGGATAGTTTCCTTGCTGCAATTTACCACTGTGAATATCATCCTTCTTTGCATAGCAATGGGCTGCAATATGGCGTCTTTTGCCACAATAATGGCAAACAATAGCAGAAATTTCTTGAACCTCTATTCTTCCATCCACCTCTTCCTCTAGAGCTCCCCCTTCCTCTAAAGTTTCCTCTGTCTCTAGAAACCTACATTTCACCAAACTGTTGATTGAACCTGTTTTGTTGGTTATCGCCAGCGCGTCTCATACCACAGCCTCTCAAAGAGGATCTACTACATCCCCTTCTTGAACTCGAGTAAAATGCTTGGACCTATTCACCATTTCTTTCAGATGAATCACCCTACATATTGATCTCTTCAGTAATCATGAGAGAGATCAGCTCATCAAAATCTGGAAATGGCTTCCGTACATATACTGAAGTAACAAATGATTTCCATGCCTTCTTATTGTTAAGGCCACTCAGAGTGGATGAAACCAAATCATCATCATCATCATCCGGCATTGCATCAATCTATTCTAAAGCATCTGCAATGCTCCTCACCTTCATTACATACTCATTGACAAATATTTTTCCTTTCTTCAAAGCATTCAACTCTTGCTTGAGTTGAATCTTTCGTGCCTTTGTATTTATTGAAAACATGCTCTCAAAAATTGTCCAAGCTGTGTGTGAAGTTTCTACATTCCTGATATGTCACAGCATAGTATTATCAATGACTACAGATAGCCAGTACATCACCTTTTTGTCTTTTGCATTCCACTCTTTCCATGCTTTTAACTCATCTGTATTCGGAGGGATACCTAGCTTTGGCTCCTTTTCTTCACCTGAGACAAACTCATAAAGACCCTTTCCAATGAGGAAGTTCGTTACACAAAACTTCCATGAAGGATAGTTGTTCTTGTCAAGCTTCTCAATAATGGGATTTCGATTTTTCTCTGCCATTATCACAAACAAGGATACAACATAGCAAGCTAGTCTTCTGTAATCTTTCACAACACGTGCACAACAATACACCAAGCAACCTTTTTCACTGATTGCTCAACAGTACATGTAATCTCTAACATGTTTGCAGATAAACCTTATGTTTGCTTTCTGCCAACACCTCAAAAATTATAGATTCACAATCTGCACATCCACTTTCAGTCAATACAACTAAAATCACATGTACCCTGAAATTGCTATCCGCAACCTTGCGGCTCTAAAACGAGGCTTGAAACAGCCTCAGACGCCCAAAGTAATTGCGGGAAAGCCCTACAGGGATCATCTGCAAAGTATACATTGATCTACTCACACACCAAATCTCACAGTAATCTGAGATTTTTTCCGACCCTGCTTCCGGTGCCTCCACTGGCACTATCTAAGAGAGAGAGTGGAAGAATGGGAGAGCTTCTTACCCGTTGCTTGCTTGCTCGAACCTTGCTTCTTCTCCTTCACTTCAGCCTTCGAAATCGGCCTTCTCAATGGCACGGATCTGATATAATGTCAAGAATCGTGTGGTTGGGGGACTTACTTGAGATGCTGCGCCAAACACACACTGTATACACAATAGGAAGCTCACTCAAGAACTCAAGAAGAGAGATGGAGGCCAAAAAGTTTTCTTGTTGATTTCTTCTTCTTCTTTTTACACTCTATACAATGTACACAAAGTATAGATAAGATACAACATAAAGAAAAGTGGCCTACTAAGTCAAACAGTGCATAATCAACTACACTAATTAGTAGTTGATTATGTAGTCAGTTATACACCGCACATGTTGAGCTTGCCATCTGAACACTAAGGGCTTATTCAAAGTTTAATATGTTAATTAGAAGTAAGCATTGACCAAGTAGAGATTAGATAGAACCCTAACTCTATGTCTTTTTAGGGGATCAAAGTGAGACCATGCCCTATGGCTAGAGGAGTCAGTGCACCTATACTCCCCCTTGTTTCTTACTCTTCTTGAATCAAATGCGACAATAGATGGTTTCTGTTTACTTTAGGTAACATGTAAATCCTTATGGGTTAGGATCAGAACCTCCTATTGCAAATAGAATTGAGAAAGCCTAGGCAACTAATCCCATGTTATTCTAAGAAGTATGGGGCGGTATCCCTTAGGAATAGTCTCCCAATGAACTACTAAATTGTGTTGCTGAGAACTCTCAATTGTGCACATTACAATTAGACGAGAAATCTTTGATACCAAAGTTGGCATTAGCATAGTGAACAAAGATGTGCTTCATGTATGCAGAAGCCCATCAATTGAGTTTATGTATTTTATTTTAAAGGACACCAATGTATTCAAGGTTCTGCCATCGATGGTGTGTCAAAAGCGTGGCTAGCCAAGATTACCAGAGTAGAATTTCTTAGTCAACTTTAATAATTTACTGCTTAGATATCCTTCCATGCATAACACATGGCTCATTGAGGATCAGGGCAATAGTCTACTCTTCCTCGAGAATAAAAAGTATGTAATACAAATAGAAATGGAGTTATGGAAAACATCCTTGGCTTACCTTAAAATGCCACAGTTGAGAATGAGATAGAAAGGAGAACCAAAAGAAGCCACAAGATCTCCCAAAAGGATTCACATGATATAAAAAAGGAGATCAAGCAACTATAGTGCTTGATGCTAAAAGGAAAGGCAAACCAACAAATCTATTGAGGGTTTAGGGAAGGTCAAAGAGGATAACCTTGCTAAGTTAGGGAAAATCCCTAGATCAGTCTATATCATTAAGGATCTCAACATATAAGATGACCAATGATTAATTGATCTACTTAAGGAGTATTATGATGTGTTTTTCTTGGAATTAATCTGACCTCAAGGGCATTTCTCCTCAAGTACTAATGCATAAAAGTCCTTTGAAATCGATACAAACACACTAAATAATGACCCTATCCTATACATCCTCGCTATTGACATTGTATGTGTGATATCCCGATATCTTGACCTTATTTTTCAATCTTCCTAACTTCTCGCAAAGTGGACTTAAAGAAATCTAAATCATTAAAAAGAGAATATCTCAACCAACATGACCCGAGGATTGTAACTCGATATTTTCCTAGATTGAGAAGGATTGTAGCCATCTGTCAATAGAAGTTACCGTTTGAATGAGAGTTGTGAGCCATAAGTCAAATTTGACCAAACACATTTTAAACTTTCCAAGTAAAATGGATCATAAGGCTTTAAGATTTAAAGCTTAAAAATCCTGAAAATAAAGAAGAAGGAGAAGAAGATGTCACGAATAGAGGCTATGCCCCCTCCCTTTTGCTAACTAAAAAAAATGACACCATGAACCCTCCAATTTTGGCATTCCGGATTTTGGATCAAAAAGCCTAAATTCACCTTCAATAATTCAACATTCAACTCCATCAATCTCCCCCTCTTCTCAGTTTGACAAGAGGCTTGGATTGAAGCAAGATCATCCAAGAGGCAAGTGAATCAGTCATGGTATCTCTGGCAACCTCTTTGGGCCACAAAGATCAAATTGCCAGCATCAAATCATTGCATCTTGAAAGCTTGTAGATTGTTGATTTGCCAAGATACCCTCCATAAAGTACTCTTCTTATTGGCCACAATCCTTCTTCTTCAATTTAGCTATAAATATGAGGCATGGGGAGCTGTTGAGAGTAGTCCGAGCAAGAGAAGAGAGGCCCTTCGTAGGAGTATAGAGCAAGAGGCAGTGGGGTAAGAGAAGCGCTGTCGAAGGTTTCTCGAAAGCTAAGTCGCATTTACAGAAGACCTTGACAAATTTCAAGATAGAAGATCCATCTAGTGAGATCAGATTCAATTTGAAAGCTCAATTTCAGATAATATGAGACATACAATCAGCTACATCTGATTGGGAGCATCTCCAGTAAATGTCTTGACAAAAACTCATGTCAACAAATTTCTCATGTGGTCTGAATTTCTATGAAGCTTCTCTTGGAACTTTTTGTTTTTTAAACCATTGATTCAACATATCCATTGGAACAATAAGCAGCCTGTCTCTCCCAAAGGAACAAAAAGATTACATAAAATTGAACAAGTTTTCACCTATCCGCATTGCTAGGGCTTGAATCTGCTATTATTGAGCAGCATTGGTAGTAGAAAGAGAAAGCACATCTTTAACTGCGAGGCTAATCTTTGCAGTCAAAGGCACTGAATTTGGTTGCTCCACAGTACTGAAAGTGAGAACTAGGTGTTTACACGTGCAATGTTAATGCTTTTTCTGGTGGTATGAAGACTCTGTAATGTATAATATATGATCTGTGAGCGACTTTAACTGAATACTCCAAGCTGATTTAGCTCCATCCAAGTAGTGGAAATAGTCCAAGGGCAATGAAGGCTGGATGCTCTATTCCTTGATGCAGAGTATGCTCTGTTTTTGTTCGATTGTGTCAGATAACATGGAAAAGCTCCTCTGCAGCTGCACTCTGTAATGGAAATCCACTCTACAGGAATTCTGTCATCGTTGATGTTGATCACGTACTAATCGTTCTCCTTCTTCGTCTGGACTTTTCTCTCCAGCATTCGATCATGATCTCCTTCTTCGTCTGGACTTCTCTCTCCAGCATTCGATCACTTTCCCATTCGAGCTTCCCCCGGCATTCGATCCTCTTTTTCCCCGAATACAAAGCAAGTCCCTCCCGATGCTTTCCTTTCAAAAATCAACAACCAGTCTGTTTGCTTGCCACTATCAATGGTGGCTCGTCCAAACCCAAAATTGATAGGCAAAAGTGATGGCAATTGATAATATGCCACTTGATTGCTCCCCTCCACAGTAGTCCCCAAAACTTCTCAATCCGTCCTTCCAAAAAGCTTCTCCCCAATGCTTATTCCCCAATCCTCTGTTTTCAGAAAAGTGGCCCCCCTCACTCCTTTCGTTCCTTGCTTTTTCTTCAGGCTCGATATACTGTGCTTAGAAAAGTGCAAACACTGGCAAAATAAGAAGCTCATTGCGCATAATGCGAAAGTCTGATGCACAGTTAATGAAGTTTAGCCCCATGCTTCCAGCCACTCTGACATTGGGGGCCTCGGCAGAAGACCCCTGAGTTACACCCACTATAGCATTTTCACTTTCATAATGTGGCAATAGCTTTAAGTCACATTCAGTTGATCTTCCTTTCTCTGGACAATTTGGCAGCGGATCAGTATTGTGAGTATGAATAGGAGGGAACACAAAGCCAACAATATTCAAACCATCCATGTGGAACTGCGAGGGCTCTTGATTGACAACAGGCTTCTCATGAATTGAAGCCTCAATAAAAGAATCGCCATGTCCAGTATGGGAAACATCATTCCTGATGATCCATCTGAGGCATGATCCTCAGCAGAGATTTCACAAGCATTTGTTATTATATCTTTAATGACCATATCAGTTCCTTGAGTAATTTTCTCCTTAGCCTGTAGCAACGAGGTTGATTGAATCATGCCCTCATGTGTAACAATTTTGTTTGCAGCCTCAAGACTTCTCTGCTTTTCACATGGTTCACTAGTAGACATATAAGAATCCACAGGTTGATAGTGTTGCTCACTCACATTCGGCAAAGAAGCAAATTTTTCAATCCCTGTCTCACAAGTTTCATGACTTGATGAATTCTCAGGAGCTTTCACTTCTTGATTGTTGCCCTGCAAATCTCCCAAAAAAGAATCTTCATCCTTCGATTCCACATCAGCCCCTTTCTCACAAGTTCCATAAATTGTCAGACACTTGACAAAATCTTACCGACTTTGTCATGTTGTAAATCTTCCAGGAAAAAACCACCATCCTTGGGTTGCAAGTGATCATGCTCGGACTACTCCATACCCAATGATGCAGTTACAGATCCTTTGTAATGCTCCACATCTAGCACTTGATCCTCGGCTGGCTCGTCTTCAGTAGACTGAATATTTAGATCAAGCATAGTGTCATTTGTGTGCCTATTGAGACCAAGTTCCCGACCTGCATCTGGTCCATCCGTTGGATTCCCTTCAGGGCTGATTCGGTGATCAGGTTCCTCAACAGGCTACAAAAATTGCATTAGTAAAATAATATTTTTATTCAATTCTTGCATATAATCTTTTAAAAGAATTCTTAATTGTGAATTCCAAGGGGTAACTTGGGTAAGTACAAGATGAACCTAAGCAAGTACAAGAAAGGTATTGTGTCCCTAAAAGACATAATATTTTTTATTTGTGTTGATCGAACGAAACCTTTGATGGGTAATCACGGATGCTAATCCTAGGTATATAAAAGACCTTGAGATGAAATTTCCAAAGAATATTGTTCGTAATTAAACTAACCAAGATTTTTTTAAATTGCAGACAAGGACCTACGAAACTCCAAAGGAGTCATTCTCAAGAATAAAATTCTTGTTTAGATGCTGAGGAAGGAAAAATCTGGGAAGACTGTTGGAAGGTTTGCCACTTATGCTAATTTTTCCTTGATGTTATTATTTTTTGGAAAGAAAAGATTTACCTTAGAAATAAATTTGTTAAAAGTAATGCATTCAAAATAAGATATTTGTGATTGTAAGTTAGATACTGATATTTCCTAAAATTTCCAAGCTTAAAGGTGGGTGACGAAGTATGGATCGCACGACAAAGGTAGTATTCTAGGGAGCACAAAACACAGACTGAGGTAGTGTTTTTAATAGCACTAGACCTTCCCAAGGCTAGCGTGAATAAACCTAATCCAAGGGGTTTTTCCTTTTGTTTTGAATTGGTGAGTATATACCAATCATGACGCAAAAGGTCTTGTTGTAGGGAACTCTAGTCGGTAGGAGGAGGTGAGGATACTAGGGGGCTCTGGTCATAAACTCCTTAGGCTCTTATGAATTGCCAACTATCCTTTGATTTTCTGCCTATGTCCTGGAAGTTCCAATACTATTTGGGAAATGGAACTTGGAGAAAACAATACCTTCGAATAAGAAAGTATTTGTAAAATTTCATTTTACTAAAAGGAACTATTAAGAAGAAATTTCTCTAATTTGTTTTTATGTCATTAATTAAAGGTGTGTAATAAATTTATAGTGGGAGATCATTCAAAGAAGCTACTTTTATATGTTGAACCTAAAGTGGTAGATAATTAGGTAACTAAAAGTACTCTCTTGAGGGAAGTGGGAGGATGAACCCCTGACAGATCCACACCTATGGTTGGGTGGTCTCGGTAAGCCAAGATCTTTCCTAAGAAGGAATAAAAATCACATCTTTAATAGACCATTAGAGATCAAAAATTCTGACCCGCATCACTTAGAACCCCAAATAGAAGGAATTAAAGTGTCATACTTCTCCCATTCTCTTTGAACCCAGCACAAGGTAAGTCCGTTTCAGTCATCAATTCCTATAGGGGATGAAATCTCGAACTGCTAATGCTAATCAACCATTAGTAATAGATTTGAACACAAAAACTCATGTCGATTCTCATGAAAATGATGGAAACTTCCACTATGGGGTAGAATCAAGTGAGCCTAGTTAGCAAACTTTGAGGATTTTCATAAAAATCCCAGACGGTGCTTCCTAGGACATCTCTTGATGGACTACTAAGAACATACCACCAAGGAAAGGGTGGGCACGTTATAGTGTGAGAAGAGCTTGAGAAAATGTTGTCAAAAAGTAGGATTCATTTCCAAGATTAAGCATATGGATTGGGTATCACCCATCCTTGTGTTGCTAAATAAAACAAAAAGACTCGAGTATGCATTAACTACATAAACTAAATACAAAAACTAAATACTACTAATTCAACAACTTTAAACAAAGTGATAGGAGATTGGGCTACAACATCAATGGTGGCAAACAAATTAGGATCTAATCCATACATGTACTTATGTAGTTTAGCATCAAAAATAATGCTCTCCACGTATATGGTAAGGTTAAGAAAATGATCTATATACTCCTATACGGTGAATCCTTACTACTCTAAGCTATATCACACATGAGCAAGCCTTTCCTTTCAACTGGGGAGATAAAAACTTGTGCCAATAGTGCCTTGAACTCTTTCCATATGTTTATAATCTAATCTTCCTTCTTCATATAGTACTACCATGTATGTGTGAATATTTTTAAGTGCAAAGTGGTAAATTGAATCTTTTGGTGATTTGTTCTTGAGACAATATTTTTTAGCTCAATGGCTTCACAAATTGATATTCGCTAGGGCCGTTTGGCGACGGGGGTAGTATGCCTGGAATGAATTGAATCTCATGATCTACTTCCCTTGCTAGTGGGAGCTTTATCATGTCTTTTAGAAGAATATCCACATATTCTTTTAGCCAAGATGGTTGATCCTTGGCTTCACTATCCAGCTCAACCTTGTTGAGTTTAATTAGATAGATGGGTAATCCTTTCTTTAGCCCCTTTATTATCGGTGGGAAGCTTTAGCCAGCTGAACCTTAGGGTTTCTTGCTTCTCCTTGAGTGGTTACTTGCTCTCCCTTTGAGTTTTGAAATGTGATTTGGCCCTTTTTGTGATGGATATGAGCATTATTTGGAATTAACCAATCCATTCCTAGCAGACCCTCATAAGCCTCGAAGTTCATAATTCGGAAGTTCATTTTGGAAAGGTTGCCACCCAAGCTAAATTCTACCTTGCGAGTCTGTTGTGTTGATAGAACTTCTTTGTTGTTTACCAATGGTGCGCAGATCGGACGATGTACGCTCGCGTAGTGAATGCCAGAAGGTCCCCAAGAATAATAGAACTCTCTTTTTGCACAAATTACAAGGTAAAAAGCATGAACAACAAGAGCAAGAGACCAGTTGGGTGCAATCTCCCCCCATGCCTTGTATGAGCACTCCACAAAGCATGTATTTTATGTATTATTCATCTTCAAGCTCAAATAATAGCCCAAATTACAAAATAGCAAGCTTTTAGCTTTTGAGTTTGCTTGAACACAAAATAGGAATAAAGCTAATGGACGGTGCCCAAAGAGTCTGGCACACCCAATACAATGTCCAAATAGAAATAACATAATCATGCGCACATGCGCATAATAATAAATAACCGACGCCTCAATAAATAGGCGTGACAAAATATAGGCATAGCGCCTATCAAAATATAATCCATAAATCGAATACTCGCTATCCTCCAATGCTTTCCTCTGCCACTGCTGCTATCTCTACACATCAATTGAAACATTCACAATCGTTAGTAAAATAATACAATTAAACCGATAAAAGTGAATACCTAGCAGTCTTTAGCTATATAAATAAATCAACTGGTTAGAAATAAATCCTAACCTTAATTTATTACGAGTGCATACTCTAAACTCATAAACGTTTATTAATTTAATATGCATTTTGCGGAATCACCCGCTATGGAATCACCCATGTACACACTAAATTAATGAAACGCCCGAAAAGGACAGGCGTCCCCATCAACTTCTCGCACAAAGAATCCACTTTATGTATGAGCCCCGGTCATCAAAGTTTACGAAATCCACCGTAAAACCTCACGAAATCCACCGTGAAATATGCCTCCTGAAATCATACCCTAAGGAAATTCTACATGAACTTCTTCTTGAAATTCTTCCAGGTAGTGGGACAATCTATACTCTTGCGTACTACAATCCACCAAAGAGATGCTCTGTCCACTAAATGATTAGTGACACACTTGATTTTATCTTTTTCTACACAGGTTTCCTCATGAAAGTAGTCGTCAAACTGACTAATGAATGCAAGAACATTTTTTCCTTCTCGTATGCCATTGAAAGTACGGAATTTGAAACTTCTTTTACTTATCTTTGATTCCTTGCGGATGGTTTGAGCTTCGAGAGTTGCATCGATGGTACGTCGGATAAGATCTTCGGATTGAGGTTCTTCTTTGTCGGTAGACGCTCTTTGTAAATTTGCCAGTTGAACTTGCAATGCTTGCCTAGCCCTTCGTTCTTCCTCCAATTGCATCATGATTAAGTCCAGCTTTTGCCCCATCATAGGCTCAGGTAGGTCGCCTTCAGCCATAAGATCATCCATATGTGGTTCCGTCATCCTGTAAAACTCAAAAGACCTTTCTCACTCAAAATCAAGTTAGCGGGATGAGCGTAGCTCAAGTTCAGGAATACAAGGCTTATGTATTTTTGGGTGTGGCTTTCACAATCTTTGAAAATTTTGTGTTTTATCCTTCTTCATATGCTGAAAATGCTTCAGCAAACCTGCGTATGGGTAGCGTACCTTCCAATGAACAATTTTGCAGTTCGGAGTTTCTGCGCAGGAACAGCCCTTCTATGAGTTTTAGACAGAAGTCAGTTTTGACTCCAGTTGACTTGTCTGACTTGTAGAGTCCAGACTAATATGACTTGCAGAGTTTGTTGACTTGCAGAACTTGGTTGCTTTATGGAACTTGCAGTACTTCAACTTGATAGACTTGTTGAACCTGTTTGTGTGACCTGACTTACTGAAGCTTAGGTAACTTTGTTGTTTTGCTAAGTAAGCTTTAGCTTACTGTCCAAAACGTAAAATCGTGGGGGGGGGGGGGGAGGGGGGGGGAGGGGAGCCGTTTTTCAACCAACGACGCAAAAATCGAAGGTCTCTTGAGACCTCACGATGACGAATCAAAGCTTTTAAGCTTCTTAAAGCTTATAAGCTTTAATACTAACTTATTAATCATAAAAGCTTTTAAGCTTTTGGGCTATGGAGGCTTATCTCTGAGTATGAAGCCGACTTGATGAAGAAAAGATAGAAGTGGTCCTCCGCCTCTGCAGACCGGTCCCTCGTGATCTGATGATGGAAGCAGGGGTTCTTGATCGCCATAAATCTGCCTGTATCGACGGTTCGTGACGAGATTGACCGTAGAGCCCGATCGTTCCAGGAGCTCTGCCTTCGTACGAGATGGGTAGCGATTGGAAGCTCTTGATCTCAGCTTCGCTCTGATACCACTGGTACGCAGATCAGACGTTGTACGCTCGTGTAGTGAATGCTGGAAGGTCCCCAAGAACAATAGAACTCTACTTTTTGCACAAATTACAAGGTAAAAAGCATGAACGACAAGAGCAAGAGACCAATTGGGTGCAATCTCCCCCCATGCCTTGTGTGAGCGCTCCACAAAGCATGTATTTTATGTATTATTCATCTTCAAGCTCAAATAATAGCCCAAATTACAAAATAGCAAGCTTTTAGCTTTTGAGTTTGCTTTAACACAAAATAGGAATAAAGCTAATGGACGGTGCCCAAAGAGTCTCACACGCCCAATACAATGTCCAAATAGAAATAACATAATCGTGCACCCATGCGCATAATAATAAATAACTGACGCCTCAATAAATAGGCGTGACAAAATATAGGCATGGCGCCTATTAAAATATAATCCATAAATCGAATACTCGCTATCCTCCAATGCTTTCCTCCGCCACTGCTGCTATCTCTACACATCAACTGAAGCATTCACAATCATTAGTAAAATAATACAATTAAACTAATAAAAGTAAATACCTAGCAGTCTTCAGCTACATAAATAAATCAACTGGTTAGAAATCAATCCTAACCTTAATTTATTATGAGTGCGCACTCTAAACTCATAAATTTTTATTAATTTAATATGCATTTTGTGGAATCACCCATGTACACACTAAATTAATGAAACGCGCGAAAAGAATAGACGTCCCCATCAACTTCTCGCACAAAGAATCCACTTTGTGTATGAGCCCTAGTCATCAAAGTTTACGGAATCCACCGTAAAACTTCACGGAATCCACCGTGAAATATGCCTCATGGCATCAGTCAACTCCACAAGCAAAAGGGGTGCAAAAGTGGTGTTTATGCCTAGTCTTTATGCACATTTTGATGGTACAAAAGAGTGGGTATTTCCATAGGTTATTAAAATTTGAAAGGACCTTGATAATTTTCTAATGTTTGAATTATTGAGAATTGGCAATTTGGACCCTTCTTATTGATATTGAAATGCACTCTGACTCTTTCCATATCGGATTCCATTTTGGGCTCTTTATCATTATTAACGTCTTTTAGGTTTATTCCAACAACATTTCCCTTGGCATCTTGGCTTTGTTCATGAAACTAACTTTCGCCAAGCTTTGGGCATTGCCTCTTGAAATGTCCTGGTTCCTTGCAATAGAAGCACCTTGGAGTCTCATTGCTCCTTCTTGTGGGCATAAAGCTTCCCACTACATTTGATTTGGCCTTCTTTGTCTTGTTTGGTTGGTACTACCCTTGGGCTCTTTTTGCATAACCTTGGAAGTTACCCTTATTCTGACTATTTCCGTTCCAAATTTTTGCATTCCTTGGCCTTTGTTCAATCTCCTAAATTATTGGAGCTCCTCAAATGAATGCATATTGTAAATTTGATGGTTCATTGATTCAAGATGCGTTGTCACGAGAAAGAATACATGCGAGGAGGGGGGTTCGCAAAAGTCACTCGTCGCAGGGACACTTAGCAAGATGGGAGCAAAAGATGAAGTAAAAGAATGTCTAGATTTCACATTTGATCAAATATAGGTGAGAATTTTCATCTCCAAAAGATCTACTTTACCAAATTCATAAATTTCATGAATCTTTCTCTAAGATATCCAAGGCTCTTTGCTTAAAGAGAGGGTAATTGACATAGTTATGCATGAAGAAAAAGTGTTTTTGACAATGTAGATATGGTACCTCCAAGAATTAGGGACCCAAAGGTTGAGGAAGGCCTTCTCCATGCCAATATATTTGTCCTATCTAGATCACACTGCAACGCCAAAGGAGAAGGCTTCTAAAATTGAAATACTGCTCAAAATCTCACATAGGTATCTGCAAATCAAAAATTTCAGGAGCTAATAGTTACACAACATTAAAGCACTGGAGGATGAGGCTAGCTATATTTTCAACTTGCTAACAGATAGCCTATCGAGCTTGCAAGTTATGTTGTCATGAGGTTCCCATAATTTGGCATCAAAAAAATGTCCCCCGAAAACATGGCAAGAGCCTTCAACAATCTTATGTTGACTGCAAACTTGTCATCATTGCAAAATTTGGGAGACTCCACGGCATAAGGCAAAGGTGGCAAAATTTCTCGATGGTGAAGCATGTCAAGGAATCTTGCATCGAACCTCACGGTCCATGGCAAGGTAGCTCTAATGCTCATGGTGACGATTAATAGCCCACCTTCGTCGAATCATCTTGCCATCCTCTCCTTCGTCGTCACCTTCTGGTCCTCCTCCATCGTCACCTTCTAGTCCTCCCCCGTCGTCACCTTTTGGTCCTCCTCACAATTTGTCGTCTTCTTTGTCGTCGTCCCTTCTTGCCTTTCTACAGAATTCACCAATCTTTTTCTTGCCGTCACCTTCTGTCGTCGCTCCAGGCATTGTCGGGAAAGGTGATCAATCACCAAAACGTCCTCCTAATAGCAGTCATCCTTCTGGTCCTCAGAGCTCACCAATCTTCTCCCTTTATAATTGTCTACCACCTCGTAAAGATTTAGAAAAGCTTTTAAAAAAACATTGTTCGTGACCTTAATGGCGATGTCAATAATATCATTCTACTTTTTCTATTTCAGGCGCCAACGAAAAGCTTTAAAAGCATTCCTTATTTTCGATTCTCATTATCATCACCGATTACATCAGACAGGCTGTAGACCAAAACAATGTTTTCGTCCCTTGAATATTCTACGATCATTATATGCTTCCATGCCAGGAGACAAACAAAATCCCTCGAGCTTCAAGATTCATTAAAGCATGAGCTATGATTGTTCCAACGGCCATTGAAACCACTACACCCTTTTTGACATTTCCCAAAGGCCCTCTATATTTGGCATAATGTGTGTTTTTGTAACAAAAACACTTCTATAACCAACAAGACCCCATGAAGGGCAAGTGAAATAGAGTTTTGTTCTACCCACACATCTCCACAAGGACCCATGTCAATCAGCTCACCACGCCTGTGAGACTTGCTTTTTATGATGGCTCTCATGTGCTCATCATTCACCTCAATAAAAACTTTCTCAATGGGTTCAAGTGTATTCACACATACAATGTGACCCTATTGGCATTCTCTGTATTAAAACACGACTATTGCTTGCTTGGACTCCAAACCTATCAAGGTGTGGGAAGATAACTTTGGTATTGAGTGCCACACTAAGGAAAAGCACATATTGAATACATAATGTTTAAACAGGAGCTAAGATATGCTTTCTTCTGAAATGTGTTACTGTAATAGGATTATGATATGTCAAGAAGAACAACAATAACTAATAAGCTTCTGGTCCGCGGAATGCATTAGCTCCAAGATTCACATGAGTGTAGCATTTGTGAGAAGCCTTTTTTACTGTAGGAACATGGAGTTTGTCTTAAAGAGTGTTCAATGACATATTTGAATGTAGCTCATTCTAGCCATGATCTTTTAACAGTCTCAAAAGATTCCTGAAGGTACATTACAATGTTGGTCTTTTTCTATAAGTTAGTCAAGTTGAGCATCATGAGTGTCTTAAAGGCTTGTGAAGGTGTGTAGTTCTTGGAAATGCCATGAGATTCAGCTTATTAATCCTTCTAATGTTGTCCTTGAATGAGTGTCCACAATTTACATCTCTTTCTTTTTCCTGTAGACCAATATTTTCCTTGGTATGAGAATAGATGATTGCAACAATGTCCATATTGTGACTACTTGTCCTTGATACTTCTTTCAACTTCTATCCTTCATAAGCTTAATTATGGTGTACTAACCCTCATAGTCTTCAAAATGAACTTTTTCTTCATATGAACATGTTTTTCCATGCAATGTGCCCTAGCAAAAATATGTTTTGGAATAGAACTTTGTGCCCGATCATTCATGTGGTTTGTAATTTAAAATCCATGCTATGCAATCAATCAAGTGATGCTTCCATACAAAAAATTATGAATGAGTTGAAAATTTTGTGCTTAGCCTAACTAAAGATGCTCGTGCATCATGCAAATGCAAGAAAAAAGACACATACAATGGAAAATAAATTCCTAATGATATTGACTAATGTGATCAATTTCTTGGCAAGAAAAACTATGCCCTCAGATTTTCAATGGTGGACGTGCATCATCGCGACATCTGCCCCTTCCAAACCTGCACATCCTCCAGATGTGGGCCATAGTTACCCATCCTCATCACCACCAAGATCGACGGTCAATGCAATCTCTTCATCTTCTGTAAAATCATCTGCAATGTCCACATCTTCATCTTCATAATCTCCTAGCTCAAGTCCATCATAAATCTTATCATCCAAATCCTCCACTACATAGGCTGCATAATCTCTTCTCTTGAATAGTTTGATTCTTTTCCTTGCAATTGGAATCGCAAGGCCATACCATCAAGCTCTGCCAACAAGGAATATGTAGCATTGTCATGGACATGCTGCACTAAATAGGGCCCAAACCATCGTCTGGGCATTATACTGTTGTCTAGACTACTGTCATATACCAACACCCAATCTCCCTCCTCAATCTCTTTAGGTCTCAATCTGTGTCTGCCATCAAAGTGGTCTTTGTTGCGAAGCTTGGCCTCTTTCAGATTTTGAATTGCTCTCTTAATATCTTCAGGTCTTCTCTCCAACTGACAAATACGAAGAGCCAAAAGATCTTCTCTAGTCATGTCTTCTTGTTGTCGCGGTAAAACACTCCAAGTAAGTGTGCAAGTCTCTGTAGGCATGACTGACTTCGGCCCATACATCAATTCAACTGGCATATAACCTGTAGTCACACTATGAGTAGTGTGATTAGCCCATAAGGCATAAGGCAACAACCTATGCCACTCCCTGACCGTCCACCACATGCTTTTGCCAAGGCTTTCACAATCAACGGATGGCCTCTTTCACTCTTCCCGTTGCCTTTTGGATTATATGTTGAAATCAAAGCAAGTTCATAGCACCAATGAAGTATTTTCTATCATTCTTGACAGCAATGACAACTCCTAAGAGCTCCCTATTAATCTATGAATACCTACATTTGTTGCTGCTTGTTTAGGGATTTTGCACCAAACCAATGGCATACATATTCCCATCTGCATTGTCTTGGCCAACAGTCCATCCAATGCGATACGACTAGTATCAATAGTTAGAACAATAGGTCTCCAACACTCATAATCTACCCTTCAAAGAGTAAGAGCAGCTCTCAATAATTTATTAAGTTTCTACATAGCTTTAGTATGTCTCATCTCCCAAGAAAAACGTTGCCCTTTCCTCAAGAGCTAGTAGAGATCATATGCAATATGAGCAAAGTGAGAGATCCAAATAAGATAACCCACACAAGCTCCAAGAAACGTGCGAACTTCCAAAGTAGAAGAGCAAGTCTTCGCAATCTTCTCTATGGCATCAACCTTCGCAGGAGAAGGCTTCCTGCCATAATATCCACACATATGTCCAACAATCAAAACTTCTCTGGCTCCAAAAATAGATTTCAACCCTGATAAGGTCAAATTCACTTCCTCCAGCATGCAAAGAATCCTCTCAACATCTCTAATATGTGAAGTCACAAAGAACCTACATCCATGATCATCTAAAGAATAATTCTTCTCTTCTCCAAGTAACCCTTGATAGGTAAATCTTCAATGAAAGGCATGGTAAACTCAAAAATAAAATTTTGTAAAACCTTGTTCATCCCATTCATCATATATGCAACCAAATCAGTAGCTCCTTGCGGAAGTGTACACATTCGGACAAGGCCTAAAGGTGTCTTCATCGTAGTCAAATCTTTGCTCTCAAAGGCAAGCTAGAACTGATCATATCTGGAATAAAGATCACCGAGTGAATAGATAGCATGTCCAACAAAAGCTTTGGCAAACTCATCCACAATAGGTCCTGCACTAACATTTCGAATAGTGATCTTGTTTACTGGTTGTAAGTCCTGTATGAATCTAAGTGTCCCATTCTTCTTAGGAAATGTGAATTATCTATTGGAATATGGAGATGAAGATGGTTCTAGAATTCCCATCCTCATCTTCTCATTCAAAAGCTCTACCAATTTGGGCAAGTGGGCCCTCGTCACAAGAATAGGTCATAGATTCCAAGGGACATGCGGCATGGTAAAAATAATCATAGGCGCCACAACCCTAGGATCAACGCATCCAATCTCATGTGGGAAAAAAGCAAAAGTTTTCCCATGTCTGCACAACATCTCTTCAAAATATCTCACCTCTTCTTGAAGCAGAAAATCTCTAGTTCCAATCTTCATCTCTTTCAGTGTCTCAGGTGAAAACTTATGTCCAATACCTATAGGATCTTGTAAAGGAGGTTGCATAGCAGCTCTCTTTATTATCTCATCACTGTCTAAAGGTAGCGGTCTTGCAATTGGTCTAACCTTCTTATTGACTGTCTTATATTTCTTCTAAACTCTTGCTTCATTGCTACAACCTGAAAATTTCAACCCTTGTTGAAAATACCTTGGTAAACATAAATTTTTGCTGTGTATAAACAGCAGCATCCAACTCTTTTTGCTGAAATATGTCAGCAAAGAATACTTTTTGTTGAGAATCCTCAGCACCCAAATTCTCTTGAAGCATGAAATCAGCAATTTCGCAATGCATCGCTAGATAATGGACTTGTAAGACATATGACAACTCTTGATTAATAGTATTCAGTAATATCGAAAGATTTTTTTTAGTATCCGAGCATGAAAGGCCATCATAGATACCATCTATCCAGTCTTCCTCCTGCAAAACACTTACAATATTTAATTCTTTTTCTTTTCCTTTTACATACTACTTGGAAGCTCTAGGCATATCGAAAATATGTTAAAAACAAAAAGTACTTTCAGTGGATACACCATGAACATATTGAGGGCTGAAATGATGAATGGGTTGCCTCTTATCCATCCAACCTCCAATCCTCACTAAGAGAACTAAAGAGGGGCACCACCTAGCCAAAGGGAGGATGGGCTAGGACATCCTTTTCTCAAAGAGAATCAAAAGATCCAAGAAACAACTTCACAAGAGACAATATATGTACTAGACACCATATTAGAATACGAGAGAGAGAGAGAGAGATGAGAGGAGAGAGAGACAAGAGGAGAAGAGGTAGAGAAAGCTTGCCATTATGTATTCATAGAATGAGAAAATGAGAAGAGAGGGAGACAAGAAGAGAAGAGGTAGAGGAAGCTTGCCATTATGCTACATAATAAAAGAACTCACTCATAGCTTACCTCAAAAAGATGGACTAGCATGAGGTCATTCTAGAGTGCTCTCATGTGCTTGTCATTGTTCTTGTCCTTCTCTATGGGCTCCTTATATAGCCTCCATGAGGGATTAAATTGTTACATTTTATTAGTTTTGCAAAGATCAATTGGAGGAGAAGCCATGTAACTATGCTAAGATGAGTTTTGTTTTCTTTGACGTAGAACTTAGCACCCATTGGGGGGGGTGTTTCATTGAGCACTACACTGCACTAGGTTTCCTTCATCAATGTTTTACAAAATATAACCATTCCATTAGGGAGATAAAACACTAAGAATCACATTCAATACATTGCATGGCATGAGGCCTATGAAGGCTATACTTTGCAAAACCTAGAACCACATGCACAAGAGTGGGCACCTTTCATTGAGCACAGTGGCTATAATATATTTTATCTCTATAGTATATAGGGCAGTGTATTTTTACACCCTAAACATCCAAGAAACAACACATCTAGCAAAGGTGAGGATGTAGACAAATGTGGACTTCGTATTTTTTGCATGTCCTATACAATCAGAGTTAGTGTACCCCACATCTCCTATATCCTAGACACCATAACATATGCACATATCAAAAGTTTCCAAGTTGAGATACCTCATGATAACCTTTACAGTATCCCAATGTCACCTCCTAGGTGTAGCCATATAGCATACCATAACTCCCACTACAAATGCTATGTCAAGTCAAGTTATCGTGGCATACATCAAACTTCCTACCACTATGGATGCATATGGGACTAGGCCCTCTTGGCATTCTACTCATCAAAATGTGGACAATGACCTGAATAATTTGCACATGAGAATGTAAAGGACAACCAATAGGCTTAACATCCTCCATGTAAAATTACACAAGGGCCTTCTAGATGTAGTCCTTTTGCGCACACGTAAAAGAGCCCCTTAGGGTGATTGTCTATGATACATATCCCAAGAATATGTGAGGCATGTCCCATGTCCTTCATCTCAAAGCTCTTCTTGAATTGACTTTTTCAAGGCATCCAGCTCATCATAAGCTCTCCTAGTAATCAACATATCATCCACATAGAGTACCAAAGCATAAGGGTGACATCACAGTCCTTCTTCTATATAGACACATATCCATATTACCACAGGTATATCCTTGTGAATATATAAAAGTATCAAAATTATGATGCCATTCCCTAGATGTTTGCTTAAGGCCATAAACGCTCTTCCTTAACTTGCACACTTGGTGTTCCCTACGTTTTTTGCAAATCCTTTAGACGGTTGTATATAGATCTCATCATGCAAGTTCCCATGTAAGAAAGTCATATTTACATCCATCATATCTAACTGAGCAACTAAATCCAATACCACGTGTAGGATAGTCATCTTAACTACATTAAAAAATAACTTATCAAAGTCGACACTATGCTCATGCTTAAAATCCTTAGAAACTAATCTAATATATGTTGTGTTGGGGTGTACAAGGATACTCTTTAACTTGTACACTTACTTACATAGTACATCATAGCTTTCACTATGTAAAGGAACAGAATCCCGATACATGTTTTTTTTGCAACGAGTCATACTCTTACTGCATGCTCTCTCCCAATAGTAACTATCACCTCTACGCATGGCCCCATCATAAGTAAGAGGCTCACCAATATTTGTTACCATAACATAGTCCATGGAGTGTTCAAACCACTTAGGGGGATGCCTACCTCTAGTAGAATGTCTCAAAGAAGATTGTAGGGCTTGCACATCTTGTCTAATATCATGATCATGGGCCACTGGAGCATCAATTGGTGCAGGTTGTCTAGCTGGATGTATGGGAGTAGGAGGCTCCTTGTGAAGTATTACATTGCATATCTTAACTACCTACTCAAGTTGCTTGTGCATTTTCTTATCATGGAAACTAACATCATGGCCGCAAATGACCTTCCAAGCCTATAGATCCCATAGGCAATAGCCCATCTCACCTGCATCCCCGTAATTAAGAAAGATGTATTTCAATGAATTAGGATCCACCTTGTTGTGCTTATCCTTGGAAACATGGAAAAAACCTCATAACCAAAGATATTTAAATGAACATATAATGGAAAATTTCTAGATCATATCTCCTCTACAACTTGATAGGTAACAGTAGTGCATGGGGATCTAATAATCAAATGTACGGCTATATTAAGTGCTTGATTTTAAAGAAATATTGCAGTAAGCCTATTTGTGCCTAAGTATACTACGGACTCACTCTTAAACTATCATGTTCATGCACTCAGGTCATACCATTCTAGGGTGGGGTGTATAGGTCAATCAACTATCACTTAATGTCCTTCTCATCACAAAAATTCTCAAAGGCTTTAGATACATACTCACCCCCATTTTCAATCATAAGAATTTCATGCTATACCCAAACTAGTTCTCAATAAGAGCAAGCCAATGTTGAAACATAGCCAATGCATGGAATTTCTCGTTTATGGGATATATCCAAATCTTATGTGGGTAATCATCAATGAAACTAACAAAATACTTTACGTCACGTAAGGATTGATATGGCATAAGTCCACAAACATCAAAATGAGTAGGAGGTAAAGGCACACCCATATACATAATATTGGACTTCTTATGTGAATCGCATGTCTACGTGCTATAAAGATAATGATCACAATAATAAAAAAATTCATAGTCCAGGTATAGAAGATACTATAAATGGGTAAGAATTTTCATTCCCTTTAATGGCATGTGCCTAAGATGATGATGCCATAATGATATATATAGTACTAGAACATTGCAAAAACATGGTCAATAAATCCAGATACAAGAGATAAAAAGTACCAATCTTGGTACCTCCTGCAAGGATATGATTTCCATGAGTAATCTTCCATGAGGAATCACCAAAAGATACAAAGTAATATGCATCATCCAATTTACCAACAAAAATAGGACTTTTGGTTCAAGCCGAAACATGGCATACATCATGCAAAGTAAAGATACTGCTTGAAGCAAATTGTAGTTGTACATCTCCAATACTAACAATATCCAATGCTAAGTCATTACCCATTTTGATAGATCCTGACATGCTGTGATAGAAGTGGAACCACTCTCAATGAGGGGTAACATGAAATGAAGCCCTTAAATCAATCAGCCAACATTGAGTATAAACAAACAAGGCATCAATCAATTGTGAGACATGATGGGACCTGAAATCGGCAGGCACTAGCTACAGCACTAGCCAGACCTCACGCTCATGACACACAAACACTCTCACGGCCTCGCGGACCAGCAGCGTCAATCTAATGCTAAAGGACCAACTGCCCTAAATCTTAATTCCTGCATTTATAGTTTATAGTCCAAAGATCCCCTGAAACTCCTCAAAGGGAGATCCCAAAGTACATAGGCATAACGCCTCGTCACGCACATATAGGAGGCACTCCACCGACTAATAGTCGGAGCCCCACTGTAGCTCTCCTACATCGCAGGGATTGGCCCTTTGATGCGCTGCTAAACATATAACACAAACGAGCACAAACTCCTCTCAAGGTACCAATATTTTACATTCTAGAATGTACCATTTCTCACTATAATTTCCCCTTAGGACCCAACGACTAACCTACAGCTTAGAACATCCTCTCACGCTCATCGTTGGTCATAACCTAAGGAAGACAGGTGTCATGCATCCAGGAGGTTTTTTCTAATACCTTTTAATTGTTATCCTTAATGCAAATCATGTATTGCTATGTGCTCAGACAAAAGAAAGATCAGCATCGTGCATAGTGCATAAAGCATTCTTTTCCATGAATTTCACTAATGCGTGCTGCGTTGAAAGGAGGCACCGAGCCATATGCTCATGCTACCATCCTCTTTATTTAAACCGTTTCCTATATGCCAAGTACAATGCATAAATCAAATCTTTTCCTTATCTTTTAGCATTTCAGCCCCTCTTCATCCAACTCTTAGCATTTTGCATCGTTAATCGGTTAGATAGGGTTTCTATGCATTTTTTCCTTTTAAAAGAATGATAAATACACACAAAACATAGAAATGGGGATAAACCAAGGCCACCCTCGTGCTTTGCCATCGTTATACATTGCACAAACATATATATAATTTTTCCTAATTTTCCTCAACCCGTTTTATATTTTTCCCTAATTTTAAACCCATTTTTCACATTTTTGAGCATTTTTCCTTATTTTTATTTAATAAATAATGAATGAAAATGAAAGTTGATTGTGGGCTATGGCCCTTAGGTTCATTGACAGCAAAAACTCAGATTTAGTTGGTGTGACATATCATATTTCTCCTTTATATAGCAAAAACCCCAATTTTACCCTTAAAACGAGTGTTTTCCATGTATTTTAACACTAATTACGGCCATGTAGCCTTATATTTTCTGATTTTCAGGTTGCAAACAGTTGAAAATCATGGCAAACAATATCATAATGAACTTTCGTCCCATATGAACAAGATTTCATAAAACAAATAGCATAAAAAGATCATTTTTCTTTATAAAAATAGCATTACCGCTTATTTTCAGGTCTCAGTTTCTTGGTCTTGATTACGGGACTAATTTCCAGCATGCATTTAATGCTCAGCATCTTCAAGAACAGCACTGTTCATGTCTTCATCCATTGGGAAGCAATCCGGTCTCATCCGAACAAGCTTTCCTCCATCATTCTTCATTGTCTTCTTTCACACAAGAATAGCCCCTTAAGGGAGAGAGAGGGAGGAGAGAGAAAGACTACAATTGGCTCTTCTCATTCAGGCCACCATTGCACGGGCGAAGCACGGCGATAAGATCAGCAGGGAAAGAGAAGATCGGGGATATGATCAATTGGGTGGGTTATTTGCAGGCACTGATCATGATCATCCATCCCCATGGCTCAAATTTCAGCCGTCTTCTGCCACACTTCCTCCATGCTCTCTCTCTCCATGTTTTTTCCCATCCACATTTCATGTGGCATAAAATTTGGGCCCCAAAGGTCACGCACTTTGGCCAAACTTTGGTCCACCTTTTTGTATCTTGACCGGTTCTTGGCTCCTTCCCCGTCCGGTGTCCAAATCGAGTGCTATAAATTTATGCGCGTCCAGCTTGACATCCCACATTGGCCGTAACTCCTGATAACTCACAGGGCAGTCTGAAAAATTATCAAAAATCAACAACTGTCGCTCGAGCGCCTTTAAAGCACTTGACGCTTAAAATCGTCCTAGCTAGAGCCGCCGCCTTCGACGTTGAATGTTTTTCCCTTGATATTCGTAATTTCTCGCCATTTTTAAGCACTTCTCGGCATCAAAACTTCTCAAGACATTGTAATAATCATCTAAATTAGGTTGCACTACATTAATCTCTTCAATCTTGATGCTCAACTTATTGGGAACAATGCTACGATGATTATTCTTTTTGTGCCCTTTGCCCTTTCCCTTTTCCTTGCACTTGTCATCAGACATCTTATGGCACTTTGGCTGAATATGACTTGGCTTCCCACAATAATGATAAGTAAATATAGACTTATAGTCACAAGACTTACTGTGAGATTGTCCATGTGATTGAGAATGAGACTTCTAAAAGTCTCTCCTCTCTCTCCCATGAAAGTTACTACCACTCTTAGCATCCTTACTACCTCTAATTATCAAAGTATGGGAACTACAAGACGCATCAACATTCTTTCTGTTAATTTCTTCATTCAACAATGCACCATCTATATCCTACAACTTTAGCCCATCAATAGGCATATTTGCATACACAGTTGTACAGAATGTGTCCCATGATTCATGCAATGTAACTAGCAAAAACAATGGTAGAAGATTATCCTTAAATTTAATCCTTTGCGAAGACCTCGCTGCGGAGTTCACTATATACATATCCTCTATACCATGTGCACTCAAGGTCTACTTATAAATATCGTTATTTGTGAGTTTTTCTTGAATGAAACATAACTTTTTTTCAATGAGTAAATAACTCCTTTATATAATATCCTTTTATATGTAATACATACATACATACATACATACATACATACATACATACATACATACATATATATATATATATATATATATATATATATATATATATAGTATTTTAAAAACTCGTTTTTTCGAATCCACGTGATAACATATATATATTCATGAGTGACCCCCTAAGGTAAAAACAAGTGACTAAAAAGAAAATAAAACTCATTTAAATGGGAGACATGGAACTTGCCTCCATACGAAGATCCATGAAATTCTTTAGCCAATATATCTAAGAGACAGGGCTCTAGTTATCATAGATATTACATATCTTCTCCCATAACTATATCATGCATTCTACCCTTCAAAGACAACATGATAGTATACCTACTTAGAGAGTGAGAAAATGATTATAGATGTACATAAGTCATCCAATTTGACCCAATTCTCCACATCAAAGCATTTGGGTTTTACACTCTAATGACTCATTAGATTATTTTACAATTTTTACACTAAAACTTGGAACATGTCTCCATACGAAGATCCATGAAATTCTTTAGCCAATATATCTAAGAGACAGAGCTCTAGTTATCATAGATATTACATATCTTCTCCCATAACTATATCATGCATTCTACCCTTCAAAGACAACATGATAGTATACCTACTTAGAGAGTGAGAAAATGATTATAGATGTACATAAGTCATCCAATTTGACCCAATTCTCCACATCAAAGCATTTGGGTTTTACACTCTAATGACTCATTAGATTATTTTACAATTTTTACACTAAAACTTTCCATATATATGCCTTCTAATGGCTATAGTTAGTGCCATCAAGTTTATCAATGTTAAAGACACGGGAGATTCACTAGTAGTAATAAGGAGACGTCACTTGCGTGCAAGAAATATATGAAAATGCCCCTTATCTACCCCCTATTTGTGGGATCTTATCTTATAAAATGTATCTTCCTTCCCTTAAATAACCCCCCTCCCTTACACTCATGTGGTACCATATGGTAAACCCTAGTGGACCCCCCGGGGTAAAAGATAACACTATCATTTGATGCATCACCCATTATATCAACAATTGAAAGCACAATACAAGAAAATAGGCTATTGTAAATGACTACAAATAAACCCCAAATCATAACCAAGACAATGTCCAAAAGGAAGAAAACACCAATGTGTAGGGCTGTCCACTAACTACCAATAATGAACTGTCAAATCAAAGCATATACTCTCATCAAGAATGTATAAATCTACAAGCAATAAATGCAAACATGAATGCAAGATCGAGTGTGCACAATTGATCAGGAAAATCCAAGTTGATACTATTAGGTATATCCTACAATATAAGGGATATGTAAGAGTAGCTGTAGTGGGAGCTCACGCTCAACTACCCAAGACCCACGGACCGCTTATTGTTTCAAGCATTTCAAGCCAAATGCAATGGCTATCTCTCACCTACTCGTACGTGCTCTCAATCTATGGGTGTACTGAGCTTACCTCCATGCTTGATCGACTTGCCTCCTTTCCAAAGCACTCCCGTAGCTCCATGATCCAAGTGCAAGCTCCATCCTCAAGCTCCACGCTCCAAGCCCTATTGCCACAAGCAACAGAAGAGAAGGGAAGAGAAGAGAAAAGAAAAGAAGAGAAGATGAGAAGAGAGGAGAAGATGAGAAGAGAGGACATTTCTTCTTTTAGGGTTTTATGATTTCCATACACGGGTATGTAAAAAGGAGGGAGCTGAGCGTAGTGACCCAAGGAGAACAAGGCATCGCCCTCAGGACCTGTCTCGGTACCCAAGAACCTACCAAGCCCTCACAAGGCGACACTTAAACCTTTTCTGATGCTCACTTTTATTTTCGCTCCAACCTTGCTTACTTTCTTCTTTTCCAGCAAGATGCCACCCCTAGGAAGACAAGGCATCGACCTCGTGTCTGACTCGTCCCCAAGAACCTACTAGGCCTTTGCTAGGCGATGATCAATTGCTTATAAATTCTCCTTTCTTTTCTTTTCTATTTTTATAGGGGTTAGAACCCCTTTTTACACACCTTTGTATATATTAATCACCTTTAAGATATTCAGGGTTTCTCATCCTTTATCATCATTATTTTTCTTCTGGCAGGCTTCTCTAACTGCCTCACAACTAATAAGAACTCCTAGAACAGCTCCTAGCAGGCTACCAGAATAGGGTCACTAGGACTCCCTTCTAAAACAGGTCTTTCAATGCTTGACAATGTCTTTACAGGAGGCAATGACTACCCAGACCTCCCTCAAACATACTTAACCTAAACCCTAGGACTTCATGCCTTAGACTCCATCCCCAACAAGAAAAGAAAAATCCCTAAACCAGTGAATCCGCAAACTGATTACAGTAACGTGGAATCAGCTGAAAAGACACTCTCTCAAACTCCTCAAGTAGGGTCATCGCAGTACGATGATACATACAAAGAATGGGATTCCGCACTATGTATGTCCCATCTAGCTGATTCAGGATCAACTGGGAATCCCCTTTTACTAACAACCGACGAATACCACCTTGTTTGGCAATATGCAGTCCCATAATCAAGGCTTTATACTCCGCCATATTGTTAGTGAATCCTACCCCCAGATAAGCAGCTAACTTCATTGTAACTCTACGTCGGGGATCTCGAATTACTACTCCAACACTCCCTTTTTTATTAGGGCCCCTGGATGCTCCGTCAAAATACAATGTGTATGTCCATAATGGGTTTACACAGCTTGCCATCACGAACTCCTCTATTCATAATTATGATAGTCAAAGTTTAGTATGTTTAGAGGGTGAACTGACGGCTCCATCCCACCTTCTTCATTGAACTCAACAGGGATACTTGTCAACAGTCGTAAGTAGTGATGGTAGAAGACTTTGATCTCCCACGCAAAAGTCTCGTCTTCTTTCTCAATCACTCTGTATCCTTTGCTCCAGTAGATGAGCTTCCCCTGATGGTATGCTCCAGATATGGGTGTTCCAAATAAGGAACTAACTGACCCATCAACCGGCTTTAAGCTCTTCTGCAGGTCTCAAATCATCCCTAACATGGACTGTAATGCATTTTCCATATTAGCATACTTAGAAATAATAAGATTTAATCTTATTAAGATTAACCTTATTTTTAAACTCTACTCCCTGTAGATCAGCTAATAGGGCCGTAGACCTATTTTTCCCTAACCTGACAATCTTGTAGGGGCCATCCCATTTAGGTTCTAGCTTCCCTAGAAACAGCTCCCTACACGCATCATAATATAGAACTAACTGACCTTTTTTAAAGGTGTACTTCTTGGCTTTAAGGTCACGCAACTGCTTCATCCGACATTTAGCTACCTCCTGGTGTAGTAAGCTCTGCAATTTCAGCTCATCCAGATGGGCTAGGGTCGTGAAACGTTCAAAAAGGGAATCCTCATCCCCCAAAGAGTGGTTAATTGCAAACCTATGGTTGGCAACTCGATCTCGAGGGGTAAGACACACTCTTCCCCATAAACCAAGTTGAATGGAGTATGGCCGATGGCTTGCTTGAACGTGGTATTGTACGCCCATATTGCCACATACAACTTCCTGTCCCAGTCTCGTTTCTTCTCAGAGACTATTTTAGACAAGATACCCACAAGCTGTTTATTAGTACTTTCAACTTGCCCATTTGCTTGCAAATTATAGGGGGTCATTTTATTATGCTTGATTTGCCAAGCTTCAGTCAAGCTTTTAATCACTTTTTTCAAAAAATGGGTTCCACTGTCTGACACTAATTCCTTCGGTGGATCGAAATGGCAGATAATCTGCTCTAAAAGGAAACTTGCAATCTCTTTCGCATTGTCATGCCTCGTCGCCCGCGCTTCTGACCATTTTGTAAAATAATCAGTGGCTACTATAATGTATCTCTTCTGAGTAGTAGACAACGGGGTAATAGGACCCACAAAGTCGATGCCCCACTTCTCAAATGGAAGGACAGCCATGATAGGCGTAAGTGGGCGTTTCCTATTCTCTCTACTATCATGCCTTTGACAAGTATCACATCTCTTCACATACCCAAAGGAATCTTGGAAGATAGACGGCCACCAATATCCAGCTTGTAACGCTTTCTGCACCGTCAACCGTCTAGCGAAGTGCCCTCCACATGCAGAGTCATGGCACTCCTCCAAGATGAAAGGAACTTCGTGAGGCATCACACATTAGGAGTAAATATCATCAACACCCTGCCGATATAGTGTCCCTGCGATCAAGGAAAACTTCAAAGCTTGTTGTTTGATTTTCCTATTTTCTAACTTTGACAAACCAGCTCCAATCTCTCCTGTTGATAGATAATGCGTAATAGCAGCATACCAAGATGGAATAGAAGCTGTATCAATTTTAGACATTTCCTCAATGTCACTTCCTTCAGCCAAAGTCTCTTTCGACTCCCCAGAATCCACAAGGCATTCCATAATACCCTACAACCTCGATGGCTTACTCTTAATCTCATAAGCAAACTCCTGCAAAGTGATTCATCACTTTGCCAAATGATCAGGCGGTTGTAACTTGTTCATAAGCAATCTCAGCCCTTCCGCCTTCGTATAGAACACTACCTTTTCATAGAGGATGTAGTGCCTGAATTTCTTAGTCCCAAAGACCATCGCAAGACACAACTTCTCCATGTAGATATAGTTGATCTCTGAAATGCCCAATTTTCGACTAGCAAAAGCTATCAGATGATACCACTTTTTCTCCCAAATTTGGGCTAAACAGTAGCCGATACTATGCATGGTGGCTGCTGAAAATATGTAGAACATCTCACCTCTTTTAGGTGCTTTTAAAACCGGTGCTTTTACTAGCTCTTGTTTCACATCCTCGAAAGCTACCTTACAAGGGTCGCTCCACTCAAATGAACAGCTAAAGGATAATCAATTCGTTAATGGCAACGTCCTTTCTGCCAAGGCATTTATAAACCTCCAATAGTACCCTATCGATGACAGAAAGCTATGAACCTCTTTCGGAGTGCGCGGTGGACTCATAGCAACTATAACCTTAATCTTTTCAAGGTCAATTGCGATCCCTACTGAACTGACCACATGGCCTAGCAATAGCCCATAAGGCACTCCAAAGACACACTTCCATGGATTAAGAGTGATACAAAATTATCTACAACACTCAAAGCATTTTCTTAAGATAATCAACATCCTTTCCCTTACAGTGGTAGGCTGCCCCCAGGTCATCAATAAATACTTTTCAACTCATCTGGGGAGATGTCACCAAAGGTCTTGTCTGCTGTTCGTTGCCATGATCTAGGTGCATTGCACAACCCACAGGCCATCACATGGTACGCAAAAGTACCAAAGACAATAATAAAAGTCATTTTCAACTTGTCCTCTTCTATAATTGCCATCTAGTTATATCCCGCAAAGCAATCCATGAATGAATATATTTACCCGCTAATTGATCCAAAATCTGGTCAATAAATGGAAACAGGTAGTAATCCTTAACCGTCTGCTTATTCAACTCTCTAAAATCTACACATAGTTGGATCTGGTTATTTTTCTTCTTCCTGATAACAAATGGTGAACACCATTCCGTGTGTTGTACGAGGAAGATTAAACCAACTTTCCATAACTTCTGTAACCCCTCAAACAGCCCGTCCCTAAATTCAAAAGGCATACGCCTTACTTTCTGATGCACAGGACGACTGCCTTCTTTTACAGGAATAGTATGAATGGCCAGGCTAGGAGGAATGCCTCTTAGCTCATCATAACTCCAAGCAAAGATATCGTGAAATTCTTGAATCAAGGACACATAGTCCTCCCTTTCTACTGAACTGAGCATGGAACCTAATTTAATTGGCCGCGAAACATTCGGCGTGCCAAGGCCTAACTCAATCACATCCGCGTCTCTTATCCTATCTTGCGGCTCTATCGGCTCATTTAGAGTTATCTGATAGATATCCTCTGTAGTGGACCCCTCTTTGGATTCATCACTGGATGATGTCTCACTACCAGATGGATTGCCTGTTGTTTCTAATTCAATAGAAGATAAAGGAGCTCTCTCACTTTGAGGAGACTCAGGATAAGCATCGACTACTACTCGATTAGCACCTCTACCTAGAACCACTCGACCGGCGGGTATATCGACTTAACAGTCTGTTCATAAGATCCAAGGCCTACCTAGCAAGACTCGATAGCTAGGACATCCTACAAATCTTATCACCCTAAAGTCCAAGAAGCATTCTACACTTGCAACTGTAACATGGACTCTAGTAACGCAACCTTCTGGTTGTCTCAAACTATCATCAGCCATTCTAAAGAGGGTGGAGCTATCTTTTTGGATGCCTAGACCCAGTCTCTCCATCAACTGTGAACTCATGTTATTGACGGAGGATCCAGTGTCTACAATGGCATGTTCCACTAATATTCCATCCACATAAGCTGGAACCCTAGGGCAGTTCTTTTTAGCATGGTCAAACCAATCTTCCCCTACTCGTGTTATGCCCAAAGGTTCTACAATATACACAATACGCATGATCTTCTTAAATTCCTTGCATACTCCTAGAGATAATTTAATCAATTGCAAGAGGTTCACATCTGGTTTAACTTCGCAAAGAGAACTTACTAAATCAAAGTCATGATAGGTAGCCAGAGCTCTCTTTTCTCGCCACACCATCCTCTCTTTTGGTCTTTGGACCGGTTTTGGTGCTTCTTTCTTGGCTCTTGCCTTCTTTCTTGGCACTTCTTCATCTTTTTTAGGGTCGCCTTTTCTGTCAACCAGCTTTAGCGGCCCCCCTTCTATGCTAGGATTCTGGACCTGCGTCTCCTTATCCCCTTGTTTAGGGTTTCCCTCAACAGGTTTTTCCTTATCTTTGTCAACCTCTTTAGCCTTTTGGCCTCTTGTCACGGCTCTTAAGTTAGAGGTTTCAGTAGCATTGACTCGTACAGCCTCAATAAGGCTGACTCCATTGCCTTGTGGCAACTCTTTTATAGTTGTTTTTCCTCTCTTTAATATTTGTCTTGGTGCATCATTTTGCTGCAAGTTATTTCCTTGCACTCTATGATTCGTTGGGCCCGGTTGTTTACTCCCTTGTTGGAGAGAACTAATCTTACTCCAACAGGTAGCAGCTAAATGGCCCGACTTCCCACAAATGTCACATTTTACATTTGGACAGTTTCTGGGGAAGTGATATCTACCACACCACTTACAACTAAATCTAGAGGGTCCACCCTCTTCAGGGCGTCGAATCCCTATCAGATTTTGTTGCTTCTTCAAGAAATTAACGTCGACAACTATTTGTCGATATTGTTCGGAAATCGTATCGGTATAATGCTTCATCATATCCTTAACTTCCCCAAGGACATTAGATGCACTGGACTCATAGCCTCGATCGTCGACCCATCATTCCATTGGCCTAACAATGTGATTTGGCATTGGCTGTTGACCTACAGGAACAACGTTAGAATTCGAAACTTGGCCTCCAACATTTGGTGGAGCCAACTGACTTGCCATAGGCATAGTCACACTGGGAGGAGCTGGTAGTAAATGTACATTCAGAACCACACTCCCTCTCCCAATAGGGTTAGTCATAGGCATCCCTTGACTTTCATTCGTCAATGATGGATTGCCGCCAGGTACTAAGTCCCCATTAACATTCATTCGGGACGAGTAGGCCATTTGTAATCGTGCTTCTACTCCCTCCGCCCACGTAATAGCGGTGTCTATATCTGCCAAGGCCACATTGCTCAATTGTACTTGGATATTAAAATCCAACCCATGCAAAAAATATTGCAATTGGGCAGCCGGCGGAATGGCAATGTAAGTTTGTAACTTACGAAATACTTCCTTCAACTTCTTGGCATAAGCTTTCACATTCTCATGAGGATCTTGGCGTGTTACATTCAAGACCCGCAACCAATATTGGCCATCTCTTTCAGGGGCATATTCTCCTCAGAAAGCTGCATAGAATTGATCAATTGTGGTTATGGTCCCAGACTCTATGCTGTGATACCATACCACAGCCCTTCCTTTTAACGTCATATTAAAGAACATCATGAGATGTCCCTCATCTTGGATGCGATAATTGAACATCAATCTTGGAAATTCACAAATGTAAAAGTATGCATCCTCTTCCGCTAACCCATTAAAAATGGGCAATGAAACTCCTAAGGCTAGTAAATCCAGCGTCCCTGCAGGGATTGCAATAGGATGTGCCATGGTGACAATCGGATTAACAATAGGAGCTTGACCGAGTGAATTCACCCCCCACTTAAAGTGGATAGACTTGGTGGAGAAGAGGAGGAGCTTACGCTTCCTCCTGCACCTAACAGACTATGTAGAGTAGTTGGGCTACTAAGACCACTTCTTCGTATACGTACTGGGCTACTTCTTTGAGGAAAATAATGACTTACAATCTCTAACCGCCGTCTAGCCCTCTTAGCACGTTTTGCTTTTTGGATTTCGGCTTGACGGTCCTTGTCAAAGGAAATAAATCAACTTTCTTTTGGTCCCTAGAAACCCTAGATCCGAAAACCACCACTTATAGGTGGCTCCCGGTAGACGCACCACTGATGGGACCTAAAATGGGCTGGCACTGGCTATAGCACTACCCGGACCTCATGCTCATGACACACAAACACCCTCATGGCCTCGCGGACCAGCAACGTCAATCTAATGCTAAAGGACCAACTGCCCTAAAGTTTAATTCTTGTGTTTATAGTTTATAGTCCAACGATCCCCTAAAACTCCTCAAAGGGAGATCCCAAAGTACATAGGCATAACGCCTCGTCACGCATATATAGGAGGCACTCCACCGAACGACTAATAGTCGGAGCCCCACTATAGCTCTCCTAGATCGCGGGGATTGGCCCTTTGATGCGCTGCTAAACATATAACACAAACGAGCACAAACTCCTCTCAAGGTACCAATATTTTACATTCCAGGATGTACCATTTCTCACTATAATTTCCCCTTAGGACCCAACGACTAACCTACAGCTTAGAACATCCTCTCACGCTCATCGTTGGTCACAACCTAAGGAAGACAAGTGTCATGCATCCAGGAGGTTTTTTCTAATACCTTTCAATTGTTATCCTTAATGCAAATCGTGTATTGCTATGTGCTCAGACAAAAGAAAGATCAGCATCGTGCATAGTGCATAAAGCATTCTTTTCCATGAATTTCACTAATACGTGCTGCATTGAAAGGAGGCACCGAGCCATATGCTCATGCTACCATCCTCTTTATTTAAACCGTTTCCTATATGCCAAGTACAATGCATAAATCAAATCTTTTCCTTATCTTTCAGCATTTCAATCCCTCTTCATCTAACTCTTAGCATTTTGCATCGTTAATCGGTTAGATAGGGTTCCTATACATTTTTCCCTTTTAAAAGAATGATAAATACACACAAAGCATAGAAATGGGGACAAACCGAGGCCAACCTCATGCTTTGCCATCGTTATACATTACACAAACATAGATATAATTTTCTCTAATTTTCCTCAGTCCGTTTTCTATTTTCCCCTAATTTTAAACCCATTTTCTCCATTTTTGAGAGTTTTTCCTTATTTTTCTTTAATAAATAATGACTAAAAATGAAAGTTGATTGTGGGCTGTGGCCCTTAGGTTTATTGACAGCAAAAACTCAGCTTTAGTTGGTATGACATATCATATTTCTCCTTTATATAGCAAAAACCCCAATTTTACCCTTAAAACGCATGTTTTCCATGTATTTTAACACTAATTCCGACCATGTAGTCTTATATTTTCTGATTTTCAAGTTGAAAATAGTTGAAACTCATGGCAAACAATATCATAGTGAACTTTCGTCCCATATGAACAAGATTTCATAAAACAAATAGCATAAAAATATCATTTTTCTTTATAAAAATAGCATTACCACTTATTTTCAGGTCTCAGTTTCTTGGTCTTGATTACGGGACTAATTTCCAGCATGCATTTAATGCTCAACATCTTCAAGAACAGCACTCTTCATGTCTTCATCCATCAGGAAGCAATCCGGTCTCATCCGGACAAGCTTTCCTCCATCATTCTTCATTGTCTTCTTCCACACAAGAACAGCCCCTTAAGGGAGAGAGAGGGAGGAGAGAGAAAGACTAGAATTAGCTCTTCTCATTTAGGCCACCATTGGACGGGCGAAGCACAGCGATAAGATCAGCAAGGAAAGAGAAGATCGAGGATATGATCAATTGGGTGGGTTATTTGTAGGCACTAATCATGATCATCCATCCCCATGGCGCAAATTTCAGCCGCCTTCTGCCACACTTCCTCCATGCTCTCTCTCTCCACGTTTTTTTCCATCCACATTTCATGTGGCATAAAATTTGGGCCCCAAAGGTCATGCCCACTTTGGCCAAACTTTGATCCACCTTTTCGTATCTTGACCGGTTCCTGGCTCCTTCCCCGTCCGGTGTCCAAATCGAGTGCTATAAATTTATGTACGTCTGGCTTGACATCCTCCATTGGCCGGTAACTCCTAATAACCCGCACGATAGTTTGAAAAATTATCAAAAATCAACAACTGTCGCTCGGGCGCCTTATAAGCACTTGACGCTTAAAATCGTCCTAGTTGGAGCCACCGCCTTCGACGTTGAATATTTTTCCCTTGATATTCGTAATTTCTCGCTATTTTTAAGCACTTCTCGGCATCAAAACTCCGCTCTCAAGACATTGTAATAATCATCTAAATTAGGTTACACTACATTAATCTATTCAATCTTGATGCTCAACTTATTGGGAACAATGCTACAATGATTATTCTTTTTGTGCACTTTTCCCTTTTCCTTTTCCTTGCACTTGTCATCACACATCTTATGGCACTTTGGTTGAATATGACTTGGCTTCCCACAATAATGATAAGTAAATATAGACTTATAGTCACAAGACTTACTGTGAGATTGTCCATGTGATTGAGAATGAGACTTCTAAAAGTCTCTCCTGTCTCTTCCATGAAAGTTACTACCACTCTTAGCATCCTTACTACCTCTAATTATCAAAGTATGGGAACTACAAGAAGCATCAACATTCTTTCTGTTAATTTCTTCATTCAACAATGCACCATCTATATCCTACAACTTTAGCCCATCAATAGGCATATTTGCATACACAGTTGTACAGAATGTGTCCCATGATTCATGCAATGTAACTAGCAAAAACAATGGTAGAAGATTATCCTTAAATTTAATCCTTTGCAAAGACCTCGCTACGGAGTTCACTATATACATATTCTTTATATCATGTGCACTGAAGGTCTACTTATAAATATCGTTATTTGTGAGTTTTTCTTGAATGAAACATAACTTTTTTTTCAATGAGTAAATAACTCCTTTATATAATATCCTTTTATATGTAATACATACATACATACATACATACATATATATATAGAGTATTTTAAAAACTCGTTTTTTCGAATCCACGTGATAACATATATATATTCATGGGTGATCCCCTAAGGTAAAAACAAGTGACTAAAAATAAAATAAAACTCATTTAAATGGGAGACGTGGAACTTGCCTCCATACGAAGGTCCATGAAAGTCTTTAGCCAATATATCTAAGAGATAGGGCTCTAGTTATCATAGATATTATATATCTTCTCCCATAACTATATCATGCATTCTACCCTTCAAAGACAACATGATAGTATACCTACTTAGAGAGTGAGAAAATGATTATAGATGTACATAAGTCATCCAATTTGACCCAATCCTCCACATCAAAGCATTTGGGTTTTACACTCTAATGTCTCAATAGATTATTTTACAATTTTTACACTAAAATTTTCCATATATATGCCTTCTAATGGCTATAGTTAGTGCCATCGAGTTTATCAATGTTAAAGACATGGGAGATTCACTAGTAGTAATAAGGAGACGTCACCTGCGTGCAAGAAATATATGAAAAAACTGTTGTTGTTTTCTCTGCTTTCTCCTCTTTTTCTTGGTCAGTGAAGGTGCCCCTCTCAATGACTCAAGACCTTGGACTAGATCAACCGTTGATGTGCTTGGTTGGGCCTCAGCCTTCTCTTTCTCTAGTGTGTCCTTACGGGACATGGCCGTGGCCTACTGAATAGCCTTGCTAGGTTATGAGAGCCCAATTACCTCCCGTTTTCAGAGGGTCTAGCTCTTCTACCAGCTCCCTTGAGTTTAACTCCTCCAGCCTAGGCTTTAGGCCCTTTGAAAGTGCTGGAGTTTTCGAGGAATTTGATGGCAACACCTCTTCCATAGGTGAACTTCTAAGGACACGTTCCACATAGGGTATTGTCACGGCCTTATCTACCCCCTATTTGTGGGACCTTATCTTATAAAATGTACCTTCCTTCCCTTAAATAACCCCCCTCCCTTACACTCATGTGGTACCATATTGTAAACCCTAGTGGACCCCCCGGGTAAAAGATAACACTATCATTTGATGCATCACCCATTATATCAACAATTGAAAGCACAATACAAGAAAATAGGCTATTGTAAATGACTACAAATAAACCCCAAATCATAACCAAGACAATTTCCAAAAGGAAGAAAACACCAATGTGTAGGGCTATCCACTAACTACCAATAATGAACTGTCAAATCAAAGCATATACTCTCATCAAGAATGTATAAATCTACAAGCAATAAATGCAAACATGAATGCAAGATCGAGTGTGCACAATTGATCAGGAAAATCCAAGTTGATACTATTAGGTATATCCTACAATATAAGGGATATGTAAGAGTAGCTGTAGTGGGAGCTCACGCTCAACTGCCCAAGACCCACGGACCGCTTATTGTTTCAAGTGTTTCAAGCCAAATGCAATGGCTATCTCTCACCTACTCATACGTGCTCTCATGAGAATCTATGGGTGTAGTGAGCTTACCTCCATGCTCAATCGACTTGCCTCCTTTCCAAAGCACTCCTGTAGCTCCATGATCCAAGTGCAAGCTTCAAGCAAGCTCGATCCTCAAGCTCCACGCTCCAAGCCCCATTGCCACGAGCAAGAGAAGAGAAGGGAAGAGAAGAGAAAAGAAAAGAAGAGAAGATGAGAAGAGAGGAGAAGATTGAGAGATTCTCCACCACAGTCCCTCGCCCTTACACACTCACTCCCTCACAATCTCACACTCTCTCTCTCAAACACAAGCTCAAGCAAGCAAGAAAGAATTGGTATGAACTGGATGAGCTATGCACATCCACAATCATTTTATCACTCTGTAAGTAGGTTCACTACAATGTTATAACTAGAAATCAAACTGTATATGAGCTTTGGACACAAATTAAGAATCTTCATAACAAGCAAAGTCATGTATTTCACATGTATTGGCTGAAACAGTTAATGGACCTTCACATGAAAGGACTTCTGTATCTACACACTTGAATGAATTTCACTCCATCATCAACCATTTAGCTTCACATGAAACTGACTTCTAGGATACTTTACATCCTTTATTTTTTCTTAGTAGTTTACTTGAGTCATGGGATACTTTTTGTATGGCTCTCTATGCTAAGGATAGCCTGAAATTGCAAGATGTTGAGATGGCCATCTTGATAAAAGAGATGAATAGAAAGAATGTGGATACTTCCCGTACGTCACATGCATTGATTATGAGAGGTCGAAAAGATGGAAATGGTCGTGATAGAGACTATAATAGGTTGCAATCTAGGACATGTGGATAGTCTCATAGTAAGTCATATGGTCTTAAGTCCAATCTTACTTGTCATTCTTGTGGGAAAGCAAGTCATATTCATCCACAGTGCCATAAAATGCATGAAGACAAGTTCAAGGAAAAGAGAAAAGGTAAAGTGTAGGATAATAATGATGATCACAATATTATACCTAGCAAGTCTAATATCAAGATTGAGAAGATTAATGTAGTGCATCATGATATATCTAATGATCTTATTTTGGCAGCTTTTTCTTTAGATACTTTGTCAGGATATACTTAGTGTCAATTGATAGATTCAAGGGCTTCCTTTCATGTGACCCCTCATACTTAGTGGTTTCACTCCTAGCATAGTATGATTGGATCTATCTATTTGGGTAACGACCTAGCACCAGAGATAATTGGTATTGGTGATGTCGAGCTACATTTTGATTCATGCAGCATATTCACGCTTCATGATATACATCATGTATTAACTCTTACAAAGAGCCTTATTGGATGATGCAAGTTATGTTGTCTCTTTTGGTGATTTCTCATGGAAGATTTCCCATGGGAATCTTGTTATTATACATGGTGCTAAGTTTAGTACCCTCTATCCATTGTTACTTGTATCTAGGTTGGTTGACCATGTTTTGGCTATGGCTACATTTCCACATGTATCTCTCTGGCATCATAGCCTTGGGCATATGCATTTGAAAGGAATAAAAAGGCTTACCAGTTTTTACAGTATCTTCTACCCTTAGACTATAAGTGTTTTGAGTTTTGTGATTATTGTTTATATAGTAGACGACCATGTAGTACAAATAAGAAGTCTAGCGTTAAGCGTATGGATGAGCTTTTAGCTCTTGTTCATTCGAATGTATGTGATTCCATGCCCTATTAGTCGCCAGATAGTGTGAAGTACTTTGTCACATTCATTAATGATTATCACGTAAGGTACGGGCTTACCCTATTAATCAGATGTCTTGTCTACCTTTCAACATTGGCTTGCTCATGTTGAGAACCAGACTGGGAAATGCCTAAGGTAAGATAATGGAGGTGAGTATGTCTCAAAAGCTTTTGAGCAGTTTTACAATGAGCAGGGTATTAAGCATCAGTTCACCACTCCCTACATCCCTTCCCAAAAATGGTATTGCCAAATGCGTGAATAGAACAATTCAGGAGAGAGTCCGTAGTATGCTTAGCCATGCAAGCTTACCCCAATATTTTTGGGCTGAGGTTGTTACTACTGTTGTATACTTAATCAATCGATCCCCTTGCACTGCTATTGATTACCAAACTACAAAGGAGGTCTTGACAAGGAAACCTTCATCATATGCTCATTTGTGTATCTTTGGTTGTGAGACATTTTGCCATGTTCCCAAAGACAAGTGTAATAAGATGGAGTCTAAGTCTGTGAAATGAATCTTTCTTAGCTATGGAAGGGCTATCATCTATAGTATCCACAACTTTGCAAGATTATCCACAGTCATGATGTCATTTTTCATGATGAAAAGAAGCACAAGCAGCCTGAGGAGGTGGTTGAGATATGCAAGGTGATCTTTCAAGAGGAGCCTCCTTCTCTAGTATAGCATGTAGCAACTAAGGCTCCAGTGGTCCACCAGGCCACCCTACCTATTTTGTAGAATCAATCTACTTTGACACACTCTACTAGAGCTAAATATTAGCTTAAGTGGTTTATAACCTCCATGGATTATGTTATGGTAATAGATATAGGTTAGTCTCTCTCTTATGATGATGAGGCCATGTAGAGAGATGATAGTCACTCATGGGATAGGAGTACGCAGTCGAAGTTTGACTCCTTATAGGTTAACCATACATGGAATTTGGTTCTTTTACATGTAAGTGGGTATATAAGCTAAAGAGTATCCCTAGATTCCCCAAGATCGCTTATAAGACCAAATTGCTAGCTAAGGATTTCAAGCAGGAATGTGGTGTTGACTTCAACAAAGTCTTTTCTCCTATGAACAGCTATGAATTTGTCATCTTTCTCATCCTGTTTTATCATTGGCATAAGACCAATTTTTCTTGTTCGAAGAAAACATCCTGGAACAACAGGTTTTTGCATAAGGACCAGCACATTCATGGAACCATTATCCTCACAAAAAGTTCAGTGAGTAAAGCCATTAGAAATAGGACTTTGATTGTGTATATCTGAATTAATATGTGAGCTTGACTTATATGGAAACTTATCAAATGAGCCAGAGGTCAACCCTATCAAGCCAGCATCATGCATTTGAGACCCCTCTTGTGCTACTTCATTATGTGGAGACAGTTCAGGCTCTGCCAAATGTCCTTTTGCCAGATCTTTCCAATTCCAAAGCTTGAGAGCTGCGCCAAGAAGAGCAGGCTTAACAAACTGTGCTGGACAAGCAAGTAATATACTGTACTTTTTCAACCTGAGCCGATGCAAATCATTTGCAAAGTCGCCATCTCCTGATATGAGAAGTATGTGGCCAGGTGGAGAATTATCCAAAGCCCAGAGCAACATACCCACTAATATTCAGCAGCATCCTTGTTTCCTCGATTGAATGTCCTCTCTTGCGACTTGTCTGTCTTTTGTGACTCTTGCTTCACCAAGGCTTCAGCACACGATTCCCATACCTCTCGAAGATTGAGATCATATATACTGGTTGGATGTCGAAGTTGGGAAAACAATTCTGAGTTCAGGCAATTGGAATTTCGAGTCAGCAGTCCTTCACTAAGGCGTAATTCAGCTGTTGGAGCAAGGCACAGCTGATCGTTGACATCGCTTCCATTCAGCAAGCAAAGCCCATAACTATACCTGCAACCTACAGAACTGGCACGTACAATATTTGGAAAGTGGAAAGCACTTATTTTCCATACAGCGCCCGTGATGCATTACAGGGGCCTCATTCACTACAGAGAGAATAGTACAATACCCTGCAGTTTCATGAGTGTAAACTGTTTACAAGACACTACATCCACTTGCTTGATGAAGCATTGCATCAATTTCATCACCATCTTCCATTTCAAGCTCTGCAGGAGTTTGCTCACCCCGCAAGCGCCGACCTTCAAAAAGGAATGCAATTGAATTCGCATCAATGGATTGCCTCTCACAGTATGCATTCATAAGCTTTTTCAGCTGTGTGGTACGCTTTATCTTGAAGAACACCTCATTGCCATCCTGACTCTTGACTTTCAAGTTGAGGTGCTGGTCCATGGGCTTCTTCTCCTCCTCCTGAGTCTGATGACCGAGGCCGGCCTGATTGTTTTTTTCCTCTGTCTGCCCTTGTTCGTAACTTCCTCCCGCTTTTTCTCTCCTTTCTCCCCCCAATTAGTCTCTTTTCCCCTTCCTTTTCTCCTCTATCTTTAGTTTTTCTTTTTCTTGTCCACATGTCAAAATTAGGCAAGCGACCTTCCTCATTCCAGCACTTTTATAAAAGTCTGTCATGAGCATAATTTTTGTCAAAGCCTTGTTGTGCTAGTAATATGTCACCATGCCTTTTGCATTAATTCAACATTGACATCCAAGCAACCAAGATTATTTGCAAGAGGCATATCTTGCAGCAACTCTGCTTCCTCCTTTAAATGTCCTTCCTGTAGCATATCTCCAAAACACTTGCACCAAGGCTATCATTGCACATAGGGCTAGATCAAATAGCAGCAGGACAAAGATCCTTTGGCATCAGTTTTTCATATTTTTCTAATACATGCACATCATGTATCCAAACAAAATCATGCGCATGCACTAAGGGAATATATACATTGGATGCGGATTATTAAAATGCATCACACAAACAATGAATCACACGCAGAAATTAACACAAATGCACATCAAAAGAAATGGAGGTGTATACGACTCGGATGCGCAGCAACACGACAGCGGTTTATAACCTCCACGGATTATGTTATGGTAATAGATATAGGTTATACTCTCTCTTATGATGATGAGGCCATGTAGAGAGATGATAGTCACTCATGGGATAGGAGTACGCAGTCGAAGTTTGACTCCTTACACGTTAACCATACATGGAATTTGGTTCTTTTACATGTAAGTGGGTATATAAGCTAAAAAGTATCCCTAGATTCCCCAAGATCGCTTATAAGGCCAAATTGCTAGCTAAGGATTTCAAGCAGGAATGTAGTGTTGACTTCAACAAAGTCTTTTCTCCTATGATTAAATTGATGACCCTACTCTTGTTACTAGCATTGGTTGCTCATCTAGATCTAGACCTTTATCAAATGGATGTAAAGATGGCTTTTCTACATGGATATTTGCATTATGAGATCTATATGCAAAAAGCTAAGGGCTTTGAAGAAAAAGGTAGGGAACACCTAGTATACAAGCTAAGAAAGAGTCTTTATGAGCTTAAGCAATTTGGTGCTTTTATGCATTCACAGGGATATAGCCATAGTACTATGCATCTCTATTTATACATAAAGAAGGCTCGTGATGGTGGCCTTATGATCTTGGTCCTCTATATGGATAATATGCTTATTAATGAGAGAGCTCATGATGAACTGGATGCCTTGAAAACTCAGCTCAAGTTAAGCTTTGAGATGAAGGACATGGGGATGATATGCTTATTTGGGAGAGCTCATGATGAACTTGATGCCTTGAAAACTTAGCCCAAGTTGAGCTTTGAGATGAAGGATATGGGACAAGCCTCGGATATTCTTGGGATACACATCATGCACGATTGCTCTAAGGGGCTCCTTTATCTATCACACAGAAGAAGTATATCTCGAAAGTCCTTGAGTGGTTTCATATGCAAGATGGTCATGCTATTGGCTACCCTCTACCTTTTTATCTAAAGATTAGATAGGCCGATTGTCCATAATCTGATGAGTAGAATGCCGAGATGGCCAAGATGCCTTATACCTTCATCATGGGCAATTTGATATATGCCATGATAGATGCCCATCCTGACATAGCATTTGTAGTGGGAGTTGTGGCACATTATATAGCTACACCTAGCAGACAGCATTAGGATGCCATCAAGGGTATTATGAGTTACCTAAAGGGCACAATAGCTATGTGCATATATTATGGTGGCCATGATACAAGAGTCACAAGGCACACTAACTCTAATTATGTAGGACGTGTAGATAGTAGGAAGTCCATCTTTTGCTATGCCTTCATCTTTGTTGGAGGTATTGTTTCTTGGATGTCCAGGATGCTGAAATGCATGGCTCTCTCTACTACCAAGAGGTCAAGTATGTTGCAACCACTAAGGCTTGCAAGGAAGCTCTCTCGCTAGGTCGGTAGACCTTGGTATTACTGATGTAGTCCCTACACTATATTCGAATTCTATGAGTGCTATCCACTTAGCCAAGAATCTGGTCTTCCATGTGAAGATGAAACACATTGAGGTGTGTTACCACTCATTAGAGAGGTCATTGAGGACATATCTATTGACCTTGTCAAGATCCCAACTAAGTAAAATCCTGTAGATCTACTCACAAAAAGGCTATCAGTGGAGCATTTCACCTTCCTTAGGAAGTTGATAGGCATTGGATGAGACAATGTATTTCCTCATCCTGTTGTACTTATGTATGTTTGTACTTTGTAACTTTTTATTGTTCTCTCCTCACTACGGACACATTCACCTTTAAGTGGGAAGTTGTTGGGGGGGTAAAGGCACATGTGCCTGGCCACCCGTGTATTACTATATTGATAGTATCTACATACATGTACATTACAGATGGCGGATGCCTGTCATTGTCACTTTATTCTTTGTTCTTTCAATGATATTTAAATAAAGAAAAGGTTAGTCACACAATTGTGATTGTTGGAGTTCCCATATCTTCTCTCTCTCTCTCTCTCTCTCTCTCTCTCTCTCTCTCTCTCTCTCTCTCTCTCTCTCTCTCTCTCTCTCTCTCTCTCTCTCTCTCTCTCTCTCTCTCTCTCTCTCTCTCTCTCTCTCTCTTCTTCCACCATAGCTCTTGCTATCACTCACATGCTTCCACTCTAGGCTCACTCCCTTCACTTTCTATACACAAGAGGCCATAAAATATAATATAAACACTTAACCACATATATACACTCCTCTTTCTCACCTCTTATGTGGGAAAAAAATTACACTCACCTCGTTCCCTCTCTCACATCTCTCAATGTGTTGATGATGAAAAATGTAAGCCCTATCCTTGCATCAAAATCCATTGCTAAGGTTGCTTCCATGACCCTCAAGCTCTCCTATAAGAAAATATGCTTGTGCCATTGATGAACTTTATATTTATGCATACAATTTCTTGAATAAGAGATGCATTTTGGAAAACATGACATGCAATTAAACAACTAATGCTCACAAAACAAGAATGAATGCATCAAAAAAATTCATGCCTACTTAGTGGATTGTGCCTAATGCATCCATGCACACAGAAGTTCCTTTATTAGTTTTAAAGACCTTTACTCTCTGAATCCTCATGGCTTAGATAAAAACTTGTATGTCCACTCCATCTCCTCCAAACTTACAAATCAATCTCTTACCCAATAGGCCATGTATGATGAACATTTCTTGAATCCCTTATCTCTAGTGATGTAGTCCTTCTGACTCTTAACTCACACATCAACCTTACTCTCTCACCCCTAAAATTCCTGAGTGATGGCTTTCCCAAAGTGCATGTGCAAAGAAGTGAGTGCAATCTTAGCATGCATCTCTCATAGTGCATGTACTACTAAGGTTGCTTGATATAGCTTCAATGGGCCTCATACTATGAAGTGCTTTAAGATGATGCAATATAGTGCATTTTGTCCCCTTGACATGGGAGTATTTGATATGAAGGGATATAAGCGGCCCCAATGCAATGCATAGGAATAGTGATGTGATGTGCAAAGTGTCCCTCCCTGATGAGTGTTGGGATTGATTCAAGAAAACTTACCCTCTATTTTTGTTCAATTTTCTCCTCTTTTTTCCCTCCTCTGATCGTATAATCTGTTAACTTCTTCCCACATTTAAATATACATTTCCCAAAAAAACAAATCAAACCACAACCTCTCATATTTCTAACATGTACACAAATACATTCAATACAAGGTTGATTCTTACTTAGGGAAAAAAACCTCAACACACAAAAACTCTCACATAGAACTAATGCATGATAAGGTAGAACCATCTCATGACACACAAAATGCTTGATATACCCTAGATGGAATTTTTTTAAAAAAACTATCTCAAGATATGATATCGGTTGCAAATCACTTGCCAATTAGTGACCTCCCCCTTGCCATGCAAGTGTGTATAAAGAGTACATGCATATACATAGTGAATGATAGTGGTTGCAAATCACTTTGCCAATCACTAACCTCCCCCTTGTCACGCTAGTGTGTGTGAAGAGTACATACATACACATAGTGAGTGATAGAAGAGGATTGCCTCATCAATCCTCATGATATGCATATGTCAAGTTCACAATGTATATAGGTATATAGGTCAGACAATCCCTCCTATCACATGGATGCATACATGCATGCACAGGTGTGCACACAAACACATATATTGTACACTAAGTGATAGGACAAGATTTCCTCATGACATGCATACATAAAATTCATAGCACATGTCAATCAGTAAGCCTACCCTACCACACACACTACATGAGAGAGAGAGAGAGAGAGAGACACACACACACACACACATGTGTGCACACACGCACGTGCACGCACACACCCACGTGCACGCACACGCCCACACGCACACACACACACACATGCATACGCACACATTACCTAGATGCTAGATCTCAAATGAAGCTCTATGGTATTGAGACACTATGTGTCTAAAGTGTGAAAATAAACAAATTCTTCAATGTTACAAGATTTCAATGTGTGCTTATGGGATGAGTTATTTAGTGATTTATGTGACCTATCAAGAGTAAGTTAGTGTGTGTCTATGGGATGAGTTATTTAGCGATTTATATGACCTGTCGAGGGTAAGTTAGTGTGTGACACACTATAAAATACTAATTCATATATCAAACATGTAAAAATGATCAAATTTAAGTGTCCAAAACCAACACTAGTATACCAGGACTTATTTTGAGTGATACAAGTCTTCTAAAATGAAAAATATCAAAAATGATACATTTACAAGTTGTAGCATGCGCTTTTTTTTTAACACTAAAGTAAACAACAAGAGTTTGGAAGGTAAAAAACATGAAAAGTAAACATAAAACTACTTATATCATTATAAAAAGAGATCTAAGCCATTGTTATAGGTTTGGGCAAATAAATAAGTGATTTAGTATTGTGTTTAACATGGCTGAAGTAAAAGAGAATTGATTTTACCTCTTTACCGAGGGTGCCTTTGGCCTAGAAATGTATACCTATAAGAGGTTATTTTGGGGATAGATTTGAAGAGATCTGTATCTACTATTGTAGGTGAGGGGAATGAGAGTATTTGTGTGGCTATAGTTGAAGAGATCCCATAGGGTTTTACCAAACAAAGAGAGTTGAAGTGGTTTTGAGTAGTTTAATGCATATTTGGGCTATTTTGATAAGAGTATTCAATCATACTTCCAAGTTTTCCTTTGCACTTGCTATTGTAATTTCTTTTTAGATGAAAGAGTGGTACTAAGATGTCACCTCAAATAGAGTTTTCCTAAGCTATCCTCTTAGGTGCAGTGCATTCATCTTGAAGGGATTTATTTAGTTGAACATAAGAGTAATACAATTGCTTATTGGATTTATCTATTTCTTACGTTCTACAATATATTTAAAAGTTCTTGTTTCATTATCAATTTCTTCCATCTATGCTCTCTTTTTCTTTAGTCCCAACAAATTTAGGCCTAGACCTTTCCAACTTGTGATATTTGTTGTACTCAATGTCAAAGGCCTATCTCAGAGTCTACAAGATGGGAGAACTAGCCGAAGTTGTCAAGATAATAAATACCACAAATTTTATGAGGACTTATTAATTGATTAAACATGAAGAGGCTATTACTAAGGCTCTATAAGATGTGATTTTAGAGATGAAGAAGTTTACAAAAATATTTCTAGGTTTCTTCACTTCTATGCAAAGAAGCTAGAGTTGGCCGATGTACGGTAGGATAATATGCCGATATATTTTACCAGGGTTGTTTGTGCACAGAGTCCATCTATACAAATTATGGAAATACATATGTTGGTTTCAAGAGAGCCCTAAAGGAGGAGTACTTTATCAAGGATATAGACAGAGTAACCAAGTGGAATTTCCTAGACTGGGCTTATAAATCTGTAAAGGGCCTCTTCACTCTAGAGCTACAAAGAGAAATTGAGATAAAGTTTGATCAATTGGATAGTGTAATGCAATTATCTTTGCTTATAGAGAAAGTAATTTGGTTTTAACAAATTGTGGACTTTGTGTTTTGTAGCTAGAGCGAATTTGTTAGAGGATGATACTATTTGTTAGAGGATGGTAAAGTGATAAAGACAAAGTTAAATGGTGTAGGTTGGAGAATTAAAGAGAAGACTAGGTGGGATTTCCCTGTGGATTCCTATTCTATCTATGCTTGTATGGTAAAGCAACAAGAAAAAGATATAATGGTGGAAGATAAAAGGGAAAAAAATGATAGAAACCTAGAGACCTCAAAGGGGGTTACTAGAGAGGCTGGCAGGACACATCCTGAGTAGTCTATGTCTCTTGGTTGCTAGAGAGCAAAACATGGAAGATATACAAAATAAGAAAGAAAATAAAAGAAAATAAAAAAGAAAAGACAAAGGGAAAGCAACTAGGATACAAGCTACTCTTTGACATAAAGACGTCCATAGGTCTTAAAAGGTTTTGGAAGAGAGGATTCTAAATAGTAAATTCAAGTTTACATTAGGTGAAACCCTTGGAATTGCAAAAAGAGAGTTCCATGAAAAAACTATAGATTATTTTTTTAAAAAGACTATTTATGGGTGAGCCAACTTAGGCTATGACACAAAGTTAAGAAGAAACAAGACTAGAAGTTATACAATTGCCTTTTGAACATGATGTAGATGTATGTAGAGGTTGCTTGTGAAGGAGCAGAAGAGCTTTTTGTAAATTGTTGTAGAGAAAAATGTGATATGCAATAAAAACATAAAAGATGTATGGCCTATGCATTATACACAGGATGTAGTGGCTTAATGGGGGATACTAAGGAGTCTTTGAGAGACTTTAGGGGTTTTCTATGCTATGATGCACTTTCATGTTCTAATCCTAATGCCCAAGGTCTCTCCTACTAAGCTTGCCTTCTATTGGCTATAGTTCCTATCATTTTTTAAATTTATATATACATGTGCTTAATTTTCTTATCAAATCATAGTTTTGGATCAATCTATTGCAGGTTAGGAAGTAGATGTGCATTGATGTGGCTCTGATGTAGCCACAAAGTCCAGCATTGGCTATGAGTTCCTTGACAGTCTAGTATTTCTCAACTAGATTCTTGAGCTTGGTTAAAACTTGAAATAGTAAGATGGTCCACTCTCCACATGCTTGCCTTCAAATTTAGTTCATGTCTCTACTTGGCAAAGAACACTAGCTTATCCTCATTCAATTGATCTTTGATAGGTATGGGTTGTGCTTTGGCTGAGAGGAATGGTGCCTATGTGGTTGCCATCTACAAAAAGAAGAGGGATTACCCATTAGACATATCTATAGAAAATATCAAACCTTTAATTTACTTATCTTTTCTTTCACTTGTTTAACCCTTATCACACAATTGTTACTTTGATTGAAGGTTAGGTTTGGCATAATGGGCATTTTTCTCATATGGAGGAGGTGATGGTTAGTTCTCTTGGGTAGAGTACTTGAAAAGAATTGGTGAATGCTTGAAGCTCTCCTCCCCTAATATAGAAAAGAATGAAAGCTTCTAAGCTTGGAAACTTGGTTACAACATGTGCAAGATTTTTTAGGGTTCAGTCAATTATTAATAATGATTTTATTACTATTTATAGTAGGATTAATTTATTTTTGTACAATGGGTTGTTGGAAAACCTAATAGCCTTAGAAATTTGCAATGTATTCGAGCTCAGCAAAAGAGTCTAAGTCTATAGGAGAAGAACCATTATGATGCACAAATAGGACATGATATTGCTTAGTAGTAAGGGTTTATTCAAGTGACTAGCAATGTGGAGTTCCTCTTTATTTAGTTAGTGTTTTGTCTAATAGTTGTGTAATGGATGCTCAAGCAAGGATAGGCCTTGGCTCCATGAAGTTTCTAGAATGTTCTAGAAGCTATTTGCATCATGACTTATGTCATCTTGTTGACATTAGCATACCATATGTCAATATGCATGTCATGCCATGTGGTATCCTCTTATAATGACATGTGTCTCCCTTAACCTCCATAGGCTATAGTATAAACAGGGACCATGGGCTACAATCCCTTCAGTCTTGCCAACACAAGTTGTGAGACTCCTATGAGGTAAGTCCTCTTCCTGTTCTTGTCTTGTTCTAATCTTATCTTGTATTGATCATTGTCTTGTGATCAAGCCGTGCTCTTGTGATGAGGATTCTCTTGTAATCGAGTTATCTCAAAATAAAGTTCTAGTTGAATTTCTCTTTCAAGTTCTTTTCTTGTAAGTTTTGAGAGCAATCTCCTTGCTCTCAAAGAGTACTTATTGTGCCCATAACAATTTGGCAAGAGTCTCCTACCATGATCTTGCCTAGTCGTGATAGAGTCCATGATGGAAGGTATTGGTGCTTCTTTACAAAGCATCCAATAGCAAATCCAAGAGCTTCAAGAAAGTAATTTAAGGCTACAAGAGAGCAACCTCAAGCTTTGGGCTTAGTTGTATGAGACATGCAATGATAGCTTCAAGAAATTCAAGAGATAAGTCGACATCAAGCCAAAGGTCCATCGGCTACTTGAAACCTTCATGATCAACATAAGAAAGAACCAAAAGTCTATCATTTAGATAAATTTGATGGCACAAGGTCAAAATTTAGAGGTTTCCTCCATTAGGTATGATTGTTTATACTTATGTAACTAGACCATTATCTAAATTATGCTTCTCAAGTCAATCTCATAGGAACTCTTCTCTTGGTTTGCCCCTTGATTGAGAAGGAATCCCCATTGCAATATAATTTTGAGGCCTTTGTATAAGAGTTCTCCACCACATTTGGAGAACTAGATACATCAAGAGTAGCTAAAACAAATATTAGAAATATACGCGAAGGGTTGAGACCCACCTTGGTATATACATCAAATTTTTTGCAACTCACATGCAATTTAACATGGCATGAGGATTATTTTATCAGTCAATTTTTTTGGAGATTGAAAGATGACATTTGTAAGAAAAAATGTGGATCCCTTCATATCTATGTGGATTATAGAACACTCAATAAGATTACTATCAAGAATCGCTACCCGTTTTCCTTGATTCCAGAACTCCTTTAACAACTTGGGAAAGCCAAGATAGATCTTTGTGGGACTTGCAATCTTGTCGGGATAAAGGAAGATGATGAATGAAAGATGGCTTTTCTCACAAGATATGGGCATTTTGAATATGTTGTCATGTCATTTGGCCTCATGAATACTCCAATAGTTTTCCAACATATGATGAATGATATCTTTTGAGAATACTTGGATGACTTTATTGTGATATATTTGGATGACATCTTGATATTTTCCAAGAACCAAGAGAAGCATGAGCATCATGCCAAAATAATCTTAAATAAACTATGGAAAGTAGGCTTGTATGCAAAGCTAGAAAAGCATTATTTCCATCAAACTAAAGTTGAGTTTTTGGGGTATGTTTTTTCTAAGAAGGGAATTTCTACCAAGAAGGTACAAACTATTCTATAATCAAATATGCCTTCATTTATGCGAGCTATTCAATGTTTTTTGGTATTTGCAAATTTTTAACGAAACTTTATCAAGGATTGCTCTAATATTGGTGCTACTCTAGCCAACCTAACTAGAAAGGACAACTTTCGATGGGATCAAAAGGCTCAAGAAGCTTTTCAAAGATTAAATCAAGCCTTCACCTCATCATCCATTCTCATCCATGTAGATCCATTAAAGCCATGTATCATGGAGATACATGCCTCAAATTTTGCACTTGGAGCTATTCTATACCAGATTAGTGATTGAGTTCATCCACTAGCTTTTTCACTCTTCTAGAATATTTTATGATTTCTCATGTCTTGAATTGTTGCCAAGAAAGATGTAGTGGCTTCTTATCCAGATTTGACTTCATTATTACGTATAGGCCTGCTAGCCACCAACAAGGGAAGCCAAATGCTTTATCTCAAAGATCCTACATGACACTAAAATAAGGTGATGAAGCCCATGACCAATAGAATTTAGTAATCTTGAAACTTAAGCAAGTGAATTTAAGGGTAGTTATTAGCAAAACCCCAAAAGACATTAGATGCCTATACAAAGGTCAAGAAGGAAATTACAAAAGCATCCTTTGCTAAAAACATAAGGAGGCAATTACATCAAGAACAAGAACAAACTCAAAGGGATTTTTAGGACATTGATGGGCTGCTCTATTATAAAGGACTCCTCTACATTCCTCCCCGTCCTTTGAAAGTGGATATACTCAAGGAGAGACATGATCTCCCCTCAATAAGGCATGTTGGGTTTAACAAGACAATTGAGCTAGTTTTAAGGGTTTTTTGGTGGTTGCAAATGTGGAAACTAGTCAAGGACGTTGTGCATTCTTGTGACACATACAATCGAGCTAAAGTCCCTTGTCATCTGCCCCATGGCCTTCTTCAACCATTACCTATTCCAAGTAATCCATGGTTATCCTTGGCAATGGAATTCATTGTTGACCTACCTTATTCCAAAGGGTATGATTCTATCCTATCGGTGGTTGATCAATTCACAAAAATTGCACACTCTATCCCAACAACAAAGAATATCAATGGTGAAGGGGCAACAAGGATCTTCCTGGGTGGATAGGTATATCAGTAGTACAAGTTACCTAATGATAGTTTATGATCATAGCTCCCATGTGATATGATTCTAACATATTGATGGTTGATTGATTCACAAAAATTGCACACTTTATCCCAACAACAAAGAGTATCAATGGTGAAGGGGTAGCAAGGCTCTTCTTGGAACAAGTATATCAACACCATGAGTTACCTAATGTTATTGTCTATGATTGTAGTCTCCCATTTTATATTTGGGTTTTGGAGAAGCCTCTTTAAACGTCCAAGGGTACAAGTAAATCTTTCTTCAACCAATCACCCGTGATGGGCAAACAAAAAGAGTGAATCAAGTCTTGGATCAATACCTTAGATACATATTCAACTATCGTCAAGACAATTAGGTGGATCTATTACCCCTTGCTAAGTTTGCATATAATAATTCCTCCCATGCCTCCATTCAATTCACACCATTATTGCTAATTATGGTCAATACCCAAGGGTAGACAATCATGTAAGATCATAAGAGATGAATCCGATTGCTATAAACTTAGAGCTCAACAACTCTTTAATATTCATAAACAGTTACAAACATAGGTCAAACAAGCTCAAGAGAAATATAAGAGAAATGCAAATAAGCTTCACATGCAACATCCATCATACAAATTGGAGATCAAGTTTAGTCTTTTTGACGTGATCTATGTTCTTCTCACCCCTCCTAGAAACTAGATTATCAATGACTTGGGCCCTTTAAGATTCTTGGTCAAGTAAATTCGACTTCCTTAGTCCATGAAAATTCATATTGTATTTCATGCTTCAGTCTTGGAGCCATATCATACATCCAATATTCCTAGAAGAATACCAATGATATCACCTCCAATCATAATTGAAGATCACCAAGAATATGAAGTAGACAAAATCCTAGATTTGAGAATTTCAAGAGGTAGATTATAGTATCTTGTCCATTGGAAGGGCTATATACAAGTGAACAAATATGAGAACCAGCTTCACATCTTCAAAGAGCTCCTATTAAGGCCCATAAATTTCATCTTCAACATCGAACCAAGCTAAGGCCTATTGAAAATCACATCAGCACCACTCATGGAACTCGATGCTAGAAGGGAATAATGTAACAAGTGCTCAAGCAAGGATAGCCCTTGGTTCCATGAAGTTTCTAGAATATTATAGAACATTCTAGAATATATTTTCATCATCGCTTATGTCATCACTGATGTTAGAGTACCATGGGTGTCAGTATTCATATCATGCCATATGTGTCGATATGCATGTCATGCCATGTGGCATCCTCTTGTAATGACATGTGTCTTCTTCTAGTTCTTGTCTTGTTCAAGTCTTGTCTTGAATTGAGTCTTGCCTTGCAATCAAGCCATGCTGTTATGAGCATTCTCTTGTAATCAAGTTCTCTTGCAATCAAGTTCTAGTTCAATTTCTCTTTCAAGTTCTTCTCTTGTAAGTTGTGAGAGCAATCTTACGGCTCTTGCTGTGCCCATAACAACAATGAGTGATATAGCAACTTTTTTTATGCATTGAGATTGCAAGATTCAAGGATAGAGTAGAAGAATATAGAGTCATAGTACATGGGTGTCTCTCTTTAGCAAGCTCATTGCAAGATGTTTGGCCAAGGTGAAGAGGCATCTACCATGACTAGTCATCTACCTTGAGTGGCCATGTCATGGTACATTTGATACCAACTTCATGTGAAATGGTTAGGAAACATACCCAAAATTTTGAGTGTGTCCATCTAGAGAATGGGTCTTTAAGTTATGTAGTTGTTGCATATGTCATGAAGATTTTACTTTTTTACCATTGTGCTTCTGAGAGTCCTTGTGAGAGTTGCTCTCAAGTCAAGATGCTTGTATGACATAAATGCTCTTGATCTTCCCATGTGGGATGCGAGAGGTGAGTATAACCATGTTAACATTAACGAGACCTAGATCAATCATGGTTTGGAGCTTTGTGAATGTGCTAAAGATAGAGTCTAGTTGTAAAAAGCACTCGGTGGTAGATCACTTAGTTTGGCATCCTAGTTCTTCCACCATTTTGTAAATTGAACATGGTAACATTGGGGCACTTTTTAATTGCTTAGAGGAAGTGACTTACTTGCATTGATCCTAAAGGGAGGCTTGTTAAGGTCAGGCCTTAGAAGCAAATTAGTTGAGATCAATGGTACCTTTTGGTCAAAGGATGTGAGATAGGGTTTCAAGTAAAATATAGTTGACTCTTGGGCAAGGTTCTTCTAGGGGTTTCGAGTTTAATATGATAAACTCTTGGGTAGTTCCCACAAGATTCATTAAGAGGAGTTTAGGTCAAAAAACTAGGAAGGGTCTAGAGTTACCATTTAGCACAACATATATGGATGTCTTGGGGTACATATGGGGCAATGGTTTCAATAGCAAGGATGGTCTAGTTTGATTGACTTGTGATCTCTTGTCAGGGAGATCTATAGAATGGGGTTGTTGTTGTTGCATTTCCTATCTTTGAGAGTTTGTGCTAGCTAGTGTAGGATGCCACAAAGACTCATGGTAGTACAATAGCAAGGGAAATATTTTCTTAGGGAACTAGAGGTTTCTACAAACTTCATAGTATCCTTGGGCTTGTAGAAGATCCTTGGGTACCCATCAAGTTGTGGTATGTGGCTTGAATAATGGTGTTTGCATATTGGTTTTTTGTCAAAAGAACGCCATTGTTTGGGTAGAGCTAGATCTTGTGAGGGATAAGCTAGACTACGGTCTCCACTAGCACTAAGGTGGTGAGTTAAGGTGCTCACAAGTTGGTTATTATGAGCTTGCATATTTATCAATTCTAATAGGATGGCCATTTCAACTATGGGGTGTTAAGTGGAGGTTGTGGTATTAGCATCCCTTTTGGAAGAGGGCGTAAAGTTAGTTTCCCTAAGGCTGAAGGCTAAGATAACTCTAGCTCCAAGAAGTTCCATATATATGTACTTTTTAACATAGTTGACATGGAAATTTATGTTGAATTTAATCACTCTTGATTGGACCTCATCTCCTTATCCATAAAGTGATAGGGTGGAACATATCCTATTTGCACCATCTTCTTATCAGGCATTGCATATCCTTCTTTGCCATTTTGAATACTACACTGCTTTGCTCGCAATCGTTGAAACAAAAGTGCATTGTGAAACTTTAGAAACAAAATTTTTCCTTTGCATACCTTGGTTCTCCTCAAGAGAAATAGCTTTTCATGTCCTGTGCAATAAAACAATAGAGTCAGTACTCTCCATAATAAGTGCCAAATCATACTCCACAAGATAAGTGTTTGCATCCCATATTGGCCCTTGCTTCCATAGCTTGCATGGATAGTTAGTTTCAAAGATAAAAGAAAAGGGATCAAATAGAGGCTCTTTCTTATAGAATTCACTTTGTAACTTTCCTTAAGTACATGTAACATGCTTAGGGACACCTTCCATAGCAACATGCATTCTTTTAACACAAGATTTTGCATCCAAAGTTAAAAATTGCTCTTCGTGTTTTTGGCTTTTCTTGCTCAACACATTCATTGTTGCCTCTTCCAAAGTACCATCACTCTCCTCAATATTCTCTAATGCATGCTTCGTATGTGTAGTAAGAGCCAACTTTGTAGTGTCCTAGCTTTTCACTCCAACTCATCACTTATTTTCTATAGTCTTCAAATCCCCAAAAAGCAAACTCTACCTTTGCCTCATCATCTAGTACATCGTGCTATTGCATGAGTTATTCAATAGAAAAAAGTCATGCATATATATCCTCATCCACAATCTCAAAAAATATACTTATCTTTACAACTCATGAGCTACCAAACTCAAAAACCAAGCCACTTGTGGAACTCCTCAGTAGAGGCACTAAGATTTATGTCTTATGAGTGGTGGATGGGAAACCCCCTAGATATGACTTGACAAGAAGAGACAAGGAGTGCCAATTATGGTGTTGTGGCTTGGTGCTATGTCTTCAATCAACAATCACAATCCTTGGAGTATTGTTGATAGTACGAGATAAATAGATTAAATAATAAAGTTGAATCCCAAGACCACCATCCAAGAAGGCATCAAAACTTACTAACCGCATAGATCTAGGTTTAACAACTTATCAAGAAGACCACCTCATGTAGATAGCAAGCTTAGGAAGTTTCAAGAATATCATAAGATACATCAAGTGTCAAGTAAGATGGCATCTAAGTATACCTAGCGCTAAAACATTTACTTGTCCCAGATATTTATAGGCATGTACATCCTCACCCTTATGTTGCATGAAAAGAAAACACAAAGTACCTAACAAGATCTCCTATCATAGCATCAAGCATCATAGTAGATCTACCGCACATCATAGGCAAAATTCAAAAGCTTGGAGCTTAGACATATAGCACCATAAATTTCCCCTCATTACAAAAGGACCATTGAAATAAAACAAGTTGGATGCACACATAGCTTATGTAAATGTTCAAGGCTTCTGAGAGAGCTCTACCTTACTTCAAAGCATAATTCCTTAGTTCCAAAAGACAACAACCCCCAAGTTCATCTCAACCACAAAAGAACAAAGTTGCTAAGCATGATAGAATAATAACCACCCCTCTATGTATATTATCATTTGTTAGGCCTTTAAATAGAGCATCAATCATTATCATATGATATGACTATTTAGAACACAAGCATGATGATGATAGTGGGAGAAAAGTGTAGTCCAATACATAGAGGCAAGTACAATGTGAAAGGTTGATAAATATTTTGATACTAAGTTATATGCTTTGAAAATTGGCTCCTCCTCACTTTTCATGAAACATGCAACATAATAGCTTGCCACGCTCAAATGGTTGCCTTTATTGGCACGTTCAGCTCCTTTAATATTTCTTGTTCCATTAGATTGGCACTAGCCTGTCTATCAAGGAAAAGATGGAGGCTTCTAAACTAATTGAAGATTGCGATAAACCAATCAAAGGATCGATGCCTCCAATGCATCTTCAAGGAAAAACATTACAAGGTTTTGATGATGCAACCTATGTGTTAACTGCAAGTCAACATGCAACATGCAAGCAAGCACAAAGAAGGAGCCTAATTTTTGGATTATTAGCCACAACATAATGTGCATGAAGCACTTGCATATTTAAATTGACAAAAGGTTGCAATGAAGGTATTAATACATCATGTAAATACACAAGCCCTAGTTGATCCTATGCAAATTGTAATATTAGAGTAGGCTCCTGAGGAAAAACTGCAAAGGTTCTAGTTCATTCTCACCATGGGAAAAGCATGCAATAAGAGATGACCGATCTTCAGGCCCAAAAAGTGGGCTAGATGCCCACAAGGGATGTGAAAACACTAACCCTAAAAAAGTGTATAAAAAGGATGAGAATGAATAGAACAAACTACTCATGTGTGTGCAAACTTTGTGCACTTGCTTTCTTTGTCAAAGAGAGAGTGAGGGTGAGATTGGGAGTAAGAGTGAGAAAGTGAGGGTGAGGGACCAAGAGGGTGAAGCTCTCATGTTCTTCTCTCCAAGCACTCTTTCCTGCCATGCCCATGCTTCCTCTCTTGCATGTGGAGGCCATAGAGGATCGAGGGACAAAGGAGTAGCACTCACTTGAGTTTTGGAGCTTGTGTATGCATCCATCATGGTTGGTGGTATGCTACGCAATGCTCAGTATACTACAAACATATTTCAATCGATGTGCAAGTGGCTAGGTGAGAGCTAGCCCAATGATTTATTTTGTTAAAGTTTGTGAAATAATAGGAGTTTATCCGATGGTCCCAGGACATTGGGCACGTATTGCCCAACATTTTGGTTTGTTGGAACCAAGCACACATTGACACAAAGTCACCAAAATAGTTATTCATTGTAGAATAGAAGAGATGCTTAAGCATTGACTGTGAAACATATACAAATAATAGTTTAGGTCTTTTCATTTGTTGTTTGTTGCAGAATGGGAGGGGTGCATATGGGTACTAACTTTGAGACACATTGTGGGATGATTGGAATTTATTTCAATTTTTTAAAAAGGTGATTAACATGTTGATGGATAGGGTTAAACTCTTTGTTTTGCAATTTTAATGTTTTTCTATTATTTACACTTTTTCTTTTAAAAATGTACTCACCTTGTGATGGGGTGATAAGACTTGTAGCAGGTCATCTTACTTGGAGGAAGAAGAAAGGAAAGAGAGGAAGAGAAGAAAGAGAAAAAGAAAAGAAAATAGAGCAAGAAAAAAAAGGAAAGAAGGAAAAAAAGAAAAAAAGGAGGGTTAGGAAAGAAGAAGAAAGGGTTAGGAAAGGAGAAGAAAAGAGGGGGGAGGTGGCTCAAATAGGGGGGAAGTGGGGTCTTCCTTTCTCTTCTCTCCATCTCCACCCTTCATCTCCCTTCTCCACCTCCTCTCCACCATAGCTACCCCCATCTCCTTCCCCTCTCCATCTCGACTTCACCTCCTCCCGACTACCACCCTTGGCCTACCGTTGATTGCCTTCTCTGCTACCGGAGGAGCTTTGGCAACCACAAGTTTTCACAAGCCTTTGTCGTCACCGTACTTGCACTCTCCGCCACCTCGTCCGTGCCCCCCATTGCCACCTATGCCTATCGTGGGCCATGCCAACACTGGCTCCACCCCACCTGCAGTCTAGCTCCCACCCCCGCGCACCCCCACCTGGTTCACTGCCTCGACCCTACTGCTACCTTCATTGCTCCCATTCCACCACTTGCCCAGCTGCGTGCCTCTCCCATCGTCACCTAGCTTCGATCCCCTCGCCTTGCCTTTGTCCCGCTGCCTCCTTCCTTACTATTCTACCCTCTCGAGTCTCCCAACTTTTCAGCTTTAACGTCAATAGCGCAGCGGCTCCTCCTCTATCACAGCCGCCACGGCCAGCTCTGCCTCCTCTCTACCATAAGTAGCATTGGCAATGGCCACAATAGAAAAGTTGTATACCATAATGTCACTATATTTATAACCGAATTTATTTATTTATTTAAAAAGTGCCTTTAATAGAGTAAAAATAAATAATATAATTTTTGCCAATGGTCACAATAGAAAAGTTGCATACTATAATGTGAAATCCAAATTGTCTCTATTCTACTATACATGAACATCATCTAGGCTCAAACTTCCAACGATTGTATCTTTGATTATAACTCATTTTTGTACCACCAGCCACTATACTATAGCCTTTCTCATGGCATCCACATTCTGCTATCGGCAAACTATAATGGAGAGGTTGGTTAAATACATGTGAAGCATGGAAGGGCATATCTGTTTCCTTTGGGCAACCCGTACTCTTCGAATGGGGCTTGGAGTATAATCCTCTTTTATCGAGCCATTTCCATTTTTTAGACACTTGCCTTGCAAACATCTACTTTTGCAAATGTCTACATGTTTGTAAAGGCCCTAAAGCTGATTTCACAACAACATGGTAAACAATCAACCTCTAAGGCTCCTTGTCCACCATGATAAATACCTACATGTCTATCATAGTTTGACATTAGTCTAGATGGGCTTAGTTTTAAAGCAATAGCTTGCAGATTGGTAGGTTTATGGTTCCATACTTAGAGCCCGAACATGCCTAGATCAAAAAACCTAAGTGATCTCATGAAGCACATGAAAATGAAGGTGGGGCATGGCAACTTGAGCCCACAAAGTCTTTGTACCCACTAGTTAGTTGCTTTCACGCGACCTTGCTCGGTCGATGTAGTCCCTCCATTTTTGGATGGACTACATCGTCTTCTTGAAGTAATGGGTACATGGCTTCAAGTGATTGGACTTGGCAATGACCACACACACACTCACTCACTCACTCACTCACTCACTCCCTCCCTCCCTCACTCACTCACTCTCCTCTGGCAATGTGTGGTTCCATTCTCTCTCCTTCCTATCATCAAAAACACGTCATCAAGACAATGGCATGACGCCAAAGCTTGACTACACTTGTTGTCCCCACTCAAGTCAATTAGGGCACAGCTCTTAGCTCCTACTTTTCACATAAAAGGTAGCCCTCTCTTTGGCTAAGACACGTAAGGCATTCTCGCCCTGAATTGTGGTGGGTCCAGATGAGGATTTGCAGTACATGTAGGATTTCACATCCCCATCTGTGTTATTGGACTTGTGAAAATGCAAAACGACAGTTCTTTTTTGCTTGTTGATTGGTTCATTTTGAGCCTCCAAAGTTTTGGATGGACTACCTCCTTAAGAAAGGTAATGGCCTTTTGATAAAAAATGAGTAAACGCCTTTTGATATAAAATCCTTACTATTAGTTAAGAGGAGGTCAGGGGCTGCTACCATGTGGCAGCCCCTGACCTCCCCTTGACTTATCGCGGGGGTGCCGCGCGTCCGGCACCCCCTCACCACGAAAAGGGCGCTGACTCCTAAGCTCCTGCGTCGACCTGCGCCCCCGCCTCCTCGAGCTGCGTCCCTTGGCCGACGACCCTCCAGAGTCCACCTCGAGCTGTGCAGTGACCTCATCTCGAGCCTCCACCTCCTCGAGCTGCATCCCTCGACTGATGACCCTCCACCTCGAGCCAGCTCTATATAAAGAGCAGGTGCGACGATCATCTGCTCCGATTCTACTCCGACGATCAATGTGAGTGTGTATGTGTGTGAGAGAGAGTGTGTGAGTGTATGTGCATCAATGTGTGTGTGTGTGTGTGTGTGTGTGTGTGTATGTGTGTGTGTGTGTGTGAGTGTATGTGCATGTGTACGTGTGTGTGTGAGTGTGTGAGTGTATGTGCATCAATGTGAGTGTGTGTGTGTGAGAGAGAGAGAGAGAGTGTGTGTGTGTGTGTGTGTGTGTATGTGTATCAATGTGAGTGAGAGAGTGTGTGTGTGTGTGTGTGCGTGTGTGTGTGTGAGAGAGAGTGTGTGTGTGTGTATGTACATGTGTGTGTGTGTGTGTGTGTGTGTGTGAGTGTGTGAATGTATGTGCATCAATGTGTGTGTGTGTGTGTGTGTGTGTGTGTGTGTGTGTGTGTGTGTGTGTGTGTGTGTGTGTGTGTGTGTGTGTGTGTGTGTGTGTGTGAGTGTGTGAGTGTATGTGCATGTGTAAGGCAAGTGCGTGCGTGTGTGTTGGTTTGACGTTACTCTCTAACATGATTTTCATTTTTCCATGCAATTTTTGTACTTTTGCTTTCATCATCAACTCTACTCTTTCGTCATCGTCAATACTTCTCAGGTGCATCTCTCTCTCTCTCTCTCTCTCTCTCTCTCTCTCTCTCTCTCTCTCTCTCTCTCTCTCTCTCTCTCTCTCTCTCTCTCTCTCTCTCTCATAAAGTTAATTAGAAAGTTGAAATTGTAGCACTTTGATCATGTGTCTCATTTAAGTATTCATGTAGGCATCTCTCTCTCTCTCTCTCTCTCTCTCTCTCTCTCAAATTTATAAAAGTTAAAATTGCAATATTTTAATTTATTGGATGTTTAATTTTTTAATGTATGCATGTCATGTCTTTTGATATGAAAGTGTGTTAATATTATTTCTTAATGTGTTTATGTGTGTTATTAATTCATGTGTTACGTGTGTCATTAATTAATGTGTGTACGTGTTTTAGTATAAATGTGTGATAACATTATTATGTTTGTGTTAATAGTATGTATTCATATGTATATATGTGCTAATAATTAATGTGTATTATGCATTTGAAAATGAATGTGTGTTATTAAATAATGTGTATTATGCGTGTTATTAATGTATGCATGTCATGTCTTTTGATATGAAAGTGTGTTAATATTATTTCTCAATGTGTTTATGTGTGTTATTAATTAATGTGTTATGTGTGTCATTAATTAATGTGTGTATGTGTTTTAGTATAAATGTGTGATAACATTATTATGTTTATGTTAATAGTATGTATTCATATGTATATATGTGCTAATAATTAATGTGTATTATGCATTTGAAAATGAATGCTTGTTATTAAATAATGTGTATTATGCGTGTTATTAATGTATGCATGTCATGTCTTTTGATATGAAAGTGTGTCAATATTAGTTCTTAATATATTTATGTGTGTTATTAATTAATGTGTTATGTGTGTCATTACATTGTTAAGGTGTATTACGTGTTTTAAGTGTGTTATTAATTAATGTGTGTTATGTGTTTTAGAATAAATGTGTGATAACATTATTATGTTTGTGTTAATAGTATGTAATCATATGTATATATGTGCTAATAATTAATGTGCATTATGCATTTAAAAATGAATGTGTGTTATTAAATAATGTGTATTATGTTATTAAGTAATGTGTATTATGTGTGTGATTAATTAATGTGTTATGAGTGTCATTACATTGTTAAGGTGTACTACGTGTTTTAAGTGTGTTACTAATTAATGTGTGTATGTGTTTTAGTATAAATGTGTAATAACATTATTATGTTTGTATTAATAGTATGTATTCATATGTATATATGTGTTAAGTGTGTTATGGAGAGGATGTGTGATATATATATATATATATATATATATATATATCTATCTCTCTCTCTCTCTCTCTCTCTCTCTCTCTCTCTCTCTCTCTCTCTCTCTCTCTCTCTCTCTCTCTCTCTCTGTGATCTCTTAATACTTTGTGTAACCATGACAATATGGAGCATGCTGAAACATCTGATGCAAGAAACAATGTCCATGTACCAGACATTGTTTTGTATACTCCCAATGCATGAATGAATGTGCGTAAAGTCAAAGACATGGCTAGGAGGAAGTCAGTACGGCGTGCCCTCAAACATGTCAAAGGACACAACACTTCCGTCGTATCCCTAAAGCTCATGCATCAGTTGGATGCAATTGAGAAGCAAATCAAGAGTTTAAACAAACGTCAAAGAGTTTCGAACTCCTTCTATCAAAACTTTGGTGATCGCCTTCAAAGGATCGAAAAAATCCTTGCAGAAAAATATGAAGGAGGCTTGGCTGATAGGATAATTTTGCAAGACGAGATAGATGAAATAAAGGGCTATATAGGAGAAATCTATGAGTTGGTTCACAAGCACTGGCCACGGCGTGCTTTGGAAGACCATGCAAAAAAGTTGCGAGACCTTGCTAAGAGCAATGATCATATAGAGGATTGAGTGTGTGAATTACTAGCTCAAAAGAATTCAAGCGTGCTTGCACCTGAGAGCATTTGCCTCGATGTGCATGTCACATCTCTAAAAGTTTGCCTCAATAGGTTCTCTGCAATGTTGAACCTATTGAATCATCGAATGAGTTCATCGTCCAATGCATAGTTCTCTTAGCATATCTAAGGATTTCAATAACTTTTTGTCGGATCCTCCGATAGACATGCCATTCTATTGTTGCGTTTGAGAATTTTCATGTGATTTGGACTTTTGTATTCCCCACGATAATGACATAATATGCTCTTTCAATTTATATTCTTGCATATGTAAGATTATATTGTTGCTTATGTGATGTTATAATCTTCAAATTTTATATTGAAATAGTATTTAGAACAAATTTATCTTGAGGTATATCTTTGCTAAAGTCTTCCCTAAGAGATAGGAAAAAAATTTAGTACACCTAGGCCATAAAAGTATGCAATTACGTTTAAAGAATGTTCTCTCTCTCTCTCTCTCTCTCTCTCTCTCTCTCTCTCTCTCTCTCTCTCTCTCTCTCTCTCTCTCTCTCTCTCTCTCTTTAAAAATACGTTGTATAACGATGACCATATGGAGTGTGCTGAAATATCTGATGCAAGAAACAATGTTCCTGTACCAGACATCGTTTCATGCGTTCTCAACACGCGGATGAATGTCCGTAAAATCTAAGGCATGGCAAGGACGAAGTTAGTTTGATGTGCCCTCAAACATGTCAAATGTCACAACAATTGTGTTGTATCCCTAAAGCTCATGCATCGGTCACTACAAGGGAATGGGGCACTAGCGACGCCGATTAGCGACGGCGGATATCGGCGTCGCTATATGCGTCGCCGCAGGGAAAAAAAGTGCGGCCGAAACCAGAGCGCCGTTTTCATTTTGTTTTCTTCGCCTTTTGAGAGCGAGAGCGAGGGAGAGAGCGAGGGAGAGAGCCAAGGCTTTGTGGGAGAAGAGGAGGAAGAGACTTACCGCCGCCACCGCCGCCGCCACCGTCGTTGTTCGTGAAGGAGAGGAGGAGCCCTCGTTGCAAAGAGAAGCCGCCCATGCTTGCCATATCTCATTGGTGAGTCTCCCTCTCTCTTTCTTTTACTTGTTGAAGGTTTAAATCGTTCTCTTTTGTTTGTTTAGGAGAGGAAATGAAAGAGAAGGATAGGGAGAGGGAGAGAGAGTGAGAGAAAGAGAGGGAGAGGGAGAGAAAGAGAGGGAGAGTGCATTCTCTCTCTCTCCCTTTTGCTTGTTTAATGTTTAAATTACTTTCTTCTTTGCTTGTTTAGGAGAGGAAACGAGAGAGTAAGAGAGAGGGAGAGGGAGAGGGAAAGAAAGAGAAAGAGAAATAGAGGGAGAGGGAGAGGGAGGGGGAGGAAATAGGAGAGGGAGAGAAAGAGAAAGAGAGGGAGAAGGAGGGAGAATGCATTCTCTCTCTCCCTCCCTCTCCCTTTTGCTTGTTTAATGTTTGAATCACCTTATTTTTTACTTGTTTAGGAGAGGAAATGAGAGAGAAAGAGAGTGAGAGGGAGAGGAAGGGAAAGGAAATGAGAGAGGGATAGAAAGAGAAAGAGAGGGAGAGTGCATTGTATCTCTCCCTCTCCCTTTTGCTTGGAGGATGTTTAAATCACTTTATTTTTTGCTTGTTTAGGAAATGAGAGAGAAAGAGAGATAGAGAGGGAGAGGGAAAAAAAGAGAAAGAGAGGGAGAGGGAGAGGAAGAGGGAGAGGGAGGGGGAGGGGAAGGAAATGAGGGAGAGAGAGGGAGAGGGAGAGGGAGAGGGAGAGGGAGAGGGAGAAAGAGGGAGGGAGAGGGAGAGAGAGGGGGAGGGAGGAAATGAGAGAGGGAGAGAAAGAGAACGAGAGGGAGAGGGTGAGGGTGAGGGTGAGGGTGAGAGAAAGAGAGGAAGAGAGGGAGAGGGAGAGAAAGAGAATATTTTTTGCTTGTTTAGGAAATGAGAGAGAAAGAGAGATAGAGAGGGAGAGGGAAAAAAAGAGAAAGAGAGGGAGAGGGAGAGGGAGAGGGAGAGGGAGAGGGAGGGGGAGGGGAAGGAAATGAGGGAGAGAGAGGGAGAGGGAGAGGGAGAGGGAGAAAGAGGGAGGGAGAGGGAGGGGGAGGGGGAGGGAGGAAATGAGAGAGGGAGAGAAAGAGAACGAGAGGGAGAGGGAGAGGGTGAGGGTGAGAGAAAGAGAGGAAGAGAGAAAGAGAGGGAGAGGGAAATGAGAGAGGGAGAGGGAGAGGGAGAGGGAGAGAAAGAGAAAGAGAAGAGAGAAAGAGAGGGAGAGGGAGAGGGAGAGGGAGAGAGGGTGAGAGAAAGAGAGGGAGAGGGAAATGAGAGAGGGAGAGGGAGAGGGAGAGAAAGAGAGGGAGAGGGAAGGGAAGAAAATTTAAGATAATATACGTATTGATAATGGTATGCAATGTGCTTTGCATATGGCCACGTACTTCATCAAAATGAACCCAAAATTATTGTTATAGAAAAAGAAACCCTTAAATTGAGTATAGGATAATTTCTCTCAGGTCTTATGACTATGAGTAGAATTGATTGAAATAAATTTTATTACTATAGTTATAAAATTTCATAGATGGCGTGCATTAATTTTAAAATGGATTACTTATACTCAAAGCCGAGATATAACAAAAAATTATCTACCGGGACAAATAAATCGTTGAGCATGATACAAGGCCGAGATATAACATCGGATAATCTCTCGACTACTATATACAATGCAAGGTTTATGGTCAACTTGCAACTTGACGTACATCTCCATAAAGCTATCCATTTAAGCCTTGTTTGCTGTAATGTAGATAAGATGGCAAACGAAGAAGGTCCTATTGTTCAAGACCGCGAGTCGTATCTTAATCAGCGTGTCCCATGTCCTTGCTCTCAATGCAAGTTGGCAATTAGACGAAAACGCATTGTCTATAGAACACGTACGACGATTTGGCGAGTTTCAATCTGAGATCATTGATCAGGCGATTGCAGACTTTCAGCAAACAGTACGGTAATTTGAAGTTAGCATTTTTCATGCATTGTACTCTCAAGCTAATTGAAAACCATACACAATAAGATTGGGTCTTGTTGGTAAATTTTGTATCCAGGGGGGTGATGTCTCGACCCAAGGGGGAGTGCACCCTTTGCGGCCAATTAGAAGAGTTCGTGGACGTGCGATGGATGGATTGCAAGAGCCAATCGACCACTCGCAAGGCCCATCTATACCGTCAATGCCAGAGGAGACAGACAACCTTCCCGACTTGCCTACAATCTTGGAGCCTGAGATGGAGGCAATGATCGATGTATTGATTCCCATGGATGTTGAGACATCTGACCCGCTCAGAGAGGAAGCATCCATACCATTATATGATGGGTGCCGAGTATCTCGGTTGAAGACATTGCTTGCACTCTTAAGTGTGCAAGCAAAATACGGTTGGAGCGATACGAGTGTGACTGAGTTATTCAGGTACCTTGCACACAGACTTCATTGTTTTTTTTATTTAACAGTATTATTGCAAACATGGATAGATTTTTCAAGGTGTTTTATGATTTTTTCAGGTTATTGAAATATCATATATTGCCACCTGCAAACACCATGCCTGAGTCTCGTGATGATGCGCGACATGTTTTACGGAAGCTTGGCATGGACTACAATAACATCCATACATGTATCAACGACTGCATATTGTTTCGAGATGAATACGAGAGTATGGAGACATGCCCAAAGTGTGGTGCTCATAGGTATCGACAGGACTTGCAAGGGCAAACCATCCCTCAAAAAGTCCTCAAACACTTTCCGCTCATCCCCCGCATAAACCACATGTTTCGTACGTCTGCCATGGCAAGCTTGACAACGTGGCATGTGCAGAATAGGTCCACGGATGGAGTTCAATGAATATCAGCAGATTCGTGCGCATGGAGCCACATTGACTCTACCTTCCCAGGCTTTGCGCGAGAGCCAAGGAATCTTCGGCTCGGTCTCGCCATGGATGGTGTGAACCCATTCGGTTTGCGCTTGACTTCTTACAGTGTGTGGCCTATAGTGCTTGTCAACTACAACATTCCTCCATGGCTTTCTACGAAGAAAGGACATCTCATCCTTAGCTTTCTCGTCCCGGGCCGCTACAAAGTAAAAAATATGGACGTGTATCTTCGTCCATTAGTCGATGAGCTTAAGATTTTGTGGGAGGAGGGGGTCACGGTGCAAGATATGAGCAGGCGCGATGGTCGGCGATCAGCCAACATTCGAGCCATTCTCATGTGGACGATGCATGACTTTCCGGGATTGGGAGAGTGCTCAGGTGAGCAGACCTTTGTTCTCGCCGGTAATATCTATATTTTATTTCATTCAATCAAGTATTCACTAGGTCGTGGATCGCCTTGCAGGTCTCGTTACCTCAGGTTATCATGCATGTCCATTGTGTGGACCACAGTTAGACTCCCGAAGGTCACGAACCATAAAGAAGATGGTATACCAAGGACACGCCGCTTTCTTGCCGGAGGATCATGAACTCAGGGAAGGTTTTCTTGGACGACCTCCAGCACGTATGAACGCTGCAAGCTGGTACGAGCTGAAAATGGTAAACCCGGATTCACATCCAAATGGAATGCGGCGGTTCTCAGTTTTCTACGAGTTGCCATATTGGACCCACTTACAGGTCAACCACTTGTTGGATCCCATGCATATTTTCAAAAATGTGGGCAGCTTGCTATGGGACCACATCACAGGAAAGAGAGACACTATAGGGGCACGAATGGATTTAAAGGAGGTAGGTAAGATGGAGGCGCTTTGGCCGCAGTCGAGTGCTGAAGGGGGAGTGCAGCTTCCTCGCGCTCCCTGGGTTTTGTCTACCAAAGAAGAGCGCATTGTGAAGCAAGTAATCAAGTCTATCCGCACTCCGACGGGTATGATGCGTTCTCTCAGGTCCGCATTTTCTAAAGATGACCAGATTTCTGGGCTAAAATCCCATGATTGGCATAAGATATGTCAGGTTTGTGAACAGAATGGATTTTAATTAGCGTGGACATTTTGAAATTTGAAAAGTGACCATTATTCTTAATGCTTTCTCATTTTTGGCAGTTTGTCCTACCGATAGCGATCGCGGGATGCCTAACTCCAGAAATTCGCGGGGCCATTTACAAGCTGTCGACTTTGGTGCAATGGATCTCACAGAAAGAGATTAAGACGTCCTCTATTGAATCCGCAAGGCGGGGAGCAGTTGAGACGGTCTGTCTCTTTGAGAAATACCTGCCCACTAGCATGCTCACGATACAAGTTCACCTTCTTGTGCATCTTGTGGATGAAGTGGAGATTGCTGGACCTGTCCATACGCGATGGATGTTCTTCCTGGAGCGCTTCATGAAAACCCTGAAAGGCTTTGTGCGACAACGAGCTCGTTCGGAAGGTAGCATGGCGGAAGGTTGGTTGGTGTCAGAGGCGTTAGTGCATATCTCACAATGGCTACCAACGGTGGAACCAGACAATGAAATGCTATGGACGCTGAAGGACGATGACAGGCTGACTGGAGATGTGGTGGTTGGAAATGGGGTAGAAAAAAGAATGGATGCCTCAATGGAAGAGAAGGTGAATCGCTTTTGTATGTTGCACCATGCCTCCATGGAGACGTGGCTCGCCAAGTACCAGATTGCAAGGCAAGATCGAGAGGAGTTCCCGGTGCCAGCCACAGTGGATAGATTCTCTACGGGCTGGATGATGGATTGCATGCGTGCATACATGTCACATAGACGATCCGACGCACACAAGGCAATCAAGAGTGGGGCTCCAAAGCCCGAGTGGTTAGATGCAGAACAAATTCGCCAGGACATTGGAGTCAGCAGCGGGAGGCAGCGAGGGCACGAATCGAGGCCGGATCGGTACGTCATCTTGGGAGTGGCGGCCACAGGACATATTTGGAGGACTTTGTAAGATTCTCTTTTGTTTTGCTTATTTGTTTTTTTGAGATATTCTTTGTACTGACAATCATGTTTCTAACAGTTAGCATTTTGTTTTCTTTGCAGCACTCCATTACAAATCGCGATCCGCAAGGCCTTGAGACTCGATATGCGGAGAAGCACGGTCTCAGATCATTGATCGACCGATTGTATAGACGCGGCGGCCCAGTAAGTCACTCATCTTTCTTGTCCGTAGTTACCATGAGATATTTGAATGCATTATTGTATGGTGGATTGATATGTTGTTTCTTTTTCTGCAGAATCCGTTTGATGCTCCTTTGCGGCGGGACGAGCTTTCGGGGGACGAGGATTTGTAGCTCGCCCTTGGATCCTTAGAGCTCACATACCTTTAGTTTTTAGTTGCCCGATCTATGTAGACATTTTCTATGTATTAGTGATATTGTTTTATGATTGTACCAATCGCATTTTATGCGATATCATGTATTTATTTCATCCATCAGTTTTATGATTTCAGTATACATTCTTTTTGTTTGCAAACGCTTTGTATGAAGCAGTGCAGAAACTATTTTGTATGGCTCTCATACAGCACACAGTGCTATATGTGGCAGGGCAGCTTGGTGCCCTGCCACAAATTTTTTTTTTCTCTGTTACCGTCGCTATTTGCGTCGCAAAATCACTGCACGCGTCGCTATTGCCGTCGCTATCAGCGTCGCAAATTCTCTGTAACCATCGCTATATGCGTCGCATATAGCGACGCATATAGCGACGGTTCTATGGCGTCGTCAATAACGACACTTTTTGCAACGACGGGGGCAAATTTTGTTGTTTGTATTTTCGTCGCTTTAAACGTCGCTATAAGGTCTATATCTTGTAGTGGGTTGGATACAGTTAAGAAGCAAATGAAGAGTTTAATCAAACTTCAAAGAGCTTCAATCTCCTTCTGCCAGAACTTTGATGTGAATCGTCATACGCATTCATCGTCCAATGCGTAGTTCTCTTAACATATCTAATTCCTTTAAGACTTTTTGGACAAATCCTCCAATAGATATGTCATTCTATTGCTGGGTTTGAGAAATTTCATGTGATTTGGACTTATGTATCCCTCACAACAATGATGTAATATGCTATTTCAATTTATATTCTTGCCTATGTGAGATTACATTGTTCCCTATGTGAAATTATAATCTTTATCATAGTATAGACTATAATAATGTTTCAAAAAACTTTGCATTTGTAAATACTAATATCAAAGTACATTTTTCTTTTTATCTCAGGTTTTTCTCGACAATGGTACTTCCAACACATTCTGTGCCTAGAGATCGTGTATTATGTGCACGCATGGAAATGCTCAAAATTACTAGACATAAACGTAGGCACATTGCAAGAGTTAGGACTGAATTACATGTTCGTGACCATGCAAGAGATATGTATGAACAACATCATGCAAATGGAAACAATATGGATGTTCAAATCCCAAATTAGCTTATATCAAACCGATCAATTTCGCGCTGCATCTTGCACTGCTACTCATGATTTGGTATCCTTTCAGGTTCAGATGTCTACCACAACTCGACAATACAATCCTAATGGTGGCTTGAGTGTGCGTAGATAAATGCTTAATGTTACGAGAGTTGAACGTAGTCAAAGAGTTTACTGTTCATAATATAAATCATGGGATTCTTATGAACATAGAAGAGCTTCACTAGAAGATATATGAGGAATTTGCATACAAAATTCAAACATTGTTATCCAATAACCAACTTCGTTACACAAGTTCTTTTGTATTTAGCATATAATTTTCAGTTATACCATGCATATTTATGAAAAATAAGTCTATGGGAACCTACAACTTGGTCAACTGGAAGTAATTGACAGTCTGCATGATAAATTACATTGATTCAGGTGCAAAAATATGGTCAGAACCCAAGAAAAATGCCAAAAGTTGCCAAAAGTCCACTAGGTTCACATGGGACCTGGAGTAATAGACTTAAGTGACCAGCAAGTGACCTGGGTAGGTCAAAAAGTGACCAGGGCCTGAGTAAGGAGCAGTCCGCATTTTTCTGCGAGCTGCACAGTCTGATGCACAACTGGAGAGAGCTAGAGATATGGTGCATGATTTGGAGCATGCAAACTGAAGATCAACAGGCCCATAAACTGAAGGAGTAAACATGGTGAGATCTCCACTTCTCTGCCCATTTGGTCTGACAAAAATGCATGCTGAAAGAATCTATAAAATAGGGAAATCTGAGAGAAAAGTATTCAGCCTGCTCTTATGCACGACTTCTCTCATTTTGTTTACCTTATTCTTGGTCCAATGAAGCCCGACTTGTACCCAAGTACTTGAGTGACTTTGGGGCAAGCTAAGGGTGAGGATTTTGAAGGTATATGGGCTGTTATGGACTGAAATAACCAGTCATAAACAGGGCAACCCACTGTTATGGTCCATTTTTATGAGCAAACAAGAGATTTATGTGGTTGTAATGGAAGGAAATGTCCTCTTTTCATCAGGACTTTGATCAGTAATGATTGGAAGTGCTTCTTCATGAGTTTATGCACTCATTTTGAGCTTGATTATGGGCTGGAATTTTCTGTTTTAAAACAGGGCTGAAGCTAAAATTATGCTTCTTCAATTCATTTCATGTATCATTGGCCCAAATCATGAATGCATTTGAGTCTATCAACATAATACTTGTTCCAAAGGGTTGAAATCCATCTATGTACTTGAAATAAAAGCCATTAGAACTTGCATTTGTTATTCATAGTTGAATTGAGAATCTGAAAATATCCTTTATGATATGATGTATGTATCTAGAGGCATTTGATGTAATCAAGATAGACTTATTTCTTCCGTTCATGTATGCTAAGTACATAGTGAAAAAGCTTGAACTCTTCTTCCGTACCTAAATCATTTCTAAATCCCGGATCTTATTGAACCCCAATCTATTTCCCCTTCCTGAACCTTGAATCCTAAACTCCTCTTCTGCACTAAAGCCCCGGTGGTAGACCTTCAACCCTTAACACGACGATAGTGGTGAACCCGACGTGAAGGTCCGCTGCGGAAGAAGAAGTCCAATGGGAGAATCATCAAGTTCGGGAGGAGATGCCTTACAACAGTTGGTTTGTCTAATGCAAGAAAGCCAACAACAACAGTTGCAATTTCAGCAGCAGTTGCAATTGCAACAACAACGGAGACAAGAAGAAGAGCGGATTGATGATGCTGCCATTAAAGCCTTAGAAGTAGTTGAACAAGAGCTCAGGACAAGAGCTCAAGCAATTTAATGGGCAAAATGTATCCTCTTTTATCTGCCTTTATACTGACAAGATGGTCTTCTTTGGAGTCCCTCAACATGCTTGGAGCCGTTATTTTGCCCGCCTGGCTGTGCATGGTCTCCAGGATCGAATTCATGGTCTTTTCCGAAAAGATGCAGGATGGACTGTGTTCAAGAAGGCTCTTCGAGAATAATTTTTCCTTAAAGATTCTAGCCTTATGACAAAGAAAGTCTTCACCGAATGGGGCGAAAGGCCCAATAAGGGTCTAACCGCTACTGCTCTTCATCGAGAATTTGAAAGCAAATTTGCCCAATTACTAGATCCTGACGACCAACAAGGTATGGAAAGTCAAAAGATTGAATTATTCCTAAAGGCTGCAGATTCTTCTCTTCATGAGAAATTAATTGATCGACTTGAAGACCCTGACTCTGAGTCGGGATTGAAGACTGCTTGGAGTGATGTCACTGAAGCAGTTAATATGATTGCTCGAAGAGAGCGATTGCGCCTAAGATGGGGATCAACCCCCACAACAACTGAATCTATGAAGGAGCCTGTTCCAATTTCTCGACCTCCTGTCTCTATGGCCGAGCAACCAAGAAATTCTGTTGTTCCATCTCCAAAGAAGGATGTCATGGATGAGCTAATTAAAAGCATGCGGGATCTCCATCTTAATCTAACAGAAATTAATTCTAAAGTAGAAAGGCTTGATGTAAAAGTAGAAGAAAGGGGTCGGTCAATTGCCCAAAGGCCTGTATGAGAAGGCTTCAAAAGACGCTGTATTTGGTGTGATAGCCTTCAGCATGACAAGAGGGAGTGCGGTGCATTCCGTGAAGCTGAAGCACAAAAATTAGTCTTTTGGAAGGATGGTAAAATTCATGCAACCAAAACCGGGCTTCCTCTTGAGCCAAACTTCGGCAATGGTGGCATGAAGAAAAGATTGGAGGATTTGGCAACAAGAACGGCCTATGCAGCTGTTGATGCTGCAACTTATGGGCCGCAAATTGAGCCAACTAATGAAATTGTTAAAGCATGTAAAACTAATGCAAAATCTAAAGTGTGGACGTAGGCCTTGGAACGCATGGAGCAAGGCAAGGCAACTAAAGATGATTTAACCACTGCCAGTCAATGTATTCGAGGGAGAACCGGTTGGTCCGAACCTGTGGATTCATTTTCAGCTTTTGCTCGATTAGCTGAAATTAATAATCAAGAAGCCATGATAGAAGAAAATAGAAGAAGTGAAGAAGATGTTGCCGGTCCTTCTTCTTCAAGACCGACTAAACGCATAACAAGAAGTAAACCAGACGAACAGAAGGCTGCTGAAAATGCGCCACCGCCAGAGTTTGACATGGGAGATGCCCCTCAAGCAAAGAAGATAGAAGGAAAAAGAAAAAGCAAACATCCCAATTACAAGTTGCAGTCTGACATAGAGACCGCAACGGATCTTAAACGGATCCTAGAAGAAAGGATTCTTGGAAGTAGAATTGAATTTACATTAGGTGAAAATCTTGGTATTGCAAAACGAGAATTTCATAATGTAATAATTGATATAATTAAACGAAAAAGACAATATGTTGGTGAGGAAACTGAAGAATCTGTACATGCTTTTTTGCAAGTACTTCATGTGTATTTGCAGGATGAAGAGAAGCTGAAAACTCAAGGGATTCGATTGGAGGCAATCAAAGAATTGATTGCAGCCATAGAAGCCAAAGATGAAGACATTTATGAAGCAGAAACTGAAGAAGCCATTATGGTGGGGACTTCTCAATCTAAAGTGCAGCCCATGCGTAAGAAAGAGACTCTTCTTCACAACATGCAAAAAGAAAGTGAAGCTCACTTTATTCCTAGTAGTCACTACTCCCGTACCCATTGGGCAAGGGCGACTACTGAAACTGTTGTTAAAATCGGTGAAAAAGAAACTCCATGCATTGCCCTTATAGACCATGGTTCGGAGATTAATGTTATGTCAAGAAGTCTCTATGAGAATGGCAGATGGCCCATTGATATAGACCCAGGATGGCACATGAAGACAACCAATAACTCTTCTGGCGATCTTTATGCAACATGTCCTTATGTACAAATTACTATTGGTAATGTAAAAGATGAATTTCATTTCTTTGTTCAAGATTCCTGTAGCTATCCTATCATTATTGGACAACCATTTATTTCCGAGTCTCCTTTAGAGACAAAGGCTCTTGATGATGGTTCATCATATGCCCGGATAAGAAGCAAGGATAATGACAAAGTTGTCCAATTCCTGACCGTCTGTGTCAATCACCACCGGAATAGGGATCGTTTGAGAGATCATCATGTTTCTCCTAATGCTCGAGAATTTAAGGGTTTTCGGGTAGCGCTGCTATAAGTGGAGGCTATGGCAGTGCATCATGTCACAAAAAATTGCCTCCACATATAAAGGAGGCAAGGCCAAAAGCTGATTTGCAGGTTTTAACAGTCAATAGTGTGGCCTGTTATAAACAGTTATCAGCCATGAACAGGGCTGAAAGAAAGTATTTGAGTCATATGGAGCAAGAGCTGAAGCAAATTGATGTTTTACCTAAAGATGAAGAAATTTCAGGACTAATTTATGGGCTGAATTATAATGATACAATGGCTGAAATTTATATAGCCGTTCATGCAGAAAATCAAGCTGAAAATTAGTCCATACAGGTATGTACATTGGATATGTATGACATAATTCAAGAATTTGCAGATTATGAAGCTTTTGGACAGCCAAACAAGGATGAAGTAAGAGTAGAAATAAAGTATAAAACAGTTGATAAGAAGGTCAAGCCGGTAGCTACTCCTCTACCGCCAGAAAGCAAAGGACTGGCAGAAAGGGTATCCAAGCAGCCAAGCCTTCGTGATCCTAAAGATATTGGTCACCAATTTACAGCAGAAAGTCTACAAAAGCAGAAAATTGGTGAAGACTCTTTCCTCTTGCCGACTGAAAAGCAAATCTTCATGCAGATGTTAAAGAATCATGGAAAAGCCTTTTCATTTCAGCCACATGAAATTGGTTGTGTGGATCCAAGCATTGTGGCACCAATGGTGACTTTTATGGTTCCACATGTTCCTTGGAATCTTAAACCAATTCCGGTTCCAAGGGCTCATTTGCCTAAGTTATTGGAACTTCTAAATGAAAAGATAAAAATGCGAATATTGGAGCCATCTTCAACTCCATATTCCAACCGATGGTTTATCGTTCCTAAGAAGAATGGATCTTTGCGATTCATTCAAGATTTACAGCCCGTTAATAAAGTCACTATTAGAAATGTTGGATCAGGGCCAATTGTTGATGAGTTTGCTGAAGCTTTTGCAGAAAGGGCAATCTATTCCATGGGAGATTTATATTCAAGCTATGACCAATTTCAGCTTGCTTTGGAAAGCCGTGACATTACCACAATGAAGATGCCTCTTAGCCTAGTCCGCATGTGTACTCTACCTCAAGGGGCTACGAATTCAGTAGCTCACATGATGAATGCTATGCATAAAGTATTGAGGGATTATATTCCTCAATTGAGTCTTCCTTTTCTTGATGATGTTCCAATCAAAGGATGTGAAGTTCATGAGAAAAATGAAGAACTCAATGAACTTGGATGTCGAAAGTTTGTTTCTGATCATATTTATAATTGTGCTCAAATCTTGTCTAAATTAGAAGAAGTCCATCTTACTCTTTCAGGAGCTAAATCTGTTTTTGGAGTCGAAGAAGTCCTTATGGTCGGACATATGTGTGGTCCATATGGCAGAAAGCCTTCTCCATCCAAAATGGATGCTATCGGCAAAATGCAGGAAGAATGTACAAATGTTTCAGAGGTGAGAAGATTTCTTGGTGCATGTGTCTTCTATCTTATTTGGATACCACATTTTGCCCATGTTGCTGAAAGTCTTTATCAGCTTCTAAGAAAGGGCCAAAGGTTTATATGGGAAAAAGAACACACTCAGGCTATTCGGAAACTCAAGAAAATGTTGATTTTAGCCCCCACTTTAAATAGGGCTAATTACTCTAATGGATAGCCCATTATACTCACAGTGGACACAAGTCCTATTGGAATAGGATGGGCAGTTGGTCAAGACGACCTTAAAGGCAACAAATATGTAATCTGCTTTGGAGCGAAGGTTCTTAATGAACGACAAAGAAGGTATACTCAAATTAAAAGTGAACTTTGGGGAGTAGTAACTGCATTAAAATGTGACAGGGAGTACTTCATGGGCACACACGTTATAGTTGAAACAGAATGCCTTCCACTCTTGGGTATGATCGCCAACTGTTCCACTCCCGACATAGCCATGCTAAGATGGATAGCCTATATTAAATCCTTAAATCCTGATTTGAAACATATTGCAGGTAAAGATAATCCAGTTGCTGACATGCTTTCGCGTGCCAGATATAGGGATAAAGAAGAAATGATGGATGAAGAAGAATCAGAGTTTATAAATGATGTTGTAAATACATGTACAAATATGAAAACAGCAAGTATAGCTGAATCTAATGTTGATTCAGTAGTCAAAAATGCTGGTACAACAAAAATTACAGCAAGTACAACAGGTTCATCTGCTAAAACAAATTTTACATCAGTAAGGAAGGATGAAACAACCAAAGAAGGACAATGGACAGCTAGTAAACAACATGTTCAATGTTTTGTTATGGTTTGTTCACACTTTAAAGAAGAATATTATGTAGATGATTGGCTAGAAATTGGCCAATTTTTGAGCACTATGACAAAGAAGAAAGATTGGACTAATGAAGAGTTCAAAAGAATTAAGAGAAAAGCTTATGGCTTTTTTCTTAAAGATGGTTACCTTTGGAGGTATGTGAAAAAGAAAGGAAGGGCGCCTGTTTGTGTCTTAGGAGACAAAAAGACTCAAAGACAGGTCATGCAAGAATTTCATGAAAGCCTATTGGCTGGTCATAGAGGCATATGGGGCACTTTTGCCAAAATAAAAGAGAAATTTTGGTGGCAAAACATGTATAAAGACATTGAGCATTTTGTTGAGTCTTGTCATGTTTGTCAAATGTACTCTATAGTAAAGCATAGAGGTGGGCTTTAGCCTACCTATCCTTTATCTATTCACTATAGATGGGTTATTGATTTAGTAACCATGCCTACAGGAATTTGGAACATGAGATATCTAGTACTCACTAGAGAAGATCTCACAAATCAAGTGGAAGGAAAAGCCTTGACAACAAAGTCCACTCATGCTGTTTGTAGATTTTAACTTGAAAAAGTATTTTGAACGTATGGATGTGTTGCTAAAGTAACTGCTGATAGAGGAGAATTGGATGCTAACGAGGCTCGCCATTTCTTTGCTCAATTGGGAATTAAGCTATCTCTTACTTCAGCTTACAACCCTGAAGGCAATGGTAAGAGTGAAAGAGGTCATCAACCAATTCTTAAAGCTTTAGCAAAATCATGCAAAGGAAAGATAAGGGAATGGCCTAAAATGCTACCATTCGCATTATGGGCTGATAGAACTACCCATAGTGCAGTGACAGGATATATGCCAGCTGAACTTATATATGGACAACCACCTGTTATGCCTATTGAGGAATCCATTGTCACATGGAGTTTCTTGCCTTGGGATGAAGGCATGAATAGAGAAGAGTTGCTGTTTTTGCGCATAAGGCAACTCGAAAGAAGGCCAGAAGATGTCAAAATAGCCATTGAAAGGCTGAAAACAACAAGATTAAAGAATAAGAAGAGGTTTGATAAGCATCATCGACTTCATCCAAGAGCTATTCAAGAGAATGATTGGGTTCTTGTCTATGATAGCAGCCTGGACAATCAATAGAGTGCTCATAGGAAGTTAGCCAAGCGATCGTTTGGACCATATGTTGTAAAAGTAGTACATAATAATGCTACTTACTCTTTGGCTGAAATGGATGGGACCATGATTAAGATTCCAATAGCCGGGAAACGAATCAAACTCTTCAAACGAAGAGAATCTTCAACTTATGAACTTGATGACTTAGATATGAGCCCTCTACTTGAAGACGTGTAGGAAGAAAAAGACTTAGAGAATGAAGATGAAGAAATATCAGAAGAATACCCTCCTTGACCTGTAATCTTATGAAATGGCACATGTCAGAGGATGTGCAGGTTAGGAGGGGGTGAATGTCAAAGAGTTTACTATTCATAATATAAATCATGGGATTCTTATGAACACAGAAGAGCTTCACTGGAAGATATATGAGGAATTTGCATACAAAATTCAGACATTGTTATCCAATAACCAACTTAGTTACACAAGTTCTTTTGTATTTAGCATATAATTTTCTGTTATACCATGTATATTTATGAAAAACAAGTCTATGGGAACCTACAACTTGGTCAACTGGAAGTAATTGACAGTCTGCAGGATAAATTACATTGATTCAGGTGCAAAAATATGGTCAGAACCCAAGAAAAATGCCAAAAATTGCCAAAAGTCCACTAGGTTTACATGGGACCTAGAGTAATAGACTTAAGTGACCAGCAAGTGACCTGGGTAGGTCAAAAAGTGACCAGGGCCTGAGCAAGGAGCAACTTGCATTTTTCGACGCAAAATGCGGGCTGCACAGTCTAATGCACAACTGGAGAGAGCTGGAGCTATGGTGCATGATTTGGAGCATGCAAACTGAAGATCAACAAACCCATAAACTGAAGGAGTAAACATGATGAGATCTCCAGTTCTCTGCCCATTTGGTCTGACAAAAATGCATGCTGAAACACTCTATAAAAGAGGGAAATCTGAGAGAAAAGTATTCAGCCTGCTCTTATGCACAACTTCTCTCATTTTGTCTACCTTATTCTTGGTCCAATGAAGCCCGACTTGTACCCAAGTACTTGAGTGACTTTGGGGCGAGCTAAGGGTGAGGATTTTGAAGGTATATGGGCTGTTATGGGCTGAAATAACCAGTCATAAACAGGGCAACCCACTGTTATGGTCCATTTTTATGAGCAAACAAGAGATTTATGTGGTTGTAATGGAAGGAAATGTCCTCTTTTCATCAGGACTTTGATCATTAATGATTGGAAGTGCTTCTTCATGAGTTTATGCACTCATTTTGAGCTTGATTATGGGCTGGAATTTTCTGTTTTAAAACAGGACAGAAGCTAAAATTATGCTTCTTCAATTCATTTCATGTATCATTGGCCCAAATCATGAATGCATTTGAGTCTATCAATATAATACTTGTTCAAGGATTGAAATCCATCTATGTACTTGAAATAAAAGCCATTATAACTTGCATTTGTTATTCATAATTGAATTGAGAATCTGAAAATATCCTTTATGATATGATGTATATATCTAGAGGCATTTGATGTAATCAAGATAGACTTATTTCTTCTATTCATGTATGCTAAGTACATAGTGAAAAAGCTTGAACTCTTCTTCCGTACCTAAATCATTTCTAAATCCCGGATCTTATTAAACCCCTATCTATTTTCCCTTCCTGAACCTTGAATCCTAAACTCCTCTTCTGCGCTAAAGCCCCGGTGGTAGACCTTCAACCCTTAACACGACAACAACGTATGCACATGGCAAGAGTTAGAACAGAATTACAACAACTGCATCATGCTACCATAGATAGAGATAGATACAATGGCATCCAAGCTGCACGTGTCCAAATGCCAGTTGCACCATTGTTGCCGTTGGAAATTCAACCACCTCCTATTCGTCAAGGAGACAATGCAACTATCCACAATATAGATGTTGAGATGTTGGTTGGATAACCATGAATTGCTACCCTTTGGAGTGAGGGTACGTAGCACAAGTCGACAAAGAAATGGGAACGCAAATAATTCAGATGGTGGATTATGCAATTGTAGGCAAATGCTTGATGCTACTAGAGCTGAACGTAGACACAGGGCAAGAGCAAGAATGCAATTACAACAATTGCATCGCACTACAACAAATATAATTGATATAAGTGCTCAAATGCATGGTGCACCATTACTGTCCTTAGATGTTCAATTGCCTCGCATTATTCAAGAAGAGAATGAAGCTATCCATAATGCAAGTGCAAGTACTGAGATGGTACATGACCAGTTCAGGATTCAAGCTCCTATATTTCTACCTCAAAATGGTGGATTTTGTTCGATTCTCCATGACATGCCACCTAATTTGGATGTTCATCCATCAGTAACAATTTTGCTCTTCCAAAAACCAAATTTGCATGCAATTGGTACCCTTTGCAAGGTTTGTCACCATTGCATGGCTAAGTTGTGGCACGATGAAACTAAAACAATGCGTACAACTTCGATTGGAAAGCATTGCTGTAGAGAAGGGAGAGTAATTTTACCACCTCTACAGCAGCCACCACAACCTCTATGTAATTTGCTTGATGGCACACATCCATAAAGTACAGAGTTCAAAAAATATATACGTGCTTATAATAGCACATTGGATTTTGTTTCAATGGGTGCAAAAATTGATGAGCTTTTGCCTCAAAATGGAAATGGTTATACTTTTCGAGTTCATGGATCAATAGATCACCGAATAGGTTCCCTATTGCCAAGTGAGGATGGACAACGAATACCAAAGTTTGCACAACTTTATATTTATGACACTGATAATGAGTTATTGAATCTCATGGGGGTTTTACTTGGGCTTTTGCCAGACTTACTACAAGAGCTTCAACAAATGATGCATAATCACAATGCTTATGCACAGGCCGTTATAGCAATTGGTGCAAGCTTGCAACGCAATCCATCAGTAGAAATAAGAATGTCCATTTTTCAAAATCGATCCACCTCTAGACGATATTCAGTTCCCACCATTGCAAGTGAGGTTGCTGTGATCATGCCTGGACAAGGTGATGATGATACACTTGATCATCGTAGCATTCAAGTTTGCACACGACAAGGCCATTTGATTTATATTTCTAACTTACACAAGGCATATATGCCACTGTTATATGTTCTTTTTTTTCCAAATGGAGAGGATGGATGGCATACTAAATTTCCATATGCATTTATGGATGCTCATATTAATGCCAATAATATTGCAAATAAAGATTGTGTCACTCAAATGCAGTATTATGCTGTTCAACTTCAGATTCGAGATGATACTAATGCATGTCTTTTGCATGGTGGTCGCTTGCTACAACAATACATTGCCGATGCTTATTGTAGCATTGAACAATGTAGATTGGCTTGGTGTCGTCGTAATCAAGCAACATTGTGAGTTGAAATGTATAGGGGATTGGCTGATATGGTCAATGGTTCAGATGCAGCTGATACTGATATCGTTGGGATTGGTGTGGGCATGAGAATAGTATTGCCATCTAGCTTTACAGGTGGACCAAGATTCACGTACCAATTATATCAAGATGCTATGGCAATTGTGCGTAGCAAAGGCAAACCTGATTTGTTTATCACCATGACATGCAATCCTAAGTGGTTTGAAATGATAGATGCTTTGTTGCCTGGTCAAACTACACATGATCGACCAGATTTAACTACTAGAGTTTTTCATTTGAAACATAAGGACACGATGCAGTCGATAGTGAAAAAGAAGCTGTTTGGTAAAGTTGTTGGATATGTGCCCGTCATAGAATTCCAAAAGAGAGGCTTGCCTCATTCACATACGCTTTTGATATTAGAACCTTGTTTTAAGCCACTAGAAGCATGTCATTATGATAGACTGGTGTGCGCTGAGCTACTTGATAAGGAAAGGTTTTTGGATTTGTATCGAATTATTACTAAATGTAACATACATGGCCCGTGTGGCGAGTTCAATCCAAAAAGTGCTTGCATGGTGGATGGAAGTGTATAAAGGATTATCCAAAAAAGTTTATACATAATGCTAATGGTAACCTCTTGGATAACCGATGGATAGTGCCTTACAATCCTTATTTGAGTTCCAAGTATAGTGCTCACATAAATATTGAGGTTTGCTCGACAATTGCAGCTATCAAATATTTGTATAAATATGTATATAAGGGCCATGATTGAGCAACCATTCGGTTTACAAGTACGCATGGTTCCGGATCCAATGATATTGACACAGAAAATATTGATGCACAAAATATTGATGAAATTGAGAGGTACTTAGATGCACGATATATTTTAGCTTCTGAAGCATGTTGGTGAATATTTGAATTCAAACTTCATGATGAGAAACCTAATATTCAACGATTGCAAATACATTTACTTGGAGAGAATATTGTTTCCTTTCATGACTCTGATAACGTTTGTGATGTGGTGCAAAATGAAAATGCTCAAAAAACAACTCTCACAGAATGGTTTACATGCAATCGTTTGCACCCTGACGCCAACACAATTCTCTATCAAGACTTTCCAATGTTTTGGGTTTGGAATGCACGTAAAAAAATGTGGACAAAGAGAAAGTAAGGAAACACATGTGGTCGAATATACTTTGTTTCATCTACGTGTGGAGAAAAATACTATTTGCGCCTACTGCTCACTGTATACAAGGGGTGCACATCCTTTGAGGCTTTGCGTACGGTTGATAATGTGGTATATTCAACTTTTAAGGAGGCTTGCATTGCAAAAGGAATGTTGGAAACAAATGATGAATGGCAAATGTGTTTGCATGAAGCTGCATTGATGCAAACCGGTGCTCAAGAGTTCTTAGTTCTGCTGACAGAGGATATAAAACATCGACTTTCCTTGCAAAATAGGCGAAATGTTGATATGCAAGATGAGGCCAATAATCATGCATTGATGCATATTCAAAAACTTTTAGATCAACATGGACGCAATTTGGCAAAGTATCATGGATTGCCTGAGGTGACAATGCAAGAGTACACAAATCCTTTGATCCTTGATGAACAACTATATGAGAAGGTAGAACAAGAGAATACCTTCCTAACAATACAAGCTATGTTGAATGATGGACAAAGAAACAGTTTTATGGCAATAATGAATGCTATTGATAGTGGTTTGGGTAAACCATTTTTCTTAGATGGCCCAGGCAGTTCTGGAAAAACATTCCTATACAAATGTTTGCTTGCAAAGCTTCGCAGTCAAGGTCGCATTGCAATAGCTATAACATCCTCTGGTATTGCTGCATTGCTTTTGCCACATGGTCGTATTGCCCATTTAAAGTTCAAAATTCCATTGCAAGCAGATAATAATTCTACATGCAATATACCTGTTCAAAGTCACCTTGTAGCACTATTAAAAGAGGCAAGTCTTATTTTGTGGGATAAAGCTTCTATGTTGCATCATAATACCTTTGAGGCACTGGACAGAACTTTAAAGAATATAATGCAGTGCGATATGCCATTTGGTGGTAAAGTTATTCTACTAGGTCGAGATTTTAGGCAAATATTACTTGTTGTACCAAAGGTTACTCGTGAGGATATTGTCGGTGCTACTATATGTTGTTCCAATTTGTGGCAATATTTCAATGTTTTGAAACTTACACAGAATATGCAGGTCACATCAGATCAGGATCAGTTTGTTGCATAGTTGCAAGACATTGGAGATGGAAAAGATTTGACACATACTAATAATATATTGCAAATTCCACCTACATTGTGGAGGATCTATGCAAGACTTGATCAATTTTGTCTATTGTGAAATGAATTGTGTAATTAATTACAAAACATTCTTTAGTGGACGTGCCATTCTTGCACCTTGAAAAAATGATGTGGAAATGATAAACAATCATGCATTGCAGCTGATGCCAGGAGAGGTTAAACAATACTACAGTGCTGATTCTATGGATAGAATCGAGGAGAACTCATTCCTCTATTCTGTGGAATATCTAAATTTCCTTGACCTCAGTGGAGGTATTCCTCCTCATATCTTGCTGCTCAAAGTATATGCTTCGATAATATTGCTCAGGAACTTGAATCCTTCTAAAGGTTTATGCAATGGTACTAGGCTGGTATGCAAGGCTTTCAATAACAATGTCATTGATGCAGAGATAATTACAGGGACCAATATTGGTGGTAGAGTTTTTATCCCGAGGATAACTTTCATTCCAACTATACTGGAACTTCCTTTCTCAATGAAACGCTTGCAATTCCCAGTCCGTTTGGCGTTTGCAATGACAATCAACAAATCTCAAGGCCAAACGTTATCATGTTTGGTGATATATCTAAAAACCCCAGTCTTTACTCATCGTCAACTCTATGTTGCTTTCTCAAGAGTAAAGTCTCCGGACAGATTGAAAGTCTTGATTGATGAGAAAGAGGACATGGTAAATGGTACCATCAATATTGTATATAAAGAAGTTTTACAGAAAGTATTGTAACCTCTATTTTTTCAAAAGTGTAATCTTTGTTTTCTCATATTATATTTGCATAATATTTTTATTTCAAATACAATCAAAGCCTTTTTTTTTTCTTTGTTCACATATCTATAAAATGTAGTGTTGTACTTTCTTATGCTCTTTTTCAGTAGTGAGTTCTTCGTCGATGAAAAGCAAGTTTGACTTATTTTCTCTGATTTAATACTTTAATCTTTTAATCATATCTTTTATGTATGGATAGATATTCATGATTTTATGTGGAGTTAAGCGTATGTTTGTTTTACTATATGAGAACATTGTGTTTAAATTATTTCTACCATAAAAAGTTATTTGAACATTCTATCATAACTGTAATGTTTTTTTCCTTATATTATATTTGCATAGAATTTTTGATGCAATATCATCAAAGTTTATTTATTTTTTTAAATCATATATTTTCAAAAAATGAACTATTTTACTGTCTCCTGTTCTTTTTAAGTATTAAGGTTTTCAAAGAAAAGTAAGTTCAACTTTTTTCCTTTAACAAAAAATGAAATGTTTTAATATTTCATGCTCTTTTGAAATATTATATTCCTTGAATAAAACCATGTTTGACTTATTTTCTATGAAATTTTGTTTGCATTTATACAAAAGTAAGTTTTGAGAAATTATCATGTATAAAGTTCTTTTATACAATATGCATTACAAACTCTTTTTCTATTCTAAATTGGACTTCTAATTTCAATATTGTAAAGTCATTTTTTTTCATTTTTTAAAAATTTGATCAATAATACCAATTTTTATGTTTTCTAAATTTTATTAATAGATGGCCCAAACAGTATTCGAATATTGTTGTGCCTCTCCTTATCAAATGAGACTTCAAGAAGCATTGCGAACTATTGCTACGGATGATATTATCCATAGAACTTTGGCTAGGGTAATCGAAAGATTACCCAATGATGGATTTACTAATGGAAGCACTCCTTTATATGTAGAAATTTTATATTTTGGATGGATCCAATGCTACTATGTTGGACAAACAGATGTTGATTACTTCATATCTCGGCCCCACACTAGACACATACCAAATGACTGGAGTAAATGGAAGTTTCAAGATTTATCATGTTTTGTAACTTTGCATCAGTTTCATCCAAATTCTGCCGACTACTCTACTAATGTTAGAGCCAATCATATCACGTCCCCAGGTAATACTTACTCACCATTTTCATTAATGTTTTGCTTTATAAATTTAATATTGTTATTTTTAAAGTCTTTTTTTTTTCATTTTTAGATGTTGTAGCACAATCTGGGGCGGGGCGTGTCACAGCTTCGCCCACACATGTTCCCCGTGCTAGATCCATTGTTGATAATTCATCTAAGAAGAGAAAGCTTTCTTTTCGATAGTTGATTTTCGATAATACAACTATCTTTTTGAAAATATTATATACTTTCTTTTCCATTAACCTGTTGTTATAGTTGGAATTTTTTCAGTGATATTTAAAAATCACTTTTGCTTCAGTTATCTTTTCCAATTATTATGGTTGAGATAATCAATGTTATTGTATTGAATTGTTAGATTTTATAATGAAGATTAAAAATTGCAAGACTATTTGATTCATTACTAAGTGGAAAAATGTGTGAACAAATTAAAACACTTGTGCTTCACATCCCAACACGCGCCGGGAAAAACCTGGTGCGTAGCTTCAGCCCCGGCGCGGGCTGAGTGTAGGCGTGAAGCGCCTAGTCCGCATTATCAAAGGTATGGCCTTTTGGGAGGCCTAAAAAACATGACACGTTTATTTGGCATGCTCATCCTTTTCTGTTTGGCTAATAAAAGGTCATCAAATGAAAACAGGGCTATCCTTCCTTTGATTTATGGACACGCCCCCCCTTTTGTGAGTTCACAGGAAAGCAAGAGCAGCCATGGCCGACGTAACGCTTCTCCATCGCCTTCTTCTTTTCTCGGCTCTTGCATTTGCGCTGTATCCTGCCACACCGGAAGCTCAGGACACCGTAACCACGGTATTAGATGACAATGGCCTCCCCATAGGTCTCCTCCCGGCGTCTGTGCAGTCCTTCTCCCTCTCAGAGGATGGTGCGTTCGAGGTGCGACTGGATCATTCCTGCTATGCCAAGTTCGACTACGAGGTTTACTATGCGCAGACTATCACTGGGAAGATTAGCTATGGCAACATCACAGGCCTCTCGGGCATCAAGGCCAAGGAAGCCTTCTTCTGGGCTCCCGTGACTGGAATCCGGATCCAAAGCCCTAACTCTGGCTACATTTACTTCGATGTCGGACCAATCTCCAAGAGATTGCCTTTGGCGCAGTTTGAAGTTGTGCCCGATTGCAAGATCAAAAGCACCAGGTTCATTTTTTAAAGCATTTCAATACCCCAATGGTATTATTTTCGGTCGTGGGATGCAAATGTGCATGTGGCTGTTTGGGGTAATGTGCAGCAGTTCTTAATCATTTGATCATCTCAAAAGTCACAGTTTCTACAAGCTGTATTGAGGTTTCTTTTCTGTATTTGGTGATTAAATGAGAGTAAGAAAGCTATCGCCACTATTCTAGACTGGTATATGCGTTAAATTGAGATTCATTTATGCCTTTGTAAGACCCTTGGGTTTGCGATTCCCACACCATGAGTGTAGAATGCAGTGAAGAGCCTCTGAACACCATTTGGAAGAAGTCTATCACACACAATTGAAGAACAATGAAGGTGGTTAAATACAGCTTTGCATGGTGAAATTTATGGCAGCTTTGCCCGATAAAAATGATGTTAATGAATAATCTTTCTCACAATCAAAGTTGGAACAGCTTTGCTTGCAAAAAATCTGTTCAAGCTGATGATGGTAATATATGATATCACCAAATTTGGAGAATGCTGGGAAAGTTTCAATTGGTGAAGGAGATGATTGGATAGAAGGAATGGATAATCTTGTTCTTTTGATGCCCCTAAATGGTAGCTTGATGCCTTTTATTTTGTCTTTCAGCCATTGACTTTGACTTTTTAAGTTTCTTTTGGGGTTTAGATTTTCACAACACTTTTGGTGCACCACAACTTTTTGAACGACCAGAACTTAGATGAACCCCTGTGTGGTCTCATGGAAGACTAGTAATGTGCCTCTTTCAATACTATTGATAGTGCCTCTTTGAACACTTGCTTTACCTTGAATGAAATCGAGCGATGTTTTGGATCTGACTCAAGGATTTTTCTTTGCTGAATCTGAGTAGAGATGTTTTGTGTAACCTATGCAGATGTTGTTCGAGAGAAGCTTGGCAAACCAAAAGAGACTTGTTATGTGAGGATTTGTGTCACTCACAATGGATTGCGACATTCCATGATATTGAAAGATGTTTTGCATGAACTATCTTGCCATGTGATCCGTATTTAGCTTTTTTTCCTCATTGGAATGAAATGAGCTTGCTTGCTAAACCTGCAAATAATCATCCATATGTCATCATTCCTCCAGGTGTCCTAGGAAGTCAAATATAAAATCCATGGGTATGTTGTTTCATTGTCTATCAAGAATAAGCAAGGACTAGAACAAACCCAATGTCTTTTGTCCATTAAACTTGACCTTCTAACATACAATACATGTACGGCATACACACAAAGTGATCTACATCACATCTCAAAGTTGGCCAGTAAAAGAATGACTTGATTGCTTTCACTATAGCATCAATGCCACAATACCTTGCATATGGAGGTGCATGACCTTCAACCATAAACTTGGCCTTAATTGCTTTATAACACATAATTGAGCACGCATCATGTGAAAGTTGTTATGAGAATGTGAAATTTTGATGCATTGCGTAGCATTTGAACTTTCAATTAAATGTTCCAATGTGAAGCGCACATGTGATAAGCAAAAGTCGTTTTGTGCACGTTATTGGATCTCGCATCCAATTGTAGGTTCACGCTTTGATACAAATGAAACATTCCCCAAGGATCCAATGTGCATATGAGACATGACACAAGCCATATCCACAAATAAAAGGGGCTGGACATGAGCTCACCTTCTAGCCATAGAGCCAAACAGGCTCACCCACGATCCTAGGAGCTAGAAGCATTCCAGGTCACGAGCACATTGCAAGGGTTGGTGTCCCATACCATCGGCCCATATCATTTTGGTGTATACATATGTCGGCCAACGGGCCAAGAGTCCAAGAGTGGTGATCACACAATGAATGTGCACAATAGGCCTTGAGTTCTATAAATAGGACTTGGTTGCTCTAACCCCTAAGTGCCCTTAGTGCATTTACACTTTAGTCACTTCATGACCAGTTTGACCAGTGCTACTAGTTCCCATCTAGATGTCTAAGGATGTACTAATTGAAACGAATATGAAGTTTCCCAATGATAGGGTGATTAGCTTTGCATATCTAGGACAAGCCAAACTAGCTTGATTTGTGGGACCCATCTCATCATCTTGATGCCTAGCTTGACCATCGATTTTGAAAAAATGAAGTTGGTACGAGTACTTGCAGCAAAGAAAACTAAAGCATGAAGATGATTACATGGTCTTGTTTGAATCAAGCGGTAGCACATGAAGGGAATCGGCATTGTGAAGGGAGCAAAATGTAGTCCTTTAGGCAATGGGATGTCAAAGAGATATGCTAAAGGTAAAGGATAGTTGTTGAGGGAGCGGAACACATTCCTTTGATGTTGTTGTAGTCGACGAAGAAGATCTTCAGCTACAAAAGCGTACTCCAGAAGATGAAGATCAATAGGATGGCTTGCTAGATGAGGAAATTCAGCCCTTGATAGAGCAGGAATTGTAAAAATGCAGGGTGTTTGAGGTAGTAGGTGACTGGGGACCTAAAAATTATATGTTTTCTAGACATAATTGAAATGCTTTATAAAGAAAGTAAACAAATATAATAGCTTAACTCGAAAACCTTCTAAAAAATCTCATAAAAGTTTCTAACAATACATGAGCCATGTAAGTTGAAACATAAATGAACAATGAATACTCAAATTGAAGAGGAGAAGTAACAATTGTCAATGCCAAATGGCGATTGAGAAATCTACATTCTTGGCCTACATCCTCAAATTGAAGAGAAGTAACAATTGTCAATGCCAAATGGTGACTGAGAAATCTACATTCCAAGCCTGCATCTCCTACATCCCTTGTGACTATGTTCTTGCCTATCATTTTCAAAGAATAACTTAGACTGATTTCAGCTTGTTGACCCTTTTGTGAGGATTTAAACTTGCTGCCCAAAAATTTAGTCTTGCTGACTTTATTTTCATAATTGTCTTTGCTGCCCCTAAATCATGTGACATGGCCTTTCATGAATGCATAAGCTATGTTTGCATTTTTCGTCAAGTGCCATGCTGGTGGTCACTTTTGCCTTGTTGCAATAGTCATGAATTTCTTTGGGTAGACCACAACATCATGTCTCTATTTACTTGGCCATAATGACCTTACAAAAAGAGCTAACTTCTCTACACTTTCAGCATTATAGGTGCCGGTGTATGCAATACTTTTGACTAAAAAGATTGCCCATGAACCTCATTAGAAACATCCACATAACTGGAGCTAAAGTCCTCTTGTACCACACATGGCGCTTGTTGGCCCCAAAGCTTGGTGGTCCTTTCGATATTTCTTTAGATAATTTAGGTGTGCTCCAAAATGGTTACAAATGGTTGTATTTTAGTGATTTCTTGCAACACAATTGTCCACTTGCAATATTGGTCTCCAACCAACTGTAGAGTATTTAAAAATGCGAGTGAACACTTTAAAATAACAAGCAGCTTTTGAACCCAATTTTGTGGAGCATTTACTTAGACAATTGTCTTGTATGGTTCTCATGCAAGTTAACAATTGTTCTTCTCACAAATAGAGGATTTCTCACCATGAAACTATGAGAACATCACTTTCTTTGCCACAAACTTGTCCAAGAAGGGCACTAGGCTTGAGTCTCAAAGGAGGAAAGGATCTCAAACTATAGTGCTATAATAACCTCTGTAAATAGAGTTACAAAGTTGCTAATGGATTCCCCATGCCAAAATGAGAATATTGGTTGTTTTCCACACTCCATTCATATTGTCAAATCATATACCATGGCTAAAACATGCAATTTATAGAACAAAGAAGAGGTACATGGTGGTCTCTAAACTTGGGTTGCTCAAAATGAGAGAGGAGGAGCCCCAAACATCCAATATAAGGTTTTGAAATGAGTAACGGGTTGCTTTGTTATATCTCGTTTTTGAGTAAGGGCTAATTAATGACTTAGTTATTAATCATAAGTTGGTCACTAGACCAAACTTAAGCTTAGGTTCTACTTTATAACTCTTAAGTGCTCTAAATGAGTTGCTTATTGAGTGAAACTTTCAATGTGATTCAATTTCAAGGTGCAAACTTTCAATATAATGGAAGTTTCACATTGCACCTTGTGTTTGCCTTACTCTTGTATAACATAGCCTATACACTTGTCCATTGCATGCCCAATGTCAAATCCTTTACTGCCAATGCAATGGTCACCATGACAAGAGCTAGCAGTTGTAGAATTCATGTACATTTAAAAATTATTGGTCAAGTTTAATTAAATTATTAAGTTACTTTCTCATTCTAGTGATAGTGATAGAGGATGAAGGCATAGAAATAGGAAACGGCCAAAACGGCCTCTCAGCATGTTGAATCACTGTCTCCGGCACGAAGCCGTCATGGCACGCGTTCCAAAACTATGGAATGTTTCTTGTCCCGTTTCGGATGGGCGTCCCACCTACCTCCAGGCTTTGGCTACTCTCGCCCATCGTTTCGTGCCGCCTGCGTAATCATGTCCGAGCTCATCTCCTACATGAGTCAATTTCAGAGGTACATTTTTGTCCTAATGTGACCTTGGAGAAGCAAAGGGAGCTTCGTTACTGTGTAGCAGCTCAACAAGCTTATCTTGCATGTAGACCATGATGCGTTGCAGTTAACCCTGCAACTTTTGTGACACCATCCCCATCAGATGTATCTAGAGTAGGGTTAGTATCAGGAAGTGCTACCTCCACACCTATTGCAGGCATTGCATCGGCCATGGCATCAACAATGAAATATGTTGCACGTAGACAGAGCACACTTGATGCTAGTTGGGATCCCAAGAAGTAGAAAGAGGTGGATACATCAGTGACATGTTTTTTTAATCATGACCATATTCAATTTCGTGCAGCTAAGTCAGAGTATTTTAAATTGATGTGCAAGAAGATTGGTGAGTATATGAACCTTCATCATTAGAGACCTTACGCACCACTTTGCTCGACAAGGAAAAGCGCCTTGTTGAGCAAGCAACAGTGACTAGAAAGAGCATGTGGGCTAAAAATGGAGTTTCCTTGATTGCTGATGGTTGGAGTGATACATGCAAGCGATCCATTCATGATATGGTTGCTGATTCTCGTGGGGAAATGTATTTCTTATCTTCATATGATGTATCGGGGACAGGAAAGTCAGCAGATGTACTTGCAGCAGAGTGGGTTACAGGTATTGAGCTTATTGGCCTAGAGCATGTTGTGGGATTTGTTGCAAATGGAGAGCCCACAAATAGGGCAATAGGTGCTATTATCTAGGGATTTTATCCGCATATCACAGTTTCATATTGTATGGCTCATTGCTTGAATAACCTACTAAAGGATATTGGTAACTTGTCATGGATTGCACTTGTCATAGAGCAAGGAGCTCAAATGGTTAGCTTTGTTTTGAATCACTAGTTTATTCGCCATCAGTTCTCTTTGCAGTTGAAGAAGACACTTTTAAAATATTGTAATACCATATTTGCCTTTAACTTCTTGATGCTAGGCAGATTAAGAGAATGCAGTGATGCCTTGAGATAGTTATTTCTTAGTGATGAGTTCACTCATCAACATTGACAGATACTCCTACAGGTATCTTATGCTTGGAGAAAGCAAATAACTTCACTTTTTGGGATGATGTAAAGCGGATAGATGCTATGGTATCACCTATTGTGCATTTATTGAGGGTTATGGATGCTATGCAACCTTGCATTGGCTAGGTATATGAGGCTATGGATAGGCTGAATGAAAAGTTGTAGGAGTTGGCACCAAATGATGAGGCATATGAAGAGATACGCTATTTAGTTGTGACGAGGTGGAACTCCTATAGCTCACTCATGCATGCAACTGCATTTGTTGTGGATCCTGAGTTCCAAGGCAAGGTTCGGGAGAATGACACAAAGGTTATGGATGCATGGAGACTTATAGTGTCTCGTCTAGTGCCTGATCATGGCTCTAGACGAAAGATCAGAGACCAGTTTTCAAGGACCTTTCGAGGTTCTTTTGGTTGTGGGGATGCACAGGAGGATCGTTGTAAGCTTGGGGCAGCTTTGTGGTGGAAGGACTATGTTTCGGATGGTCCTGAGTTGCAATAACTAGCCATCTGTATTTTGAGTTAGTCAGCCTCTTGTTTGGAGCAATTGTGGAGTACATACACTCACATTGCTTCAAAGAAGAGGAACCGTCTTGGTGTGAAGAGGGCAAACGATCTAGTATTCGTTAGTGCTAATTTGAGGATGTTATGTAATAGTATGACAGTAAAGCCCGATCCATTCACAAAGTGGGAGATGCAGCAAGAAGAAGAGACACATGCTGATGTTGAGGGAGATGCAGCAGTTCATGGTACACATGATGATGAGGTTGGCACTTCAGGAGTAGCTAGAGCAGCCTCAAATCATGATGATGTTCTTTGATTTAGTTTACTTATCATGAGTCTCATGAGTCATGATACACGACACATGTTCATTGTATATGATATTATGATCACTGATGACAGTGTGACACTTGGGCTATTGTGCCATGCCGACATTAAATTTGTACTTGCAATCTTGCAGTTGCCCTTTGGGCTATTTTGGCATGCCTCATTTTGCTTCAGTCTAGATATTAGACTTTATATTTGTAGTCTTTTTTGGGGTAACAAGCATGTTCTTTCAAAGATTAGACTTCATATTTGTAATCTTTTTAGTTTTTTGGCAATGGGACCATGGGCATGTTCTTTTAGCTTAGACTTTAAAGTTTAGTTCATTGTTCATTGTTTTATCATTTATGGCATATGTATTATGCATTTTATAAATGAATAGCTTACCTCTTGAGCCTTGTAAGTTGTAATTCAATTTCTACTAAGTAGTTTTAGAATGATGTATGATATCTTTAAAGTTAAAACTTAAAATGATTTGTCCTTGTGGAGTATATACCTTGTTTTTAACACTCCAGAGTTCACATGGATTATGAGTGAAATATTAATTTTTTTTCATGAATTTTAATTTTTTAAATGCCGATCCCATTCCCATGTCCCCGTTCCCTAGGTTTGGCGTTCTTGTCACCGCCCCCGTCCCCGTTCCCTATTCCCTGTTTCCGTTCCCCGTTTCATGTTTCTATGGGTGAAGGGCATGAGAGCTTGAGGGTAGAGAGAGTGGAGAGGGTGTAGATGGAGAGCTTGAGAGAGTGGGAGAGAGCTGAGAGCTTTGGAGTAGAAGAGATTGAAGGTTGAGATTAGGATTAACAAGTGCATGTAGTGGTACAAATAGTATGGGAGAGGGAGAGCTTGAATTCAATGTCTGTTCAACCCAATCATTTGAAAGGTAGCCACCTTGGTCCAACAAGATAATAAGGAAGCAAAGGATCAATTGAAAACAAATAGAAGTCAATGCAATGATCCAATGCTTGAGATGTCCTAGAATGGCAAATCCCTTGAGCTGCTCCATATAACATCTTCTTGAATCTCCCCATTCAGGAATCTACTTTTGAGGTTCACCTGATCAAGGGGCCAGCAATGGTGGGATGCCAAAGTTAGCATAAGCGGATGAGTAATTGTAAAAGGAAATGTCTATGTGCAGTCAATGCCTTCTTGCTAAATGTATTTCACCATCACTCTATGGCCTGCCTTATTCATGGAGAAGGTTTCTGGACCAACTCACTCTAGACATCTTGAAGAGCATGCTGTTCACTACAAAAGTTATGGTTTGTTTGGGTGATGTTTTTCTTTTGTTTAATGCTGTTCAGGACATTCTAAATTTCTCTGTATAAAGCTTCTTATTTTCGTCCTCCTTATATTTGCAGTTACTCTGTCAGAGCCTCAATCGATTGAACAGGTGATTCATATTTTTACTTCTTCTGGAGTTTCCCCCCCATTTTTTCTCCTAACTCTGCTGAGCCACTCTTTCCACTAAAAACACTAATGCTCTACCTATTTTTGTGTTTGCAGGCTAATTTTACACCTAAAACCATGTTTTTGCATTACCTTTATATATTTTGGTTTGCAGCTGATGACAGATCTATACTATTCTTTGCAACTTGTAGATATATATGCTGAAGGGACAGTCTCTAAATCATACAGCAGCCACAATTATGATGGGGTCAGTATGAAAGACCCACACATTGAAGAAAACACCAGGTTTTTGCTCGGCCTCTGTGCATGCTTAGATTTGATATATATTACGAACTTTTCCCTTTACTATTTGAGGAATTTGGGGTGGAAGATATTGTCCTCTTGGTGAGGGCATAAGTGTTGGAAATAAGTTGTAGTTACAGCATTTAAAGAAACTGTCCATGGAGAGTATCAGGAATTCCAAAATTATTCTCAACTTAATGATTTGGATGTTGAAATGTGACTGAAGCACCAAATTGACAGCATGGAGCAACTTTATGACAAATCTGAAGTAGTGGATTATTATATCAAGGTTGCTTGTTTCATTTAATTTGCTTGATGTGCAACCACACAATTTGATTATTATGTGGGTCATGGATTGTTTTGGGAGTCGAAATGTACAAGTAGTAGACTTTGGATAAGCATTGCATCTTGAGTAGGAAATATCGGGCAGAGAACTCCATCTGTTGGAGTATTTCAAGGAATGTAGTGTTGTTCATAGTGCAAAATGCTGTTTGCCGTCATGTGAAATAAGCTTGTATTAGGAAATCAAGGATTTCTATTCAATCTTAAATCTACTCAGGGTTATTTGTGATTTCATTTAAGCTTACAAAAGCATTAATGTGTTAGCTTGCCAGTGTTAGTCATGTCAGTCTGTCATCTCCTGGTTGCGAGTTCCTGTCAGAGTTTGATGGAGACAAAATCTTTGGCAGTTTTAGGTGCATTTTCTGTATTTTCTTGGTGTTTGCACATATTAGTGTGCATTTTCCTAGGTTGTCTAGATTTGTGATAGTGTCTGCCATTTTTTGTGCTACATATGTGGGTTGCCATGTCAGCAAACTACGCATATATTGCAGTCAGACTGGACAGGAGCAGTCGGCCAGATTTAGGGTATATTTTTGCAGTCAGCTAGTTTTGGTGGGAGTTGGCTATTTATAGCAGCTCTCCCTCACTTGGCACTTCACTTGTCTTGTGCAGGCTTTGCACTCTCTGTCTCCGACACTCTCTGACATTGATGCTACCATCATCATCTCAGCCTGATCTAGTGCCCTCACCAACGCTTAGGGCTGTGTGCAAGGACTGGTCAGTCGTCATCATTGTATTTAGCATTCTTCTTCAGTTAGTGTAGTATTTTCTTCCTTCATCTTCAGCTTTCTCTCTATC